>NC_086445.1:644462929-644810628 GCF_028390025.1 Pseudophryne corroboree | reverse complement strand
TCAGCGTGGATGGGAAGGAAGGGGGGATTGGTGTGATGGAGGTGTCAGCGTGAATGGGAGGAAGGGGGGATTGGTGTGATGGAAGGTGTCAGCGTGGATGGGAGAAGGGGGGATTGTTGTGATGCAGGTGTCAGCGTGGATGGGAGGAAGGGGGGATTGGTGTAATGGAGGTGTCAGCGTGGATGGGAGGAAGGGGGGATTGGTGTGATGGAGGTGTCAGCGTGGATGGGAGGAAGGGGGGATTGGTGTGATGGAGGTGTCAGCGTGGATGGGAGGAAGGGGGGATTGGTCTGATGGAGGTGTCAGCGTGGATGGTAGGAAGGGGGGGATTGTGTGATGGAGGTGTCAGCGTGGAGGGAAGGAAGGGGGGGATTGGTGTGATGGAGGTGTCAGCGTGGATGGGAGGAAGGGGGGATTGTTGTGATGGAGGTGTCAGCGTGGATGGGAGGGAAGGGGGGATTGGTGTGATGGAGGTGTCAGCGTGGATGGAGGAAGGGGGGATTGGTGTGATGGAGGTGTCAGCGTGGATGGGAGGAAGGGGGGGATTGGTGTGATGGAGGTGTCAGCGTGGATGGGAGGAAGGGGGGATTGGTGTGATGGAGGTGTCAGAGTAGAGGGAAGGAAGGGGGGATTGGTGGGATGGAAGTGTCAGCGTGGATTGGAGGAAGGGGGGATTGGTCTAATGGAGGTGTCAGCGTGGATGGTAGGAAGGGGGGATTGGTGTGATGGAGGTGTCAGCGTGGAGGGAAGGAAGGGGGGATTGGTGGGATGGAGGTGTCAGCGTGGATGGGAGGAAGGGGGGGATTGGTGTGATGGAGTTGTCAGCGTGGATGGGAGGAAGGGGGGATTGGTGTGATGGAGGTGTCAGGGTAGAGGGAAGGAAGGGGGGATTGGTGTGATGGAGGTGTCAGCGTGGATGGGAGTTAGGGGGATGGTGTGATGGAGGTGTCAGCATGATGGGAGGAAGGGGGGATTGGTGTGATGGAGGTGTCAGCGTGGATGGGAGGAAGGGGGGATTGGTGTGATGCAGGTTGTCAGCGTGGATGGGAGGAAGGGGGGATTGTTGTGATGGAGGTGTCAGCGTGGATGGGAGGAAGGGGGGATTGGTGTGATAGAGGTGTCAGGGTAGATGGAAGAAAGGGGGGATTGGTGTGATGGAGGTGTCAGCGTGGATGAGAGTTAGGGGGGATTGGTGTGATGGAGGTGTCAGCGTGGAGGGAAGGAAGGGGGGATTGGTTGTGATGGAGGTGTCAGCGTGGATGGGAGGAAGGGGGGCATTGGTTTGATGGAGGTGTCAGTGTGGATGGAGGAAGGGGGGATTGGTGTGATGGAGGTGTCAGCGTGGATGGGAGGAAGGGGAGATTGTTGTGATGGAGATGTCAGCGTGGATAGGAGGAAGGGGGGATTGGTGTGAAGGAGGTGTCAGCGTGGATGGGAGGAAGGGGGGATTGGTGTGATGGAGGTGTCAGCGTGGATGGAGGAAGGGGGGATTGGTGTGATGGAGGTGTCAGGGGTAGAGGGAAGGGAAGGGGGGATCGGTGGGATGGAAGTGTCAGCGTGGATGGAGGAAGGGGGGATTGGTCTGATGGAGGTGTCAGCGTGGATGGTAGGAAGGGGGGATTGGTGTGATGGAGGTGTCAGCGTGGAGGGAAGGAAGGGGGGATTGGTGTGATGGAGGTGTCAGCGTGGATGGGAGGAAGGGGGGATTGGTGTGATGGAGGTTGTCAGCGTGGATGGGAGGAAGGGGGGATTGGTGTGATGGAGGTGTCAGCGTGGATGGGAGGAAGGGGGGGATTGTTGTGATGGAGGTGTCAGCGTGGATGGAGGAAGGGGGGATTGGTGTGATGGAGGTGTCAGGGTAGAGGGAAGGAAGGGGGGATTGGTGTGATGGAGGTGTCAGCATGGATGGTAGGAAGGGGGGGATTGGTGTGATGGAGGTGTCAGCGTTAAGGGAAGGAAGGGGGGATTGGTGTGATGGAGGTGTCAGCGTGGATTGGAGGAAGGGGGCGATTGGTGTGATGGAGGTGTCAGCGTGGATGGGAGGAAGGGGGGATTGGTGTGATGGAAGTATCAGCGTGGATGGGAGGAAGGGGGGATTGGTCTGATGGAGGTGTCAGCGTGGATGGTAGGAAGGGGGGATTGTGTGATGGAGGTGTGAGCGTGGAGGAAGGAAGGGGGGATTGGTGTGATGGAGGTGTCAGCGTGGATGGGAGGAAGGGGGCATTGGTGTGATGGAAGTGTCAGGGTAGAGGGAAGGAAGGGTGATTGGTGTGATGGAAGTGTCAGCGTGGATGGGAGGAAGGGGGGATTGGTCTGATGGAGGTGTCAGCGTGGATGGTGGGAAGGGGGGATTGGTGTGATGGAGGTGTCAGCGTGGAGGGAAGGAAGGGGGGATTGGTGTGATGGAGGTGTCAGCGTGGATGGAGGAAGGGGGGATTGGTGTGATGGAGGTGTCAGTGTGGATGGGAGGAAGGGGGGATTGTTGAGATGGAGGTGTCAGCGTGGATGGGAGGAAGGGGGATTGGTGTGATGGAGGTGTCAGGGTAGGGGAAGGAAGGGGGGATTGGTTGTGATGGAGGTGTCAGCGTGGATGGGAGTTAGGGGGGATTGGTGTGATGGAGGTGTCAGCATGGATGGGAGGAAGGGGGGATTGGTGTGATGGAGGTGTCAGGGTAGAGGGAAGGAAGGGGGGATTGGTGTGATGGAGGTGTCAGCGTGGATGAGAGTTAGGGGGGATTCGTGTGATGGAGGTGTCAGCGTGGAGGGAAGGAAGGGGGGATTGGTGTGATGGAGGTGTCAGCGTGGATGGGAGGAAGGAGGGCATTGATGTGATGGAGGTGTCAGAGTGGATGGGAGGAAGGGGGGATTGGTGTGATGGAGGGTGTCAGCGTGGATGGGAGGAAGGGGGGGATTGTTGTGATGGAGATGTCAGCGTGGATGGGAGGAAGGGGGGGATTGGTGTGATGGAGGTGTCAGCGTGGATGGGAGGAAGGGGGGATTGGTGTGATGGAGGTGTCAGCGTGGATGGGAGGAAGGGGGGATTGGTGTGATGGAGGTGTCAGGGTAGAGGGAAGGAAGGGGGATTGGTGTGATGGAGGTGTCAGCGTGGATGAGAGTTAGGGGGGATTGGTGTGATGGAGGTGTCAGCGTGGAGGGAAGGAAGGGGGGGATTGGTGTGATGGAGGTGTCAGCGTGGATGGGAGGAAGGAGGGCATTGATGTGATGGAGGTGTCAGAGTGGATGGCAGGAAGGGGGGATTGTGTGATGGAGGTGTCAGCGTGGATGGGAGGAAGGGGGGATTGTTGTGATGGAGATGTCAGCGTGGATGGGAGGAAGGGGGGATTGGTGTGATGGAGGTGTCAGCGTGGATGGGAGGAAGGGGGGATTGGTGTGATGGAGGTGTCAGCGTGGATGGGAGGAAGGGGGGGATTGGTGTGATGGATGTGTCAGGGTAGAGTGAAGGAAGGGGATTGGTGGGGATGGAAGTGTCAGCGTGGATGGGAGGAAGGGGGGATTGGTCTGATGGAGGTGTCAGCGTGGATGGTAGGAAGGGGGGATTGGTGTGATGGAGGTGTCAGCGTGGAGGAAGGAAGGGGGATTGGTGTGATGGAGGTGTCAGCGTGGATGGGAGGAAGGGGGGATTGGTGTGATGGAGTTGTCAGCGTGGATGGGAGGAAGGGGGGATTGGTGTGATGGAGGTGTCAGGGTAGAGGGAAGGAAGGGGGATTGGTGTGATGGAGGTGTCAGCGTGGATGGGAGTTAGGGGGATTGGTGTGATGGAGGTGTCAGCATGGATGGGAGGAAGGGGGATTGGTGTGATGGAGGTGTCAGCGTGGATGGGAGGAAGGGGGTATTGGTGTGATGCAGGTGTCAGCGTGGACGGGAGGAAGGGGGGATTGTTGTGATGGAGGTGTCAGCGTGGATGGGAGGAAGGGGGATTGGTGTGATGGAGGTGTCAGCGTGGATGAGAGGAAGGGGGGATTGGTGTGATGGAGGTGTCAGGGTAGAGGGAAGGAAGGGGGGGATTGGTGGGATGGAAGTGTCAGCGTGGATGGGAGGAAGGGGGGATTGGTCTGATGGAGGTGTCAGCGTGGATGGTAGGAAGGGGGGATTGGTGTGATGGAGGTGTCAGCGTGGAGGGAAGGAAGGGGGGATTGGTGTGATGGAGGTGTCAGCGTGGATAGGGAGGAAGGGGGGGATTGGTGTGATGGAGGTGTCAGCGTGGATGGGAGGAAGGGGGGATTGGTGTGATGGAGGTGTCAGCGTGGATGGAGGAAGGGGGGATTGTTGTGATGGAGATGTCAGCGTGGATGGGAGGAAGGGGGGATTGGTGTGATGGAGGTGTCAGCGTGGATGGGATGGTAGGAGGGGGGGATTGGTGTGATGGAGGTGTCAGCGTGGATGGGAGGAAGGGGGTATTGGTGTGATGGAGGTGTCAGGGTAGAGGGAAGGAAGGGGGGATTGGTGGATGGAAGTGTCAGCCTGGATGGGAGGAAGGGGGGATTGGTCTGATGGAGGTGTCAGCGTGGATGGTAGGAAGGGGGGATTGGTGTGATGGAGGTGTCAGCGTGGAGGGAAGGAAGGGGGGATTGGTGTGATGGAGGTGTCAGGGTAGAGGGAAGGAAGGGGGATTGGTGTGATGGAGGTTTCAGCATGGATGGTAGGAAGGGGGGATTGGTGTGATGGAGGTGTCAGCGTGGAGGGAAGGAAGGGGGGGATTGGTGTGATGGAGGTGTCAGCGTGGATTGGAGGAAGGGGGGGATTGGTGTGATGGAGGTGTCAGCGGTGGATGGGAGGAAAGGGGGATTGGTGTGATGGAAGTATCAGCGTGGATGGGAGGAAGGGGGGATTGGTCTGATGGAGGTGTCAGCGTGGATGGTAGGAAGGGGGGGATTGGTGTGATGGAGGTGTCAGCGTGGAGGGAAGGAAGGGGGGATTGGTGTGATGGAGGTGTCAGCGTGGATGGGAGGAAGGGGGGGATTGGGTGTGATGGAGGTGTAAGCGTGGATGGGAGGAAGGGGGGATTGGTGTGATGGAGGTGTCAGCGTGGATGGAGGAAGGGGGGATTGTTGTGATGGAGGTGTCAGCGTGGATGGGAGGAAGGGGGGGATTGGTGTGATGGAGGTGTCAGCGTGGATGGGAGGAAGGGGGGATTGGTGTGATGGAGGTGTCAGCGTGGATGGGAGGAAGGGGGATTGGTGTGATGGAGGTGTCAGGGTAGAGGGAAGGAAGGGGTGATTGGTGGGATGGAAGTGTCAGCGTGGATGGGAGGAAGGGGGGATTGGTCTGATGGAGGTGTCAGCGTGGATGGTAGGAAGGGGGGATTGGTGTGATGGAGGTGTCAGTGTGGAGGGATGGAAGGGGGGATTGGTGTGATGGAGGTGTCAGCGTGGATGGGAGGAAGGGGGGATTGGTGTGATGGAGGTGTCAGCGTGGATGGGAGGAAGGGGGGATTGGTGTGATGGAGGTGTCAGCGTGGATGGGAGGAAGGGGGGATTGTTGGTGATGGAGGTGTCAGCGTGGATGGGAGGAAGGGGGGATTGGTGTGATGGAGGTGTCAGGGTAGAGGGAAGGAAGGGGGGATTGGTGTGATGGAGGTGTCAGCGTGGATGGAGTTAGGGGGGATGGTGTGATGGAGGTGTCAGCTGGATGGGAGGAAGGGGGGATTGGTGTGATGGAGGTGTCAGCATGGATGGGAGGAAGGGGGGATTGGTGTGATGGAGGTGTCAGCGTGGATGGGAGGAAGGGGGGATTGGTGTGATGGAGGTGTCAGCGTGGATGGGAGGAAGGGGGGATTGGTGTGATGGAGGTGTCAGGTGTGGATGGGGAGATTGGTGTGGAGTTGTCAGTGTGGGAGTGGTAAGAGTTGTCAGTGGGGGGAGATATATTTGTGTTTAGATTTGTGCGTATGAGGTAATGTGTGTTTGAGAGTTTTCAGGGGGGGCACATTGTTCATAATTGTTTTGACAAGGAGAACTACATCTCCCAGCATCTGCAGCGTGCTGGAGATGCTAATAAGCTTATCAAAAAGTTTAAAACGCTTATTGGCCCTCATTCCGAGTTGTTCGCTCGCAAGCTGCTTTTAGCAGCTTTGCACACGCTAAGCCGCCGCCTACTGGGGAGTGAATCTTAGCTTATCAAAATTGCGAACGAAAGATTAGCAAAATTGCGAATAGACACTTCTCAGCAGTTTCACTTTCTGAGTAGCTCCACACTTACTCGGCAACTGCGATCAGTTCCGTCAGTTTCGTTCCTGGTTTGACGTCACAAACACTCCCAGCGTTCGCCCAGACACTCCCCCGTTTCTCCAGCCACTCCCGCGTTTTCCCAGAAACTGTAGCGTTTTTCGCACACACCCATAAAACGGCCAGTTTCCGCCCAGAAACACCCACTTCCTGTCAATCACATTACGATCACCAGAACGAAGAAAAAACCTTGTAATGCCGTGAGTAAAATACCTAACTGCATAGCAAATTTACTTGGCGCAGTCGCAGTGCGGACATTGCGCATGCGCATTAGCGACTAATCGCTCCGTTGCGAGAAAAATATAACGAACGAACAACTCGGAATGACCCCCATTGCTTTTAAGACTGGGTGGTTAATAAGGGAGAGCTGTACAGTACGGCATTTTTCCAGTGCATATGTTTGCCGGTTGAGCTGCCACATTTCACTGAACCAACCCCAAATGTAATTGCACCCACCTCCGTCCTCCTAGAGGGAGATAGTTACAGCTGTTATACTGATAGTGAATTGTTGAATGTAGTCAGCAAGTCAACAGTCCTTATGTCGACACTACAATTCCAGCACCAGTTTCCCAACTCAGTTCTAAGGCTGCTTAAAGTATTTTTTCCCTATCCTACCACTCACTACTAGACACCTACCTCCCCCCCCCCCTCCACACACACACACACACACACAAAAAAAAAAATTTCCCTGGTGCTTTACTGTTCTTAGTTTCTCTCCTCTGTCTAAACTGCAGTGGTTCCCAAACTCGGTCCTCGACAGTTCACGTTTTTCCAGGTCGCCTGTGGATTTTTAAAATGTGGCAGTTGGTGATACACAGTACACATGCCGTGTGATATGGATAACGTGACCTGTTAGGGATACTTCAGAACCGAGTTTCGGAACCACTGGTCTAGAGTGTCAGTGTCTGTTGTCCACTGTACCCTTTGTCTTATTTTTCGCAGTATTTCTCTGTCTCCGATGTAGTGCAGAGAGGTAGTACAGTGATGTTTTACAGTGTAGTGCAGAGGTTCCCAAACTGTTACCTGGGGTGCCTCGGGACACTTGCAGGGGTGCCCTGGGTTGGTGGTCCAGGACCAATTCAAATTATTCGATGGTCAATATAATAGGTAACACCAGTGCTGGTGGCTGCCAGTCATAAAATATGTGGCCAAACAGAAGCAAATCTTGTCCCTCACCACACAACTGACCCTAAGGAGGACATATAAACGCGATCTACTTAATGTAATATTTCTTTCTAAATTTCTCAATAAGAAATTTTTGGCCTAGGGGTGCCGTGAAAAAAATTCTGATATTCTAGGGCGCAGTGAATCAAAAAAGTTTGGAAACCACTGGTGTAGTGTAACCTATAGAAGGGTCAGCAATGTAGTGTAGGGTGTAGAGGCATCAGTGATGTAGTGTAGGGTTTAGAGAGGTCAGTTATGTAGTGTAGGGTGTAGAGGCATCAGTGATGTAGTGAAGGGGTGTAGAGACATCAGTGATGTTGTGTATGGTGTAGAGCCATCAGTGATGTAGTGTAGGGTGTAGAGGCATCAGTGATGTAGTGTAGGGTGTAGAATCGTCAGTGATGTAGTGTAGGATGAAGGAAAATTTTGCTCTGGAGAACTAGCCTGAACACATTAGGTGTGATGGAGGTGTCAGCGTGGAGGGGAGGAAGGGGGGATTGGTGTGATGGAGGTGTCAGCGTGGATGGTAGGAAGGGGGGATTGGTGTGATGGAGGTGTCAGCGTGGATGGGAGGAAGGGGGGAATGGTGTGATGGAGGTGTCAGCGTGGATGGGAGGAAGGGGGGATTGGTGTGATGGAGGTGTCAGCGTGGAGGGGAGGAAGGGGGGATTGGTGTGATGGAGGTGTCAGCGTGGAGGGGAGGAAGGGGGGATTGGTGTGATGGAGGTATCAGCATGGATGGTAGGAAGGGGGGATTGGTGTGATGGAGGTGTCAGCGTGGAGGGAAGGAAGGGGGGATTGGTGTGATGGAGGTGTCAGCGTGGATTGGAGGAAGGGGGGGATTGGTGTGATGGAGGTGTCAGCGTGGATGGGAGGAAGGGGGGATTGGTGTGATGGAAGTATCAGCGTGGATGGGAGGAAGGGGGGATTGGTCTGATGGAGGTGTCAGCGTGGATGGTAGGAAGGGGGGATTGGTGTGATGGAGGTGTCAGCGTGGAGGGAAGGAAGGGGGGATTGGTGTGATGGAGGTGTCAGCGTGGATGGGAGGAAGGGGGGCATTGGTGTGATGGAGGTGTCAGCGTGGATGGGAGGAAGGGGGGATTGGTGTGATGGAGGTGTCAGCGTGGATGGGAGGAAGGGGGGATTGTTGTGATGGAGGTGTCAGCGTGGATGGGAGGAAGGGGGGATTGGTGTGATGGAGGTGTCAGCGTGGATGGGAAGAAGGGGGGATTGGTGTGATGGAGGTGTCAGCGTGGATGGGAGGAAGGGGGGATTGGTGTGATGGAGGTGTCAGGGTAGAGGGAAGGAAGGGGGGATTGGTGGGATGGAAGTGTCAGCGTGGATGGGAGGAAGGGGGGATTGGTCTGATGGAGGTGTCAGCGTGGATGGTAGGAAGGGGGGATTGGTGTGATGGAGGTGTCAGCGTGGAGGGAAGGAAGGGGGGATTGGTGTGATGGAGGTGTCAGCGTGGATGGGAGGAAGGGGGGGATTGGTGTGATGGAGGTGTCAGCGTGGATGGGAGGAAGGGGGGGATTGGTGTGATGGAGGTGTCAGCGTGGATGGGAGGAAGGGGGGATTGTTGTGATGGAGGTGTCAGCGTGGATGGGAGGAAGGGGGGATTGGTGTGATGGAGGTGTCAGGGTAGAGGGAAGGAAGGGGGGATTGGTGTGATGGAGGTGTCAGCGTGGATGGGAGTTAGGGGGGATTGGTGTGATGGAGGTGTCAGCATGGATGGGAGGAAGGGGGGATTGGTGTGATGGAGGTGTCAGCATGGATGGGAAGAAGGGGGGATTGGTGTGATGGAGGCGTCAGCGTGGATGGGAGGAAGGGGGGATTGGTGTGATGGAGGTGTCAGCGTGGATGGGAGGAAGGGGGGATTGGTGTGATGGAGGTGTCAGTGTGGATGGGGAGATTGGTGTGGAGTTGTCAGTGTGGGAGTGGTAAGAGTTGTCAGTGGGGGAGATATATTTGTGTTTAGATTTGTGCGTATGAGGTAATGTGTGTTTGAGAGTTTTCAGGGGGGGGCACATTGTTCATAATTGTTTTGACAAGGAGAACTACATCTCCCAGCATCTGCAGCGTGCTGGAGATGCTAATAAGCTTTATCAAAAAGTTTAAAACGCTTATTGGCCCTCATTCCGAGTTGTTCGCTCGCAAGCTGCTTTTAGCAGCTTTGCACACGCTAAGCCGCCGCCTACTGGGAGTGAATCTTAGCTTATCAAAATTGCGAACGAAAGATTAGCAAAATTGCGATTTCCTGGTTTGACGTCACAAACACTCCCAGCGTTCGCCCAGACACTCCCCCGTTTCTCCAGCCACTCCCGCGTTTTTCCCAGAAACTGTAGCGTTTTTTCGCACACACCCATAAAACGTCCAGTTTCCGCCCAGAAACACCCACTTCCTGTCAATCACATTACGATCACCAGAACGAAGAAAAAACCTCGTAATGCCGTGAGTAAAATACCTAACTGCATAGCAAATTTACTTGGCGCAGTCGCAGTGCGGACATTGCGCATGCGCATTAGCAACTAATCGCTCCGTTGCAAGAAAAATATAACGAACGAACAACTCGGAATGACCCCCATTGCTTTTAAGACTGGGTGGTTAATAAGGGAGAGCTGTACAGTACGGCATTTTTCCAGTGCATATGCTTGCCGGTTGAGCTGCCACATTTCACTGAACCACCCCCAAATGTAATTGCACCCACCTCCGTCCTCCTAGAGGGAGATAGTTACAGCTGTTATACTGATAGTGAATTGTTGAATGTAGTCAGCAAGTCAACAGTCCTTATGTCGACACTACAATGCCAGCACCAGTTTCCCAACTCAGTTCTAAGGCTGCTTAAAGTATTTTTTCCCTATCCTACCACTCACTACGAGACACCTACCTCCCCCCCCCCCCCCCCCCCCCCCCCCCCCCACCTCCACACACACACACACAAAAATTTTTCCCTGGTGCTTTACTGTTCTTAGTCTCTCTCCTCTGTCTAGACTGCAGTGGTTCCCAAACTCGGTCCTCGACAGTTCACGTTTTTCCAGGTCGCCTGTGGATTTTTAAAATGTGGCAGTTGGTGATACACAGTACACATGCCGTGTGACATGGAAAACGTGACCTGTTAGGGATACTTCAGAACCGAGTTTGGGAACCACTGGTCTAGAGTGTCAGTGTCTGTTGTCCACTGTACCCTTTGTCTTATTTTTCGCAGTATTTCTCTGTCTCCGATGTAGTGCAGAGAGGTAGTACAGTGATGTTTTACAGTGTAGTACAGAGGTTCCCAAACTGTTCCCTGGGGTGCCTCGGGACACTTGCAGGGGTGCCCTGGGTTGGTGGTCCAGGACCAATTCAAATTATTCATGGTCAATATAATAGATAAAACCAGTGCTGGTGGCTGCCAGTCATAAAATATGTGGCCAAACAGAAGCAAATCTTGTCCCTCACCACACAACTGACCCTAAGGAGGACATATAAACGCGATCTACTTAATGTAATATTTCTTTCTAAATTTCTCAATAAGAAATTTTTGGCCTAGGGGTGCCGTGAAAAAAATTCTGATATTCTAGGGCGCAGTGATTCAAAAAAGTTTGGAAACCACTGGTGTAGTGTAACCTATAGAAGGGTCAGCAATGTAGTGTAGGGTGTAGAGGCATCAGTGATGTAGTGTAGGGTTTAGAGAGGTCAGTTATGTAGTGTAGGGTGTAGAGGCATCAGTGATGTAGTGTAGGGTGTAGAGACATCAGTGATGTTGTGTATGGTGTAGAGGCATCAGTGATGTAGTGTAGGGTGTAGAGGCATCAGTGATGTAGTGTAGGGTGTAGAATCGTCAGTGATGTAGTGTAGGATGAAGGAAAATTTTGCTCTGGAGAACTAGCCCTGAACACATAGGTGTGATGGAGGTGTCAGCGTGGAGGGGAGGAAGGGGGGATTGGTGTGATGGAGGTGTCAGCGTGGATGGTAGGAAGGGGAGATTGGTGTGATGGAGGTGTCAGCGTGGAGGGGAGGAAGGGGGGATTGGTGTGATGGAGGTGTCAGCGTGGATGGGAGGAAGGGGGGATTGGTGTGATGGAGGTGTCAGCGTGGAGGGGAGGAAGGGGGGATTGGTGTGATGGAGGTGTCAGCGTGGAGGGCAGGAAGGGGGGATTGGTGTGATGGAGGTGTCAGCGTGGATGGTAGGAAGGGGGGATTGGTGTGATGGAGGTGTCAGCGTGGAGGGAAGGAAGGGGGGATTGGTGTGATGGAGGTGTCAGCGTGGATGGGAGGAAGGGGGGGATTGGTGTGATGGAGGTGTCAGCGTGAATGGGAGGAAGGGGGGATTGGTGTGATGAAGGTGTCAGCGTGGATGGGAGGAAGGGGGGATTGTTGTGATGCAGGTGTCAGCGTGGATGGGAGGAAGGGGGGATTGGTGTAATGGAGGTGTCAGCGTGGATGGGAGGAAGGGGGGATTGGTGTGATGGAGGTGTCAGCGTGGATGGGAGGAAGGGGGGATTGGTGTGATGGAGGTGTCAGCGTGGATGGGAGGAAGGGGGGATTGGTCTGATGGAGGTGTCAGCGTGGATGGTAGGAAGGGGGGATTGGTGTGATGGAGGTGTCAGCGTGGAGGGAAGGAAGGGGGGATTGGTGTGATGGAGGTGTCAGCGTGGATGGGAGGAAGGGGGGATTGTTGTGATGGAGGTGTCAGCGTGGATGGGAGGAAGGGGGGATTGGTGTGATGGAGGTGTCAGCGTGGATGGGAGGAAGGGGGGATTGGTGTGATGGAGGTGTCAGCGTGGATGGGAGGAAGGGGGGATTGGTGTGATGGAGATGTCAGGGTAGAGGGAAGGAAGGGGGGATTGGTGTGATGGAAGTGTCAGCGTGGATGGGAGGAAGGGGGGATTGGTCTGATGGAGGTGTCAGCGTACATGGTAGGAAGGAGGGATTGGTGTGATGGAGGTGTCAGCGTGGAGGGAAGGAAGGGGGGATTGGTGTGATGGAGGTGTCAGCGTGGATGGGAGGAAGGGGGGGATTGGTGTGATGGAGGTGTCAGCGTGGATGGGAGGAAGGGGGGGGATTGGTGTGATGGAGGTGTCAGCGTGGATGGGAGGAAGGGGGAATTGGTGTGATGGAGGTGTCAGCGTGGATGGGTGGAAGGGGGGATTGTTGTGATGGAGGTGTCAGCGTGGATGGGAGGAAGGGGGGATTGGTGTGATGGAGGTGTCAGGGTAGAGGGAAGGAAGGGGGGATTGGTGTGATGGAGGTGTCAGCGTGGATGGGAGTTAGGGGGGATTGGTGTGATGGAGGTGTCAGCATGGATGGGAGGAAGGGGGGATTGGTGTGATGGAGGTGTCAGCATGGATGGGAGGAAGGGGGGATTGGTGTGATGGAGGTGTCAGCGTGGATGGGAGGAAGGGGGGATTGGTGTGATGGAGGTGTCAGCGTGGATGGGAGGAAGGGGGGATTGGTGTGATGGAGGTGTCAGTGTGGATGGGGAGATTGGTGTGGAGTTGTCAGTGTGGGAGTGATAAGAGTTGTCGGTGGGGGAGATATATTTGTGTTTAGATTTGTGCGTATGAGGTAATGTGTGTTTGAGAGTTTTCAGGGGGGGGCACATTGTTCATAATTGTTTTGACAAGGAGAACTACATCTCCCAGCATCTGCAGCGTGCTGGAGATGCTAATAAGCTTTATCAAAAAGTTTAAAACGCTTTATTGGCCCTCATTCCGAGTTGTTCGCTCGCAAGCTGCTTTTAGCAGCTTTGCACACTCTAAGCCGCCGCCTACTGGGAGTGAATCTTAGCTTATCAAAATTGCGAACGAAATATTAGCAAAATTGCGCATAGACACTTCTTAGCAGTTTCTGAGTAGCTCCACACTTACTCGGCAACTGCGATCAGTTCAGTCAGTTTCGTTCCTGGTTTGACGTCACAAACACTCCCAGCGTTCGCCCAGACACTCCCCCGTTTCTCCAGCCACTCCCGCGTTTTTCCCAGAAACTGTAGCGTTTTTTCGCACACACCCATAAAACGTCCAGTTTCCTCCCAGAAACACCCACTTCCTGTCAATCACATTCCGATCACCAGAACGAAGAAAAAACCTTGTAATGCCGTGAGTAAAATACCTAACTGCATAGCAAATTTACTTGGCGCAGTCGCAGTGCGGACATTGCGCATGCGCATTAGCGACTAATCGCTCCGTTGCGAGAAAAATATAACGAACGAACAACTCGGAATGACCCCCATTGCTTTTAAGACTGGGTGGTTAATAAGGGAGAGCTGTACAGTACGGCATTTTTCCAGTGCATATGTTTGCCGGTTGAGCTGCCACATTTCACTGAACCACCCCCAAATGTAATTGCACCCACCTCCGTCCTCCTAGAGGGAGATAGTTACAGCTGTTATACTGATAGTGAATTGTTGAATGTAGTCAGCAAGTCAACAGTCCTTATGTCGACACTACAATGCCAGCACCAGTTTCCCAACTCAGTTCTAAGGCTGCTTAAAGTATTTTTTCCCTATCCTACCACTCACTACTAGACACCTACCTCCCCCCCCCCCCCCTCCACACACACACACACACACACACAGAAAAAATTTCCCTGGTGCTTTACTGTTCTTAGTCTCTCTCCTCTGTCTAGACTGCAGTGGTTCCCAAACTCGGTCCTCGACAGTTCACGTTTTTCCAGGTCGCCTGTGGATTTTTAAAATGTGGCAGTTGGTGATACACAGTACACATGCCGTGTGACATGGAAAACGTGACCTGTTAGGGATACTTCAGAACCGAGTTTGGGAACCACTGGTCTAGAGTGTCAGTGTCTGTTGTCCACTGTACCCTTTGTCTTATTTTTCGCAGTATTTCTCTGTCTCCGATGTAGTGCAGAGAGGTAATACAGTGATGTTTTACAGTGTAGTGCAGAGGTTCCCAAACTGTACCCTGGGGTGCCTCGGGACACTTGCAGGGGTGCCCTGGGTTGGTGGTCCAGGACCAATTCAAATTATTCATGGTCAATATAATAGGTAAAACCAGTGCTGGTGGCTGCCAGTCATAAAATATGTGGCCAAACAGAAGCAAATCTTGTCCCTCACCACACAACTGACCCTAAGGAGGACATATAAACGCGATCTACTTAATGTAATATTTCTTTCTAAATTTCTCAATAAGAAATTTTTGGCCTAGGGGTGCCGTGAAAAAAATTCTGATATTCTAGGGCGCAGTGATTCAAAAAAGTTTGGAAACCACTGGTGTAGTGTAACCTATAGAAGGGTCAGCAATGTAGTGTAGGGTGTAGAGGCATCAGTGATGTAGTGTAGGGTTTAGAGAGGTCAGTTATGTAGTGTAGGGTGTAGAGGCATCAGTGATGTAGTGTAGGGTGTAGAGACATCAGTGATGTTGTGTATGGTGTAGAGGCATCAGTGATGTAGTGTAGGGTGTAGAGGCATCAGTGATGTAGTGTAGGGTGTAGAATCGTCAGTGATGTAGTGTAGGATGAAGGAAAATTTTGCTCTGGAGAACTAGCCCTGAACACATAGGTGTGATGGAGGTGTCAGCGTGGAGGGGAGGAAGGGGGGATTGGTGTGATGGAGGTGTCAGCGTGGATGCTAGGAAGGGGAGATTGGTGTGATGGAGGTGTCAGCGTGGAGGGGAGGAAGGGGGGATTGGTGTGATGGAGGTGTCAGCGTGGATGGTAGGAAGGGGGGATTGGTGTGATGGAGGTGTCAGCGTGGAGGGGAGGAAGGGGGGATTGGTGTGATGGAGGTGTCAGCGTGGAGGGGAGGAAGGGGGGATTGGTGTGATGGAGGTGTCAGCGTGGATGGTAGGAAGGGGGGATTGGTGTGATGGAGGTGTCAGCGTGGAGGGAAGGAAGGGGGGATTGGTGTGATGGAGGTGTCAGCGTGGATGGGAGGAAGGGGGGGATTGGTGTGATGGAGGTGTCAGCGTGGATGGGAGGAAGGGGGGATTGGTGTGATGGAGGTGTCAGCGTGGATGGGAGGAAGGGGGGATTGTTGTGATGGAGGTGTCAGCGTGGATGGGAGGAAGGGGGGATTGGTGTGATGGAGGTGTCAGCGTGGATGGGAGGAAGGGGGGGATTGGTGTGATGGAGGTGTCAGCGTGGATGGGAGGAAGGGGGGATTGGTGTGATGGAGGTGTCAGCGTGGATGGGAGGAAGGGGGGATTGGTCTGATGGAGGTGTCAGCGTGGATGGTAGGAAGGGGGGATTGGTGTGATGGAGGTGTCAGCGTGGAGGGAAGGAAGGGGGGATTGGTGTGATGGAGGTGTCAGCGTGGATGGGAGGAAGGGGGGATTGTTGTGATGGAGGTGTCAGCGTGGATTGGAGGAAGGGGGGATTGGTGTGATGGAGGTGTCAGCGTGGATGGGAGGAAGGGGGGATTGGTGTGATGGAGGTGTCAGCGTGGATGGGAGGAAGGGGGGATTGGTGTGATGGAGATGTCAGCGTGGATGGTAGGAAGGGGGGATTGGTGTGATGGAGGTGTCAGCGTGGAGGGAAGGAAGGGGGGATTGGTGTGATGGAGGTGTCAGCGTGGATGGGAGGAAGGGGGGATTGTTGTGATGGAGGTGTCAGCGTGGATGGGAGGAAGGGGGGATTGGTGTGATGGAGGTGTCAGCGTGGATGGGAGGAAGGGGGGATTGGTGTGATGGAGGTGTCAGCGTGGATGGGAGGAAGGGGGGATTGGTGTGATGGAGGTGTCAGCGTGGATGGGAGGAAGGGGGGATTGGTGTGATGGAGATGTCAGGGTAGAGGGAAGGAAGGGGGGATTGGTGTGATGGAAGTGTCAGCGTGGATGGGAGGAAGGGGGGATTGGTCTGATGGAGGTGTCAGCGTGCATGGTAGGAAGGGGGGATTGGTGTGATGGAGGTGTCAGCGTGGAGGGAAGGAAGGGGGGATTGGTGTGATGGAGGTGTCAGCGTGGATGGGAGGAAGGGGGGGATTGGTGTGATGGAGGTGTCAGCGTGCATGGTAGGAAGGGGGGATTGGTGTGATGGAGGTGTCAGCGTGGATGGGAGGAAGGGGGGGATTGGTGTGATGGAGGTGTCGGCGTGGATGGGAGGAAGGGGGGATTGGTGTGATGGAGGTGTCAGCGTGGATGGGAGGAAGGGGGGATTGGTGTGATGGAGATGTCAGCGTGGATGGTAGGAAGGGGGGATTGGTGTGATGGAGGTGTCAGCGTGGAGGGAAGGAAGGGGGGATTGGTGTGATGGAGGTGTCAGCGTGGATGGGAGGAAGGGGGGATTGGTGTGATGGAGGTGTCAGCGTGGTTTGGAGGAAGGGGGGATTGGTGTGATGGAGGTGTCAGCGTGGATGGGAGGAAGGGGGGATTGGTGTGATGGAGATGTCAGGGTAGAGGGAAGGAAGGGGGGATTGGTGTGATGGAAGTGTCAGCGTGGATGGGAGGAAGGGGGGATTGGTCTGATGGAGGTGTCAGCGTGCATGGTAGGAAGGGGGGATTGGTGTGATGGAGGTGTCAGCGTGGAGGGAAGGAAGGGGGGATTGGTGTGATGGAGGTGTCAGCGTGGATGGGAGGAAGGGGGGGATTGGTGTGATGGAGGTGTCAGCGTGGATGGGAGGAAGGGGGGGATTGGTGTGATGGAGGTGTCAGCGTGGATGGGAGGAAGGGGGAATTGGTGTGATGGAGGTGTCAGCGTGGATGGGTGGAAGGGGGGATTGTTGTGATGGAGGTGTCAGCGTGGATGGGAGGAAGGGGGGATTGGTGTGATGGAGGTGTCAGGGTAGAGGGAAGGAAGGGGGGATTGGTGTGATGGAGGTGTCAGCGTGGATGGGAGTTAGGGGGGATTGGTGTGATGGAGGTGTCAGCATGGATGGGAGGAAGGGGGGGATTGGTGTGATGGAGGTGTCAGCATGGATGGGAGGAAGCGGGGATTGGTGTGATGGAGGTGTCAGCGTGGATGGGAGGAAGGGGGGATTGGTGTGATGGAGGTGTCAGCGTGGATGGGAGGAAGGGGGGATTGGTGTGATGGAGGTGTCAGTGTGGATGGGGAGATTGGTGTGGAGTTGTCAGTGTGGGAGTGATAAGAGTTGTCAGTGGGGGAGATATATTTGTGTTTAGATTTGTGCGTATGAGGTAATGTGTGTTTGAGAGTTTTCAGGGGGGGGCACATTGTTCATAATTGTTTTGACAAGGAGAACTACATCTCCCAGCATCTGCAGCGTGCTGGAGATGCTAATAAGCTTTATCAAAAAGTTTAAAACGCTTTATTGGCCCTCATTCCGAGTTGTTCGCTCGCAAGCTGCTTTTAGCAGCTTTGCACACTCTAAGCCGCCGCCTACTGGGAGTGAATCTTAGCTTATCAAAATTGCGAACGAAAGATTAGCAAAATTGCGCATAGACACTTCTTAGCAGTTTCTGAGTAGCTCCACACTTACTCGGCAACTGCGATCAGTTCAGTCAGTTTCGTTCCTGGTTTGACGTCACAAACACTCCCAGCGTTCGCCCAGACACTCCCCCGTTTCTCCAGCCACTCCCGCGTTTTTCCCAGAAACTGTAGCGTTTTTTCGCACACACCCATAAAACGGCCAGTTTCCTCCCAGAAACACCCACTTCCTGTCAATCACATTCCGATCACCAGAACGAAGAAAAAACCTTGTAATGCCGTGAGTAAAATACTTAACTGCATAGCAAATTTACTTGGCGCAGTCGCAGTGCGGACATTGCGCATGCGCATTAGCGACTAATCGCTCCGTTGCGAGAAAAATAAAACGAACGAACAACTCGGAATGACCCCCATTGCTTTTAAGACTGGGTGGTTAATAAGGGAGAGCTGTACAGTACGGCATTTTTCCAGTGCATATGTTTGCCGGTTGAGCTGCCACATTTCACTGAACCACCCCAAATGTAATTGCACCCACCTCCGTCCTCCTAGAGGGAGATAGTTACAGCTGTTATACTGATAGTGAATTGTTGAATGTAGTCAGCAAGTCAACAGTCCTTATGTCGACACTACAATGCCAGCACCAGTTTCCCAACTGAGTTCTAAGGCTGCTTAAAGTATTTTTTCCCTATCCTACCACTCACTACTAGACACCTACCCCCCCCCCCCCCTCCACACACACACACACACA
This sequence comes from Pseudophryne corroboree, assembly GCF_028390025.1. NCBI lineage: Eukaryota > Metazoa > Chordata > Amphibia > Anura > Myobatrachidae > Pseudophryne > Pseudophryne corroboree. Next base: position 644,792,152 of record NC_086445.1, on the reverse strand, counting down.
CACACACACACACACACACACACACACACACACACACACACACACACACACACACACACACACACAGAAAAAATTTCCCTGGTGCTTTACTGTTCTTAGTCTCTCTCCTCTGTCTAGACTGCAGTGGTTCCCAAACTCGGTCCTCGACAGTTCACGTTTTTCCAGGTCGCCTGTGGATTTTTAAAATGTGGCAGTTGGTGATACACAGTACACATGCCGTGTGACATGGAAAACGTGACCTGTTAGGGATACTTCAGAACCGAGTTTGGGAACCACTGGTCTAGAGTGTCAGTGTCTGTTGTCCACTGTACCCTTTGTCTTATTTTTCGCAGTATTTCTCTGTCTCCGATGTAGTGCAGAGAGGTAATACAGTGATGTTTTACAGTGTAGTGCAGAGGTTCCCAAACTGTACCCTGGGGTGCCTCGGGACACTTGCAGGGGTGCCCTGGGTTGGTGGTCCAGGACCAATTCAAATTATTCATGGTCAATATAATAGGTAAAACCAGTGCTGGTGGCTGCCAGTCATAAAATATGTGGCCAAACAGTAGCAAATCTTGTCCCTCACCACACAACTGACCCTAAGGAGGACATATAAACGCGATCTACTTAATGTAATATTTCTTTCTAAATTTCTCAATAAGAAATTTTTGGCCTAGGGGTGCCGTGAAAAAAATTCTGATATTCTAGGGCGCAGTGATTCAAAAAAGTTTGGAAACCACTGGTGTAGTGTAACCTATAGAAGGGTCAGCAATGTAGTGTAGGGTGTAGAGGCATCAGTGATGTAGTGTAGGGTTTAGAGAGGTCAGTTATGTAGTGTAGGGTGTAGAGGCATCAGTGATGTAGTGTAGGGTGTAGAGACATCAGTGATGTTGTGTATGGTGTAGAGGCATCAGTGATGTAGTGTAGGGTGCAGAGGCATCAGTGATGTAGTGTAGGGTGTAGAATCGTCAGTGATGTAGTGTAGGATGAAGGAAAATTTTGCTCTGGAGAACTAGCCCTGAACACATAGGTGTGATGGAGGTGTCAGCGTGGAGGGGAGGAAGGGGGGATTGGTGTGATGGAGGTGTCAGCGTGGATGGTAGGAAGGGGAGATTGGTGTGATGGAGGTGTCAGCGTGGAGGGGAGGAAGGGGGGATTGGTGTGATGGAGGTGTCAGCGTGGATGGGAGGAAGGGGGGATTGGTGTGATGGAGGTGTCAGCGTGGAGGGGAGGAAGGGGGGATTGGTGTGATGGAGGTGTCAGCGTGGAGGGGAGGAAGGGGGGATTGGTGTGATGGAGGTGTCAGCGTGGATGGTAGGAAGGGGGGATTGGTGTGATGGAGGTGTCAGCGTGGAGGGAAGGAAGGGGGGATTGGTGTGATGGAGGTGTCAGCGTGGATGGGAGGAAGGGGGGGATTGGTGTGATGGAGGTGTCAACGTGGATGGGAGGAAGGGGGGATTGGTGTGATGGAGGTGTCAGCGTGGATGGGAGGAAGGGGGGATTGTTGTGATGGAGGTGTCAGCGTGGATGGGAGGAAGGGGGGATTGGTGTGATGGAGGTGTCAGCGTGGATGGGAGGAAGGGGGGGATTGGTGTGATGGAGGTGTCAGCGTGGATGGGAGGAAGGGGGGATTGGTGTGATGGAGGTGTCAGCGTGGATGGGAGGAAGGGGGGATTGGTCTGATGGAGGTGTCAGCGTGGATGGTAGGAAGGGGGGATTGGTGTGATGGAGGTGTCAGCGTGGAGGGAAGGAAGGGGGGATTGGTGTGATGGAGGTGTCAGCATGGATGGGAGGAAGGGGGGATTGTTGTGATGGAGGTGTCAGCGTGGATGGGAGGAAGGGGGGATTGGTGTGATGGAGGTGTCAGCGTGGATGGGAGGAAGGGGGGATTGGTGTGATGGAGGTGTCAGCGTGGATGGGAGGAAGGGGGGATTGGTGTGATGGAGATGTCAGGGTAGAGGGAAGGAAGGGGGGATTGGTGTGATGGAAGTGTCAGCGTGGATGGGAGGAAGGGGGGATTGGTCTGATGGAGGTGTCAGCGTGCATGGTAGGAAGGGGGGATTGGTGTGATGGAGGTGTCAGCGTGGAGGGAAGGAAGGGGGGATTGGTGTGAAGGAGGTGTCAGCGTGGATGGGAGGAAGGGGGGGATTGGTGTGATGGAGGTGTCAGCGTGGATGGGAGGAAGGGGGGGATTGGTGTGATGGAGGTGTCAGCGTGGATGGGAGGAAGGGGGGATTGGTGTGATGGAGGTGTCAGCGTGGATGGGTGGAAGGGGGGATTGTTGTGATGGAGGTGTCAGCGTGGATGGGTGGAAGGGGGGATTGGTGTGATGGAGGTGTCAGGGTAGAGGGAAGGAAGGGGGGATTGGTGTGATGGAGGTGTAAGCGTGGATGGGAGTTAGGGGGGATTGGTGTGATGGAGGTGTCAGCATGGATGGGAGGAAGGGGGGATTGGTGTGATGGAGGTGTCAGCATGGATGGGAGGAAGGGGGGATTGGTGTGATGGAGGCGTCAGCGTGGATGGGAGGAAGGGGGGATTGGTGTGATGGAGGTGTCAGCGTGGATGGGAGGAAGGGGGGATTGGTGTGATGGAGGTGTCAGTGTGGATGGGGAGATTGGTGTGGAGTTGTCAGTGTGGGAGTGATAAGAGTTGTCAGTGGGGGAGATATATTTGTGTTTAGATTTGTGCGTATGAGGTAGTGTGTGTTTGAGAGTTTTCAGGAGGGGGCACATTGTTCATAATTGTTTTGACAAGGAGAACTACATCTCCCAGCATCTGCAGCGTGCTGGAGATGCTAATAAGCTTTATCAAAAAGTTTAAAACGCTTTATTGGCCCTCATTCCGAGTTGTTCGCTCGCAAGCTGCTTTTAGCAGCTTTGCACACTCTAAGCCGCCGCCTACTGGGAGTGAATCTTAGCTTATCAAAATTGCGAACAAAAGATTAGCAAAATTGCGAATAGACACTTCTTAGCAGTTTCTGAGTAGCTCCACACTTACTCGGCAACTGCGATCAGTTCAGTCAGTTTCGTTCCTGGTTTGACGTCACAAACACTCCCAGCGTTCGCCCAGACACTCCCCCGTTTCTCCAGCCACTCCCGCGTTTTTCCCAGAAACTGTAGCGTTTTTTCGCACACACCCATAAAATGGCCAGTTTCCGCCCAGAAACACCCACTTCCTGTTAATCACATTCCGATCACCAGAACGAAGAAAAAACCTTGTAATGCCGTGAGTAAAATACCTGACTGCATAGCAAATTTACTTGGCGCAGTCGCAGTGCGGACATTGCGCATGCGCATTAGCGACTAATCGCTCCGTTGCGAGAAAAATATAACGAACAACTCGGAATGACCCCCATTGCTTTTAAGACTGGGTGGTTAATAAGGGAGAGCTGTACAGTACGGCATTTTTCCAGTGCATATGTTTGCCGGTTGAGCTGCCACATTTCACTGAACCACCCCCAAATGTAATTGCACCCACCTCCGTCCTCCTAGAGGGAGATAGTTACAGCTGTTATACTGATAGTGAATTGTTGAATGTAGTCAGCAAGTCAACAGTCCTTATGTCGACACTACAATGCCAGCACCAGTTTCCCAACTCAGTTCTAAGGCTGCTTAAAGTATTTTTTCCCTATCCTACCACTCACTACTAGACACCTACCTCCCCCCCCCCCCCTCCACACACACACACACACACACACAGAAAAAATTTCCCTGGTGCTTTACTGTTCTTAGTCTCTCTCCTCTGTCTAGACTGCAGTGGTTCCCAAACTCGGTCCTCGACAGTTCACGTTTTTCCAGGTCGCCTGTGGATTTTTAAAATGTGGCAGTTGGTGATACACAGTACACATGCCGTGTGACATGGAAAACGTGACCTGTTAGGGATACTTCAGAACCGAGTTTGGGAACCACTGGTCTAGAGTGTCAGTGTCTGTTGTCCACTGTACCCTTTGTCTTATTTTTCGCAGTATTTCTCTGTCTCCGATGTAGTGCAGAGAGGTAATACAGTGATGTTTTACAGTGTAGTGCAGAGGTTCCCAAACTGTACCCTGGGGTGCCTCGGGACACTTGCAGGGGTGCCCTGGGTTGGTGGTCCAGGACCAATTCAAATTATTCATGGTCAATATAATAGGTAAAACCAGTGCTGGTGGCTGCCAGTCATAAAATATGTGGCCAAACAGAAGCAAATCTTGTCCCTCACCACACAACTGACCCTAAGGAGGACATATAAACGCGATCTACTTAATGTAATATTTCTTTCTAAATTTCTCAATAAGAAATTTTTGGCCTAGGGGTGCCGTGAAAAAAATTCTGATATTCTAGGGCGCAGTGATTCAAAAAAGTTTGGAAACCACTGGTGTAGTGTAACCTATAGAAGGGTCAGCAATGTAGTGTAGGGTGTAGAGGCATCAGTGATGTAGTGTAGGGTTTAGAGAGGTCAGTGATGTAGTGTAGGGTGTAGAGGCATCAGTGATGTAGTGTAGGGTGTAGAGACATCAGTGATGTTGTGTATGGTGTAGAGGCATCAGTGATGTAGTGTAGGGTGTAGAGGCATCAGTGATGTAGTGTAGGGTGTAGAATCGTCAGTGATGTAGTGTAGGATGAAGGAAAATTTTGCTCTGGAGAACTAGCCCTGAACACATAGGTGTGATGGAGGTGTCAGCGTGGAGGGGAGGAAGGGGGGATTGGTGTGATGGAGGTGTCAGCGTGGATGGTAGGAAGGGGGGATTGGTGTGATGGAGGTGTCAGCGTGGATGGGAGGAAGGGGGGATTGGTGTGATGGAGGTGTCAGCGTGGATGGGAGGAAGGGGGGATTGGTGTGATGGAGGTGTCAGCGTGGAGGGGAGGAAGGGGGGATTGGTGTGATGGAGGTGTCAGCGTGGATGGTAGGAAGGGGGAATTGGTGTGATGGAGGTGTCAGCGTGGAGGGAAGGAAGGGGGGATTGGTGTGATGGAGGTGTCAGCGTGGATTTGAGGAAGGGGGGGATTGGTGTGATGGAGGTGTCAGCGTGGATTTGAGGAAGGGGGGGATTGGTGTGATGGAGGTGTCAGCGTGGATGGGAGGAAGGGGGGATTGGTGTGATGGAAGTATCAGCGTGGATGGGAGGAAGGGGGGATTGGTCTGATGGAGGTGTCAGCGTGGATGGTAGGAAGGGGGGATTGGTGTGATGGAGGTGTCAGCGTAGAGGGAAGGAAGGGGGGATTGGTGTGATGGAGGTGTCAGCGTGGATGGGAGGAAGGGGGGGATTGGTGTGATGGAGGTGTCAGCGTGGATGGGAGGAAGGGGGGATTGGTGTGATGGAGGTGTCAGCGTGGATGGGAGGAAGGGGGGATTGTTGTGATGGAGGTGTCAGCGTGGATGGGAGGAAGGGGGGATTGGTGTGATGGAGGTGTCAGCGTGGATGGGAGGAAGGGGGGATTGGTGTGATGGAGGTGTCAGCGTGGATGGGAGGAAGGGGGGATTGGTGTGATGGAGGTGTCAGGGTAGAGGGAAGGAAGGGGGGATTGGTGTGATGGAAGTGTCAGCGTGGATGGGAGGAAGGGGGGATTGGTCTGATGGAGGTGTCAGCGTGGATGGTAGGAAGGGGGGATTGGTGTGATGGAGGTGTCAGCGTGGATGGGAGGAAGGGGGGGATTGGTGTGATGGAGGTGTCAGCGTGGATGGGAGGAAGGGGGGATTGGTGTGATGGAGGTGTCAGCGTGGATGGGAGGAAGGGGGGATTGTTGTGATGGAGGTGTCAGCGTGGATGGGAGGAAGGGGGGATTGGTGTGATGGAGGTGTCAGGGTAGAGGGAAGGAAGGGGGGATTGGTGTGATGGAGGTGTCAGCGTGGATGGGAGTTAGGGGGGATTGGTGTGATGGAGGTGTCAGCATGGATGGGAGGAAGGGGGGATTGGTGTGATGGAGGTGTCAGCATGGATGGGAGGAAGGGGGGATTGGTGTGATGGAGGTGTCAGCGTGGATGGGAGGAAGGGGGGATTGGTGTGATGGAGGTGTCAGCGTGGATGGGAGGAAGGGGGGATTGGTGTGATGGAGGTGTCAGTGTGGATGGGGAGATTGGTGTGGAGTTGTCAGTGTGGGAGTGGTAAGAGTTGTCATTGGGGGAGATATATTTGTGTTTAGATTTGTGCGTATGAGGTAATGTGTGTTTGAGAGTTTTCAGGGGGGGGGGCACATTGTTCATAATTGTTTTGACAAGGAGAACTACATCTCCCAGCATCTGCAGCGTGCTGGAGATGCAAATAAGCTTTATCAAAAAGTTTAAAACGCTTATTGGCCCTCATTCCGAGTTGTTCGCTCGCAAGCTGCTTTTAGCAGCTTTGCACACGCTAAGCCGCCGCCTACTGGGAGTGAATCTTAGCTTATCAAAATTGCGAACGAAAGATTAGCAAAATTGCGAATAGACACTTCTTAGCAGTTTCTGAGTAGCTCCACACTTACTCGACAACTGCGATCAGTTCAGTCAGTTTCGTTCCTGGTTTGACGTCACAAACACTCCCAGCGTTCGCCCAGACACTCCCCCGTTTCTCCAGCCACTCCCGCGTTTTTCCCAGAAACTGTAGCGTTTTTTCGCACACACCCATAAAACGGCCAGTTTCCGCCCAGAAACACCCACTTCCTGTCAATCACATTACGATCACCAGAACGAAGAAAAAAACCTTGTAATGCCGTGAGTAAAATACCTAACTGCATAGCAAATTTACTTGGCGCAGTCGCAGTGCGGACATTGCGCATGCGCATTAGCGACTAATCGCTCCGTTGCGAGAAAAATATAACGAACGAACAACTCGGAATGACCCCCATTGCTTTTAAGACTGGGTGGTTAATAAGGGAGAGCTGTACAGTACGGCATTTTTCCAGTGCATATGTTTGCCGGTTGAGCTGCCACATTTCACTGAACCACCCCCAAATGTAATTGCACCCACCTTCGTCCTCCTAGAGGGAGATAGTTACAGCTGTTATACTGATAGTGAATTGTTGAATGTAGTCAGCAAGTCAACAGTCCTTATGTCGACACTACAATGCCAGCACCAGTTTCCCAACTCAGTTCTAAGGCTGCTTAAAGTATTTTTTCCCTATCCTACCACTCACTACTAGACACCTACCTCCCCCCCCCCCCCCCCCCCTCCACACACACACACACACACACACACACACACACACACACATACAAAAAAAAATTTCCCTGGTGCTTTACTGTTCTTAGTCTCTCTCCTCTGTCTAGACTGCAGTGGTTCCCAAACTCGGTCCTCGACAGTTCACGTTTTTCCAGGTCGCCTGTGGATTTTTAAAATGTGGCAGTTGGTGATACACAGTACACATGCCGTGTGACATGGAAAACGTGACCTGTTAGGGATACTTCAGAACCGAGTTTGGGAACCACTGGTCTAGAGTGTCAGTGTCTGTTGTCCACTGTACCCTTTGTCTTATTTTTCGCAGTATTTCTCTGTCTCCGATGTAGTGCAGAGAGGTAATACAGTGATGTTTTACAGTGTAGTGCAGAGGTTCCCAAACTGTTCCCTGGGGTGCCTCGGGACACTTGCAGCAGGGACGTGCAGTCAGGGGAGGCAGGGGAGGCAGTGCCTCCCCTGTCATTAATGATAACAATAATGCAAAGAAGATACTTATGACACATATTATGTGTCATAAGTATATGCTTTATATTATTTGAATCATTTGTATATGAAAAATAGGTTTAAATTAGTTTTTGGAGGCACAGAAATCAGTGCCTCCCGCTGGCAATGATAAAGGGCCGGAAGTGAGGGGCGGGGCCAAGCTATGGGCAGTAAAAAATCAGTATAAGCGGCACTAGTATAAGTGCCTCAGTGACAGCGGCGTGCTTTCAGCCCACATGAAAGCACGCCCCTGTCTCTGAGGCAGATATGATTGGGCATCAGATTTGGGTCCATCCCACCTTCAGTAGTGCTGAGAGACTCCATTGTCCTCCCTCTACACCGCACCGCCGCTCCTGTCATTCATCGCCAGTGGAAGCCGGGAGCAGCTGCACTCTCTGCCGCCAGGGCTGACCGCACCATTACTCCAGGTAAGGCGTCAGCCCGCACCGCAGCCGGACATGCACTTCAGCTGTCACATGGTCCCCACCCGCCGCAGACACTGTCAGAGACTGGCGCACAGCCGCCCGCCCGCTTCCTTCCTGGAGCTTCATTCTTGTGAATGAAGTGCTCCACAGCCTCCTTATCTACACAGGTCAGTGTCCATGCTGAGCGCTGCTGTGTCTTGCGCACAGGCCGTCTTGCTTTCATTGTTTCAGCGAGATGTGCGCATTGTGGCATTGGGAGTATGTGTGTGTGCGTGTGTGTGTGTGTGTGGGGGGGGGGGGTGATTAGTGCGTTTGTGCCGGGTATAAGGGTAGGGTGTGTGACTACTGCATGTGTGCTGGGTGTAAGGGGGGGGGGGGGGGGGGGAGGGAGAGGTACTGGATGTGTTTGCCTGGGTATAAGGGGATGGGGGGTGATTGCTGTATGTGTGCACTGTGCAGGGGTATAAGGGGAGGGGGGTGATTACTGTATGTGTGCCTGGGTATAAGGGAAGAGGGGGAGGGGTGATTAGTGCACGCACGGGTATAAGAGGAGGTGTAAAGATTACTGCCACTGTCTCGATCAACCGCTCTGCAGCTCTAAACCTGCTTCTATGCCTCCATGCAGACCCTCTGCTGCTCTCCTTAACCCGGGGCACCTCTGCTGCCCAGACCTTGGCTGCCACTGCTCCCCAGACTTCGCGGGCATTGGCGGTAGCATCAGACTGGCAATTAACAGTGGGGGCAGTACCTGGCGGCAACATTAACAGGGATTGGCAGCTGGCGGGGGTGACAGTACAGTAGCGATCACTGACAGCAGCGGTAGTGGGCATGCCTCACCAGCCACTGACCTCACGGCACGCCACTGACTTGCAGGGGTGCCCTGGGTTGGTGGTCCAGGACCAATTCAAATTATTCATGGTCAATATAATAGGTAAAACCAGTGCTGGTGGCTGCCAGTCATAAAATATGTGGCCAAACAGAAGCAAATCTTGTCCCTCACCACACAACTGACCCTAAGGAGGACATATAAACGCGATCTACTTAATGTAATATTTCTTTCTAAATTTCTCAATAAGAAATTTTTGGCCTAGGGGTGCCGTGAAAAAAATTCTGATATTCTAGGGCGCAGTGATTCAAAAAGGTTTGGAAACCACTGGTGTAGTGTAACCTATAGAAGGGTCAGCAATGTAGTGTAGGGTGTAGAGGCATCAGTGATGTAGTGTAGGGTTTAGAGAGGTCAGTTATGTAGTGTAGGGTGTAGAGGCATCAGTGATGTAGTGTAGGGTGTAGAGACATCAGTGATGTTGTGTATGGTGTAGAGGCATCAGTGATGTAGTGTAGGGTGTAGAGGCATCAGTGATGTAGTGTAGGGTGTAGAATCGTCAGTGATGTAGTGTAGGGTGAAGGAAAATTTTGCTCTGGAGAACTAGCCCTGAACACATAGTCTGGGGTGGGTGGGACACCATGACACATAGTCTGGGGCAGGCAGTTTAGCTAGCCTATAGAAATCTGTTGGTTGGGGGGTGGACTGATCCAGTGACTTGCAGTAAGGCAGAGCCTCGCCTGTTATACTCGAGTATACTCCAGTTTTTTTTACTATAAATAACATATATAGGGTAACAAAATATGTACAACCATGGATAATGCCCACATGAACCCTATGGTTCATATGGGATGTGGTCAACACTACAAGGGGGAGTTAACCTAGTCTTAGCATCCACCCCCTGCGATTAGCCATAGATGCCCCCCCCCTCCCCCCCCCCTGAGTTTTAACCCTAGCCACCACCCCAGGGAGCAGAGGAGGGGCAAATGAATTACCTTGTCCCCTGTCAGCATTCTAAAAATCATGATGTCGCAGTTTGTCATGTGACCGCCAGCATCCCGAACGCCATTTCCTAACACACCCATTCATATATGTGTATGTAACTCTGGCTCTGATACTAGCCAGTGCCTCCTCAGCCACTGACCTCACCGCACCTCACTCGCAGTTCATGATCCAATGCTGCTCGGTTTCCTGTCTGTTTGCTACCAGCCAGTTCCCCTTGACAGTGAGTCCCGAACAGCAATGTTTGGCAGAGTTTGTGGGACGCAGTTGGTGCGGCCCCCCTATTTCAAATTTGGTCAATTTTTTTTTGGGGGGGTGGGGGGTGCCAGGCCCTTACTTTGCCAGGGGCGCTCGGACCCCTAGATACACCCCTGGTGGTGTGTTGTGCTGCATCAGTCCAGTCACAGTGGTGGAATCCTCTGCTGCCATATGTCCAGTGCTGCTGTATAAGTCCAGTCCATTGCAGTGGTGCTATGTTGTCCTGCATCAGTCCAGTGGTGGTGTCCCTGTGCTGCCGTATATGTCCAGTGGTACTGCCGTATATGTCCAGTGATACTGCCGAATATGTCCAGTGGTGGTGTCCCTGTGCTGCCGTATATGTCCAGTGGTACTGGCGTATATGTCCAGTGATCGTGCCGTATATGTACAGTGATCCTGCCGTATAAGTCCAGTGATCCTGCCATATATGTTCATTCATACTGCCGTATATGTCCAGCGGGGTACTATATGTCCAGCAGTACTGCCGTATAAATCCAGTGATCCTGCCGTATAATTACAGTGGTACTGGCGTATAAGTCCAGTCCAGTGATACTGCCGTATAAATGTCCAGTGATACTGCTGTATATGTCCATTGATACTGCCATATATGTCCAGCGGTACTGCCGTATATGTCCAGCGGTACTGACGTATAAATCCAGTGATCCTGCCGTATAATTCCAGTGATCCTGCCGTATAATTCCAGTGATCCTGCCGTATAATTCCAGTGATCCTGCCGTATATGTCCAGTGGTACTGCCATATATATATATATATATATATATATATATATATATATATATATATACACACACCCTGTTGCAAAGCGGATTACTGAGGCCATAACAACTATGCTGGTGAAAGGCGTGCGTCCGGCATCCGCCATTAGTGCAGTGGGACTGCAGTGCCAACCCTAGATGGGCCTGGTGTTTGTGCTGCACACTTGTGCCGCTTAGCTTAGTCATACAGCTACCTCATTGCCCTCTTTTACTTCTTGGCATGTGATGTTTGGGTACTATTATAAGTGCCATCCTGTCTGACACTGCAGTGCCACTCCTAGATGGGCCAATTGTTTGTGTTGCTTAGCTCAGTCATACAGCTACCTCATTGCACATCTTTTTCATCTTTGCATAATGTGCTGTTTGGGGCCTTTTTTTTATATCTGCCCTCCTGTCTGACACTGTAGTGCCAATCCTAGATGGGCCAATTGTTTGTGTCGCTTAGCTACCTCATTGCACCTCTTTTTCTTCTTTGCATGATGTGCTGTTTGGGGCCTAGTTTTTTTAAGTGCCATCCTGTCTGCAACTGCAGTGCCACTCCTTGATGGGCCAGGTGTTTGTGCTGCACACTTATGTTGCTTAGCTTAGTCATACAGCCACCTCGGTGCAACCTTTTGGCCTAAAAACAATGGGGGTCATTCCAAGTTGTTCGCTCGTTATTTTTTTGTTGCAACGGAGCGATTAGTCGCTAATGCGCAATGTCCGCAGTGCGACTGCGCCAAGTAAATTTGCTATGTAGTTAGGTATTTTACTCACGGCATTACGAGGTTTTTTCTTCGTTCTGGTGATCGTAATGTGATTGACAGGAAGTGGGTGTTTCTGGGCGGAAACTGGCCGTTTTATGGGTGTGTGCGGAAAAAACGCTACCTTTTCTGGGAAAAACGCGGGAGTGGCTGGAGAAACGGAGGAGTGTCTGGGCGAACACTGGGTGTGTTTGTGACGTCAAACCAGGAACGAAACTGACTGAACTGATCGCAGATGCCGAGTAAGTGTGGAGCTACTCAGAAACTGCTAAGAAGTGTCTATTCGCAATTCTGCTAATCTTTCGTTCGCAATTTTGATAAGCTAAGATTCACTCCCAGTAGGCGGCGGCTTAGCGTGTGCAAAGCTGCTAAAAGCAGCTTGCGTGCGAACAACTCGGAATGACTCCCATTATTGTGAGATGTGCAGAATAGACTGGAAATGAGTGGAAATGAATGTTATTGAGGTTAATAATACTGTAGGAGCAAAATTACCGCCAAATTCTGTGATTTTAGCTGTTTTTATGTTTTTTTTTTAAATCATCCAGATCCAAAACCAAAACCAAAAAACGAAAGGGTGGTTTTGGCAAAACCAAGCCAAAACCAAAACACGAGCGGGGAATTAGAAGCAAAACCAAAACACAAAACACGAAAAGTGCCCACCGCACATCTTTAATTAAAACACACAAAAACAGACACATAGACACATATATAAAATATATCAGTAACCACAGCCCACCATTCAGGTCACACGCCCTGCGCAATAGGCCCTACAGACATTTCAGCTCTAGGACCTTAATCTGGCACTGCAACCACTGCAACATCAGGCTGAAGAACCGAATCCAAATATATGTTAGAAGGTTAGAATCTTAAACACCTCCTCGTTAATTACAATATCATCCAAAGCCATAGTTAATATTTCTCTAAGTTCAACAGAAAAAAAAACTTTGTTGGGTTATCTCCATATTTACAATATACACAGGGCCGGTGCAAGCTTTCATGGCAACCTATGCAAAATTTCTGCCTACTGCCCCCCAACACCATCAGTTACTCACTTTCCCAGTGACTAAGGTGAAAGTTCATAGGCGGCGTCTTGTACATTTCCCAGACGTCTGACTGCATTGAGTACAAGGATGTACCTCTCAAAGACATCCTTAATTATTTAATAACTACACTCAGTGGACCCCCTTCCCATATCCTGGCACCCTACCCAGCTGCCTATCTCTTTCTATTTAATTCGCTGCTCATACATACATACATACATACAGTACATACATATCCATACACTGCCACTCTCATATATACATTCATACTCCTCCTTCCTTCACATCTCTCTACTTTTTCTCTGTCTTTCTCATTCTTACTCTCTTTTACATATATATCATATACCTTTATTTCTGCCACACACACATCTCTCTATTTCATTCTGTCTCTCATACATACATACATACATACATACATACATACATACATACATGCATATATATATATATATATATACATACATAGTCTCTCTCATACATACATACATACATACATACATGCATCCATTCACTGATCTCTCATACATACATACATACATACATACATACATACATTCACTGCCTCTCTCATTCATACACTGCCTCTCTCACACATACATACATACATACATACATACATACATACATACATACATACATACACTGCCTCTCTCATACATACATACATACATACATACATACATACATATATATACATACATACATACATACACTGCCTCTCTCATACATACATACATACATACATACATATATACATACACACACACACTGCCTCTCTCATACATACATACATACATACATGCATGCATACATACATATATACATACTGTACATCCATTCACTGACTCTCATACATACACTGACTCTCTCATACATACATACATACATACATACATACATTGCCTCCAAACTAGTGATGAATCCGCCCGAACTTCACCTTTTTTGCACGGGTCCGAGCAACTCGGATGCTCCCGCCTTGCTTGGTTAACCCGAGCGCGCCCAAACGTCATCATCCCGCGGTTGGATTCTCGCGAGATTCGCATTCTATATAAGGAGCCACGCGCCGCCGCCATTTTTCACTCGTGCATTGGAGATGATCGTGAGAGGACGTGGCTGGCGTCCTCTCAGTTTCTATGTTCAGTGGGCTGCAAATATCTGTGCTCAGTGTGCTGCAAATATCTGTGCTCAGTGTGCTGCAAGTGCAAATATCTACGTTCTCTGCCTGAAAAACGCTCCATATCTGTGCTCAGTGTGCTGCAAATATCTGTGCTCAGTGTGCTAATTGCTTTATTGTTGGGACTGGGGACCAGCAGTATTATATAGTAGGAGGACAGGGCAGAATTTTGCTGACCAGTGACCACCAGTATTATACGTTCTCTGCCTGAAAAACGCTCCATATCTGTGCTGCATTGTAGTATATAGTAGAAGGACAGTGCAGAATTTTGCTGACCACCAGTATAACTATATATATATAGCAGTACGGTACAGTAGTCCACTGCTCTACCTCTGTGTCGTCAAGTATACTATCCCATCCATACCTGTGGTGCATTTCAGTTTTGCACAGTTTGCAGACCACCAGTATATAATATATAGCAGTATGGTACAGTAGGCCACTGCTCTACCTACCTCTGTGTAGTCAAGTATACTATCCATCCATACCTATGGTGCATTTCAGTTTTGCACAGTTTGCTGACCACCAGTATATAATATATAGCAGTACGTTACAGAAGGCCACTGCTCTACCTACCTCTGTGTCGTCAAGTATACTATCCATCCATACCTGTGGTGCATTTCAGTTTTGCACAGTTTGCTGACCACCAGTATATAATATATAGCAGTACGGTACAGTAGGCCACTGCTCTACCTACCTCTGTGTCGTCAAGTATACTATCCATCCATACCTGTGGTGCATTTCAGTTTTGCACAGTTTGCTGACCACCAGTATATACAATATAGCAGTACGGTACAGAAGGCCATTGCTCTACCTACCTCTGTGTCGTCAAGTATACTATCCATCTATACCTGTGGTGCATTTCAGTTTTGCACAGTTTGTTGACCACCAGTATATAATATATAGCAGTACGGTACAGTAGGCCACTGCTCTACCTACCTCTGTGTCGTCAAGTATACTATCCATCCATACCTGTGGTGCATTTCAGTTGTGCGCAGTATATATAGTAGTAGGCCATTGCTATTGATATATTACTGGAATATAATTCCACACATTAAAAAATGGAGAACAAAAATGTGGAGGGTAAAATAGGGAAAGATCAAGATCCACTTCCACCTCGTGCTGAAGCTGCTGCCACTAGTCATGGCCGAGACGATGAAATGCCATCAACGTCGTCTGCCAAGGCCGATGCCCAATGTCACAGTAAAGAGCATGTAAACTCCAAAAAAATAAAGCTCAGTAAAATGACCCAAAAATCTAAATCAAAATCGTCTGAGGAGAAGCGTAAACTTGCCAATGTGCCATTTACGACACGGAGTGGCAAGGAACGGCTGAGGGCCTGGCCTATGTTCATGACTAGTGGTTCAGCTTCACATGAGGATGGAAGCACTCAGCCTCCTGCTAGAAAACTTAAAAGAGTTAAGATGGCAAAAGCACAGCAAAGAACTGTGCGTTCTTCTAAACCACAAATCCCCAAGGAGAGTCCAATTGTGTCGGTTGCGATGCCTGACCTTCCCAACACTGGACGGGAAGAGGTGGCGCCTTCCACCATTTGCACACCCCCTGCAAGTGCTGGAAGGAGCACCCGCAGTCCAGTTCCTGATAGTCAAATTGAAGATGTCACTGTTGAAGTACACCAGGATGAGGATATGGGTGTTGCTGGCGCTGGGGAGGAAATTGACAAGGAGGAGTCTGATGGTGAGGTGGATTGTTTAAGTCAGGCACCCGGGGAGACACCTGTTGTCCGTGGGACGAATATGGCCATTGACATGCCTGGTCAAATTACAAAAAAAATCACCTCGTCGGTGTGGAATTATTTCAACAGAAATGCGGACAACTGGTGTCAAGCCGTGTGTTGCCTTTGTCAAGCTGTAATAAGTAGGGGTAAGGACGTTAACCACCTAGGAACATCCTCCCTTATACGTCACCTGGACCGCAGTCATCAGAAGTCAGTGACAAGTTCAAAAACTTTGGGTGACAGCAGAAGCAGTCCACTGACCACTAAATCCCTTCCTCTTGTAACCAAGCTCCTGCAAACCACACCACCAACTCCCTCAGTGTCAATTTCCTCCTTACACAGGAAAGCCAATAGTCCGGCAGGCCATGTCACTGTCAAGTCTGATGAGTCCTCTCCTGCCTGGGATTCCTCCGATGCATCCTTGAGTCATAGGTGTGCGCAGGGGGGGTGCCTGGTCCTCACTGGCACCCCCTAATGTCTGGCACCCCAATCTCACATGCCTGATGCAGCGATCGCCGAGCAAGCTGATTACTGTCCCCTCTGCGCTGCACCCTGTCAGGACTGTATTACTGACCGGACGCCTGGGTTAATCAAGGGTGCCACTGCTACTGGCTTTCAAACTCCCGACTCCACCTCCATGTACAAAAACAGTGTGATGTGACGTGATTACGTCATGCTGCTCGCTCGCCCACCCGTCACACCCGCCACATGCCCACCTCTCTCCTTCTATGCTATGCGAACGCCAGCCACTGATGAGGATCAGCATGTAGCCAGTGTTCCTCTTAGGAAGACAAATTCAATTCTGGCAGGCGGTCGGCAGCAACATTGACACGTCAGTCGTTTTTCCAGCAGCATTAGTACTAGTCTGAAACTGTCAGTGAGTGACTGACTTGTAAGTAAGCTGCTGCATCTTGCAGAGGAAAGAGAGGGGGAGCCAGACCAGGCTGAGGAGGAGCAGTGTAATTGCAGTGAGTGCCATCAGGGATGTTTGTTTGGTGCACACCACAACATCTGACAATGTATCTGCTTTATTAGGATTGGTACAAGGGTGGATATTTTATATTGCGTTGACCGTCAATAGATGGTGCTAGACACGCCCAAAAGGCGGGCTAGACACACCCCTCTGATGGGTGCACCCCCTAATAAAATGTGCTGCGCACGCCTATGCCTTGAGTGTAACGCCTACTGCTGCTGGCGCTGCTGTTGTTGCTGCTGGGAGTCGATCGCCATCCCAGAGGGGAAGTCAGAAGACCACTTGTACTACTTCCAGTAAGCAATTGACTGTCCAACAGTCCTTTGCGAGGAAGATGAAATATCACAGCAGTCATCCTGTAGCAAAGCGGATAACTCAGGCCTTGGCAGCCTGGGTGGTGAGAAACGTGTTTCCGGTATCCACCGTTAATTCACAGGGAACTAGAGAATTGATTGAGGTACTGTGTCCCCGGTACCAAATACCATCTACGTTCCATTTCTCTAGGCAGGCGATACCGAAAATTTACACAGACGTCAGAAAAAGAGTCACCAGTGTCCTAAAAAATGCAGTTGTACCCAATGTCCACTTAACCACGGACATGTGGACAAGTTGAGCAGGGCAGACTCAGGACTATATGACTGTGACAGCCCACTGGGTAGATGTATTGCCTCCCGCAGCAACAACAGCAGCAGCGGCACCAGTAGCAGCATCTCGCAAACGCCAACTCGTTCCTAGGCAGGCTACGCTTTGTATCACCGCTTTCCATAAGAGGCACACAGCTGACAACCTCTTACGGAAACTGAGGAACATCATCGCAGAATGGCTTACCCCAATTGGACTCTCCTGGGGATTTGTGACATCGGACAACGCCACCAATATTGTGCGTGCATTACATCTGGGCAAATTCCAGCACGTCCCATGTTTTGCACATACATTGAATTTGGTGGTGCAGAATTATTTAAAAACGACAGGGGCGTGCAAGAGATGCTGTCGGTGGCCCGAAGAATTGCGGGCCACTTTCGGCATTCAGCCACCACGTGCCGAAGACTGGAGTACCAGCAAACAGTCCTGAACCTGCCCTGCCATCATCTGAAGCAAGAGGTGGTAACGAGGTGGAATTCAACCCTCTATATGCTTCAGAGGATGGAGGAGCAGCAAAAGGCCATTCAAGCCTATACATCTGCCTACGATATAGGCAAAGGAGGGGGAATGCATCTGACTCAAGTGCAGTGGAGAATGATTTCAACGTTGTGCAAGGTTCTGCAACCCTTTGAACTTGCCACACGTGAAGTCAGTTCAGACACTGCCAGCCTGAGTCAGGTCATTCCCCTCATCAGGCTTTTGCAGAAGAAGCTGGAGACATTGAAGGAGGAGCTAAAACAGAGAGATTCCGCTAGGCATGTGGGACTTGTGGATGGAGCCCTTCATTCGTTTAACCAGGATTCACGGGTGGTCAATCTGTTGAAATCAGAGCACTACATTTTGGCCACCGTGCTCGATCCTAGATTTAAAACCTACGTTGTATCTCTCTTTCCGGCAGACACAAGTCTGCAGAGGTTCAAAGACCTGCTGGTGAGAAAATTGTCAAGTCAAGCGGAACGTGACCCATCAACAGCTCCTCCTTCACATTCTCCCGCAACTGGGGGTGCGAGGAAAAGGCTAAGAATTCCGAGCCCACCCGCTGGCGGTGATGCAGGGCAGTCTGGAGCGAGTGCTGACATCTGGTCCGGACTGAAGGACCTGCCAACGATTACTGACATGTCGTCTACTGTCACTGCATATGATTCTGTCACCATTGAAAGAATGGTGGAGGATTATATGAGTGACCGCATCCAAGTAAGCACGTCAGACAGTCCGTACGTATACTGGCAGGAAAAAGAGGCAATATGGAGGGCCTTGCACAAACTGGCTTTATTTTACCTAAGTTGCCCCCCCTCCAGTGTGTACTCCGAAAGAGTGTTTAGTGCAGCAGCTCACATTGTCAGCAATCGGCGTACGAGGTTACTTCCAGAAAATGTGGAGAAGATGATGTTCATCAAAATGAATTATAATCAATTCCTCCGTGGAGACATTCACCAGCAATTGCCTCCTGAAAGTACACAGGGACCTGAGATGGTGGATTTGAGTGGGGACGAATTAATAATCTGTGAGGAGGGGGATGTACACAGTGAAAGGGGTGAGGAATTGGAGGAAGAGGAGGAGGTGGACATCTTGCCTCTGTAGAGCCAGTTTGTGCAAGGAGAGATTGATTTCTTCTTTTTTGGTGGGGGCCCAAACCAACCAGTCATTTCAGTCACAGTCGTGTGGCAGACCCTGTCCCTGAAATGATGGGTTTGTTAAAGTGTGCATGTCCTGTTTATACAACATAAGGGTGGGTGGGAGGGCCCAAGGACAATTCCATCTTGCACCTCTTTTTTCTTTCATTTTTCTTTGCATCATGTGCTGTTTGGGGACTATTTTTGAAGTGCCATCCTGTCTGACACTGCAGTGCCACTCCTAGATGGGCCAGGTGTTTGTGTCGGCCACTTGGGTCGCTTAGCTTAGTCACACAGCTACCTCATTGCGCCTCTTTTCTTCTTTGCATCATGTGCTGTTTGGGGACTATTTTTTTAATCTGCCATCCTGTCTGATACTGCAGTGCCACTCCTAGATGAGCCAGGTGTTTGTGTCGGCCACTTGGGTCGCTTAGCTTAGTCACACAGCTACCTCATTGCGCCTCTTTTTTTCTTTGCATCATGTGCTATTTGGGGACTATTTTTTTTATCTACCATCCTGTCTGACACTGCAGTGCCACTCCTAGATGGGCCAGGTGTTTGTGTCGGCCACTTGGGTCGCTTAGCTTAGTCACACAGCTACCTCATTGCGCCTCTTTTCTTCTTTGCATCATGTGCTGTTTGGGGACTATTTTTTTAATCTGCCATCCTGTCTGATACTGCAGTGCCACTCCTAGATGAGCCAGGTGTTTGTGTCGGCCACTTGGGTCGCTTAGCTTAGTCACACAGCTACCTCATTGCGCCTCTTTTTTTCTTTGCATCATGTGCTATTTGGGGACTATTTTTTTTATCTACCATCCTGTCTGACACTGCAGTGCCACTCCTAGATGGGCCAGGTGTTTGTGTCGGCCACTTGGGTCGCTTAGCTTAGTCACACAGCTGCCTCATTGCGCCTCTTTTTTTCTTTGCATCATGTGCTGTTTGGGGACTATTTTTTGAAGTGCCATCCTGTCTGATACTGCAGTGCCACTCCTAGATGGGCCAGGTGTTTGTGTCGGCCACTTGGGTCGCTTAGCTTAGTCATCCAGCGACCTCGGTGCAAATTTTAGGACTAAAAATAATATTGTGAGGTGTTCAGAATAGACTGAAAATGAGTGGAAATTATGGTTATTGAGGTTAATAATACTATGGGATCAAAATGACCCCCAAATTCTATGATTTAAGCCGTTTTTGAGTTTTTTTTGTAAAAAAACACCCGAATCCAAAATACACCCGAATCCGACAAAACATTTTCAGGGAGGTTTTGCCAAAACGCGTCCGAATCCAAAACACGGCCGCAAAAAAACAAATCCAAAACCAAAACACAAAACCCGAAAAATTTCCGGTGCACATCACTACTCCAAACGTACGTACATACACTGCCGCCATGCATACATCTGTACACACATATATACAGCCATACAATCGTATATACATCCATATATACACACACTGCCTTCATACATACATACATACATACACTGCCTCCATACATACACACAGGGTTGATTTCGGGTGACCAGCAGTTGGGAGACCATCAGTCACCATCAGGGCTGCCATCAGAAATTGTGGGGCCCGGGACTGAAAATATACATGGCCACTCCCTCCCCCCCCAAAAAAAATTCTGCCGCACTGCTCCACCCGTATCTGATGTCATACATTGTGATATTACATATAGGTGGAGTGTTGCGGATCTACAGGAACGGTTCAGAGACCTGATGAGCAGGGAAGACTTGTTTTAAGAAGTCCTCCCTGCGGGTCAGTCTGCTGTTGATTCACAGACTGGTGCAGCTCTACAGGTATTGACGGTAGGAGCCAGGGGTGGGCCCCCCTTTCTGTAATAAACATACACTGCCTCTGTGCATCCATACACTGCCTCCATATATACATGCATATATACATCCATACACTGACTCCATACATACGCACATATATACATCCATACACTACCTCCATACGTATACACAGTGCATCCATACACTGCTTCCGTATATACGTATGTGCATACATACATACATACATACATATATACATACATATATACATCTATACACTACCTCCATACATATACACATATATACAATACATCCATACACTGCCTCCAAACGTACATACATATATACATTCATACACTGCCTACGTACGTACACACATATATACATCCATACACAGTCTCCATACATACACACATATATACATCCATACACTGCCTCCATACATACACACATATATACATCTATACACTGACTCCATACATACACACATATATACATCCATACACTCTCATACATACATATGTACAGTACGTCCATACACTGCCTCCGTACTTACACTCATATATACAGCCATACATACACACACACATATATACATCCATACACTACCTCCATACATATATACAGTACATCCATACGCTGCCTACGTACGTACATATATACAGCCATACATTACCTCCATACATACACACATATATACATCCATACACTACCTCCATACATATATACAGTACATCCATACACTGCCTCCGTACGCAAGTACGTACATACATACACTGCCTCTATACATACACTGCCTCCATACATACATGCATACATACATATATACATACATTGCCTCCATACATACATACATACATACATCCATTCACTGCCTCCATATGTACATACATATATACATCCATACATCCATACACTGCCTCCATACGTACGTACATACATACATACATACATCCATACACTGCCTCCATACATACATTTATACACTGCCTCCATACGTACATACATACTGTATATACATCCATACACTGTCTCCATACATACATACATACATACATCCATACACTGCCTCCATACGTACATACATATATACATCCATACACTGCCTCCATACATACATCCATACACTGCCTCCATACGTACATACATACTGTATATACATCCATACACTGTCTCCATACATACATACATACATACATACATCCATACACTGCCTCCATACGTACATACATATATACATCCATACACTGCCTCCATACATACATACATTTATATACTGCCTCCATACGTACGTACATACATATATACATCCATACACTGCTTCCATACATACATCCATACACTGCCTCCATTCGTACTACACACATATATACACTGTCTCCATACATCTATATATACATACTGTTTCCATACATACATACTATACCTAAATCCAATTCCCCCCCCACCCAGTGCACACTTTAGCCACTAACACTTCCCCGGGGTGTGACTCCAGGCAGCCACTACTCCGGGTGCCCCACCATCACACCAAAGGGGCGGCATCTTACCGCTGACCAGGATGCTGTGGAGGGGTTACTGCTCCCCGCTGCTTCCACCATCTTCCGGCTCAGGGTGCCACCCGGGGTAGTGTTGCTGCTAGCGGGGAGACACTGCTGCTGTTGCTGCCGCCGGCTCTATAGTGCACAGCATCTGGTGAGGGGCGGGCGGCTACTGCTGGTGAGGGGCGGGCGGATGTTGCTGGCGGGAAAACATTGCCACTGCTCCTGCCGCCAGCTCCGAGTCCATAGTGCGCTGCAGATGGCGTGGGCCGGACGCCTACTTCTGTCAAGGGGCGGGCGGCTGCTGCCGCTGAATAAATGCTGGCACTTGTCGTTAATCCTCCCTGCCCCTCCAGAACCCACAGAGATCTATTTTTTTAAACGGTGCTGTGGGTTGCGGAGGAAAGTTGCGGCCGCTCATTTCGAGTTGTGCTGCTGACTAAGTACCACCCTCCAGCGGCCGGCTATCTAGGCAGCTGCCTAATGGTAGCGCCGGCCCTGACTATACTCCTAGGACATTCAGTTGACACATGATCTCCGATTTATAGACATACAAATCATGCAAAAATAGGATTTTGGTTACCTACCAGTAAATACTGTTCTCGTAGTCCGTAGAGGATGCTGGGGTCCACATTAGTACCATGGGTATAGACGGGTCCACCAGGAGCCATTGGCACTTTAAGAGTTTGAGAGTGTGGGCTGGCTCCTTACTCTATGCCCCTCCTACCAGACTCTGTCTAGAAACTGTGCCCGAGGAGACGGACATCTTCGAGAGATGGATTATACACAGATAGTAGTGATGTGCACCGGAAATTTTTCGGGTTTTGTGTTTTGGTTTTGGATTCGGGTCCGCGGCCGTGTTTTGGATTCGGACGCGTTTTGGCAAAACCTCCCTAAAAATTTTTTGTCGGATTCGGGTGTGTTTTGGATTCGGGTGTTTTTTTACAAAAAACCCTCAAAAACAGCTTAAATCATAGAATTTGGGGGTCATTTTGATCCCATAGTATTATTAACCTCAATAACCATAATTTTCACTCATTTTCAGTCTATTCTGAACACCTCACACCTCACAATATTATTTTTAGTCCTAAAATTTGCACCGAGGTCGCTGGATGGCTAAGCTAAGCGACACAAGTGGCCGACACAAACACCTGGCCCATCTAGGAGTGGCACTGCAGTGTCAGACAGGATGGCACTTCAAAAAAATTGTCCCCAAACAGCTCATGATGCAAAGAAAAAAAGAGGTGCACCAAGGTCGCTGGATGGCTAAGCTAAGCAACACAAGTGGCCGACACAAACACCTGGTCCATCTAGGAGTGGCACTGCAGTGTCAGGCAGGATGGCACTTCAAAAAAATAGTCCCCAAACAGCACATGATGCAAAGAAAAAAAGAGGCGCACCAAGGTCGCTGTGTGACTAAGCTAAGCGACACAAGTGGCCGACACAAACACCTGGCCCATCTAGGAGTGGCACTGCAGTGTCAGGCAGGATGGCACTTCAAAAAAATAGTCCCCAAACAGCACATGATGCAAAGAAAAAAAGAGGTGCACCAAGGTCGCTGGATGGCTAAGCTAAGTGACACAAGTGGCCGACACAAACACCTGGCCCATCTAGGAGTGGCACTGCAGTGTCAGGCAGGATGGCACTTCAAAAAAATAGTCCCCAAACAGCACATGATGCAAAGAAAAAAAGAGGCGCACCAAGGTCGCTGTGTGACTAAGCTAAGCGACACAAGTGGCCGACACAAACACCTGGCCCATCTAGGAGTGGCACTGCAGTGTCAGACAGGATGGCACTTCAAAAAAATAGTCCCCAAACAGCACATGATGCAAAGAAAAAAAGAGGTGTGACTAAGCTAAGCGACCCAAGTGGCCGAGACACAAACACCTGGCCCATCTAGGAGTGGCACTGCAGTTTTCTAGCGAGAGGATGAGTGCTTCCATCCTCATGTGAATCTGAACTAGCCATGAACATAGGCCAGGGCCTCAGCCGTTCCTTGCCACTCCGTGCCGTAAATGGCATATTGGCAAGTTTACGCTTCTCATCAGACAATTTTGATTTTTGGGTCATTTTACTGAACTTTTGTTTTTTGGATTTTACATGCTCTCTGCTATGACATTGGGCATCGGCCTTGGCAGACGACGTTGATGGCATTTCATCGTCTCGGCCATGACTAGTGGCAGCAGCTTCAGCACGAGGTGGAAGTGGATCTTGATCTTTCCCTATTTTAACCTCCACATTTTTGTTCTCCATTTTTTAATGTGTGGAATTATATGCCAGTATCAATAGCAATGGCCTACTACTATATATACTGCGCACAACTGAAATGCACCACAGGTATGGATGGATAGTATACTTGACGACACAGAGGTAGGTAGAGCAGTGGCCTTCCGTACCGCACTGCTATATATACTGGTGGTCACTGTCAGCAAAACTCTGCACTGTACTCCTCCTATACAATATACTGGTGGTCCCCAGTCCCCACAATAAAGCAGTGTGAGCACAGATATATGCAGCACACTGAGCACAGATATGGAATGTTTTTCAGGCAGACAACGTATACTGGTGGTCACTGTCAGCAAAACTCTGCACTGTACTCCTCCTATATAATACAGCTGCTCCCCAGTCCCCACAATTAAGCAGTGTGAGCACAGATATATGCAGCACACTGAGCACAGATATGGAGTGTTTTTCAGGCAGACAACGTATACTGGTGGTCACTGGTCAGCAAAACTCTGCACTGTACTCCTCCTATATAATATACTGGTGGTCCCCAGTGCCCACAATAAAGCAGTGTGAGCACAGATATATGCAGCACACTGAGCACAGATATGGAGTGTTTTTCAGGCAGACAACGTATACTGGTGGTCACTGGTCAGCAAAACTCTGCACTGTACTCCTCCTATATAATATACTGGTGGTCCCCAGTGCCCACAATAAAGCAGTGTGAGCACAGATATATGCAGCACACTGAGTACAGATATGGAGTGTTTTTCAGGCAGACAACGTATACTGGTGGTCACTGGTCAGCAAAACTCTGCACTGTACTCCTCCTATATAATATACTGGTGGTCCCCAGTGCCCACAATAAAGCAATGTGAGCACTGATATATGCAGCACACTGAGCACAGATATGGAGTGTTTTTCAGGCAGACAACGTATACTGGTGGTCACTGGTCAGCAAAACTCTGCACTGTACTCCTCCTATATAATATACTGGTGGTCCCCAGTGCCCACAATAAAGCAGTGTGAGCACAGATATATGCAGCACACTGAGCACAGATATGGAGTGTTTTTCAGGCAGACAACGTATACTGGTGGTCACTGTCAGCAAAACTCTGCACTGTACTCCTCCTATATAATACAGCTGCTCCCCAGTCCCCACAATTAAGCAGTGTGAGCACAGATATATGCAGCACACTGAGCACAGATATGGAGTGTTTTTCAGGCAGACAACGTATACTGGTGGTCACTGTCAGCAAAACTCTGCACTTTACTCCTCCTATATAATACAGCTGCTCCCCAGTCCCCACAATTAAGGAATAAGCGCAAATATTTTTGCATCAAGATTAATAAACGGAGAGGACGCCAGCCACGTCCTCTCCCTAACATTTCCAATGCACGAGTGAAAATGGCGGCGACGCGCGGCTGCTTATATAGAATCCGAATCTCGCGAGAATCCGACAGCGGGATGATGACATTCGGGCGCGCTCGGGTTAACCGAGCCATACGGGAGAATCCGAGTATGCCTCGGACCCGTGTAAAATGGGTGAAGTTCGGGGGGGTTCGGTTTCCGAGGAACCGAACCCGCTCATCACTAACAGATAGTGGTGAGATTCATACCAGCTCACACATATAAGGCACGTCAAGCCAACGTAGCTTGAACACTCAGCAACCGCTGAAACATTACTTACCCAGAAACAATGCAGTATTCAAATAAAACGAAGTTGAACTGAACCAAATAACATTTGCAGGAAAATGAAGCGCTGGGTGGGCGCCCAGCATCCTCTACTGACTACGAGAAAATTATTTACCGGTAGGTAACCAAAATCCTATTTTCTCTTACGTCCTAGAGGATGCTGGGGTCCACATTAGTACCATGGGGATGTACTAAAGCTCCCAGAATGGGAGGGAGAGTGCGGAGGCTCCAGCAGAACTGATTGACTGAACTTCAGATCATCAGAGGCCAAAGTATCGAACTTGTAAAACTTTGCAAACGTGTTCGACCCAGACCAAGTTGCAGCTCGGCAAAGTTGCACTGCCGAGAAACCCCGGGCAGCCACCCAGGAAGACCCCACCTTAAAAGTAGAGTGGGCCTTAACCGATTTTGGACACAGCAGTCTTGCCATAGAACAAGCATGCTGGATAGTGAACCTAATCCAGCGAGAAATAGTCTGCTTAGAAGCAGGACACACAATTTTCTTGGGATCATTTAGGACAACAGATAGTCCGACTTTCTGTGACGAGAAGTTCTCTTCACATATATCTACAGAGCCCTCACAACATCCAAGGACTTTGATGTAATTGAGGAGTCAGTAGCCACTGGCACCACAATAGGTTGTTTGTTATGAAATGCTGACGTGTCCGGAGCTCAGTTCTATCTTCGTGGAAGATCAAATAAGGGCTTTTACAGGATAAAACCCCCAATTCGGACACGCGTCTAGCAGAAGCTAAGGCCAACAACATGACCAGCTTCCATGTAAGAAATTTGACCTCAACCTCCTGTAGAGGCTCAAACCAATCCGACTGGAGGAACTGCAACACCACGTTAAGGTCCCAAGGCGCTGTAGGTGGTACAAAGGGAGGTTGGATGTGCAGAATTCCCTTAAAAAAAGTCTGAACCGCAGGGAGGGCAGCCAATTGTTTCTGAAAGAAAATGGATAGGGCCAAAATCTGGACCTTCACAGATTCTAACATCAGGCCCATATCCACACCTGCTTGCAGGAAGAGGAGAAAACGTCCGAGTTGAATTTCCACCATAGGAAACTTCTTGGATTCACACCATGAGACATATTTCTTCCAAATACGATCGTAATGTTTAGTCGTTACCCCTTTCCTAGCCTGTATGAGGGTAGGAATGACCTTCTTCGGAATGCCCTTCCGAGCAAGTATCAGGCGCTCAACTTCCATGCCGTCAAACGTAGCCGCGGTAAGTCTTGATAAGTGAACGGCCCCTGCTGCAGCAGGTCCTCCCGAAGAGTAAGAGGTTCTTCTTCCAGTAGATTCAGAAGGTCCGCGTACCAAGCCCTTCTTGGCCAGTCTAGGGCAATGAGGATCGCTCGAACCCTTGTTCTCCTTATGAGCTTTAGGATTCTTGGGATGAGTGGGAGTGGTGGAAACACATACCCTGACTGGAACACCCACGGAGACACCAGGGCGTCCACTGCCACTGCCTGTGGGTCCCTCAACCTGGAACAATAATGCTGAAGCTTCTTGTTGAGAAGAGAGGCCATCATGTCAATTTGGGGTAATCCCCAAAGGTCTGTTATTTCCTTGAACACCTCCGGATGGAGACCCCACTCCCCTGGATGGAGATCGTGTCTCCTGAGGAAGTCTGCTTCCCAGTTGTCTACTCCCGGAATGAAGATGGCTGACAGTGCCAACGCATGCTTTTCTGTCCAGAGGAGTATTCTTGTCACCTCTGACATTGCCGCTCTGCTCTTCGTTCCGCCTTGTCGGTTTATGTAAGCCACTGTCGTTACGTTGTCCGACTGCCCTTGAATGGCCCGATTTCTTAGAAGAGGGGCCGTCTGAAGAAGACCGTTGTAGACGGCTCTCAGTTGCAGGATGTTGATGGGCAGGCCGGCTTCCCTGAAGGCTCGCATCCGTGGTTAGAAGGACCCAGTCCTGAATGCCGAACCTGCGGCCCTCCAGAAGGTGAGGCAATTGGAGCCACCAGAGGAGTGAAATCCTGGCCTTTGCTGACAGACGAATTCTCTGGTGCATGTGGAGATGAGATCCCGACCACTTGTCCAGGAGATCCAGTTGGAAGGTCCGAGTATGGAACCTCCCATACTGGAGAGCCTTGTAAGAGGCCACCATCTTTCCCAATAGGCGAATGCATTGATGAACCGACACCCGGGCTGGCTTCAGGACATCCTGGACCATAGCTTATATCACCAACGCCTTTTCCTGCAGAAGAAACACCTTCTGCACTTCCGTATCCAGGATCATTCCCAGAAAGGACAACCTCTGGGCTGGTTCCAAATGTGACTTTGGATGGTTCAGAATCCAACCATGACTCTTGAGTAGGCGTGTTGTGAGAACAATGGACGGCAGCAGTTTCTCCTTGGACGATGCCTTTATCAGCAGATCGTCCAGATATGGAATGATGTTCACACCCTGTTTGCAGAGGAGAACCATCATTTCTGCCATCACCTTGGTAAACACCCTCGGTGCTGTGGAGAGGCCGAATGGCAGGGCCTGGAACTGGAAATGACAGTCCAGCAATGCGAAACAGAGATAAGCCTGATGCGGCAGCCAAATCGGAATGTGGGGGTACGCATCCTTGATATCCAGTGATACCAGGAATTCCCCCTCTTCCAGACCTGATATCACATCCCTGAGAGACTCCATCTTGAACTTGAACTCCTTTAGAAAGGGGTTCAATGATTTTAGGTTCAGAATGGGCCTGACCGAACATCCGGTTTCGGTACCACGAAAAGGTTTGAATAGTAACCTTTGTTCTGCATGTGAGGTGGTACTGGCACCAGTTTTTGGACAGCGTCTTGTAGTACAGTGCTGTCTGCCAACAGATTTGGTAAACCTGATTTGAAAAAACGATGAGGAGGGAGACTTTGAAATTCCAGCCTGTATCCCTGGGACACAATATCTATCACCCAGGGATCTAGGCCGGACGATACCCAGACCTGACTGAAGTGTCAGAGTCTCGCTCCCACTGGCCCCGCCTCCAGGCCGCGCGGTCAACCGTCATGCGGAGGACTTTGGCGTACCTGAAGCAGGCTTATGTTCCTGGGAACCTGCAGCGGCAGGTTTCTTGGACTTAACTCGACCTCCCCTAAAGAAGGTATTGGACGTTCTTGCCTTTCTAGGCTTGTTAGGCCGAAAGGACTGCATTGCAGATGAAGAGAAGGATTTCTTCGGAACAGGTGATGCTGAGGGAAGAAACGGAGACTTACCCGCTGTAGCCGTAGATATCAACGCGTCTAGAGCTTCCCCAAAGAGAGCCTGACCTGTATAGGGTAGGGACTCCACATTTTTCCTGGATTCCGCATCGGCCGACCACTGGCGCAGCCACAGTCCCCGATGAGCTGAAACAGACATGGAAGATATTCCCGCAGCCATGGAACCCAGGTCTTTCATGGATTCTACAATAAAACCTGCTGAATCATGTATGTTGCGTAAATATAATGCAACATCATCCCTATCCATCGTATCCAAATCCTCAAGTAAGGTAGCCGACCACTTTACTATTGCCTTTGCATACCTCCCAACATGTCCCTCTCCAGGAGGGACACAATGCTCTGCTTCTGGACTTTTCTCTTAATTTAAGATTGCTGGCACTTGTGTTGAACAGGTTAATGGATAAGAAAGGTGTTTCAGCACAGGTGATGGCAATCATAAATGAAGAGAGAAGTCCAGGAGCAGAGCATTCTGTCCCTCCTGGAGAGGGTCATGTTGGGAGGTATGCCTTTGCAATCCATGCAGTAGCAATAGTGGGACGTAATATATATGGCCCCTGAAGCAGTGTACATTGATTTAAGCGTGTTGTCAATTTTTCTATCAGCCGGCTCCTTTAAGGCGGTAGATCCTGGAACAGGCAAAACCACCTTCTTTGAGAGTCTGGACACAGATGCGTCAACAATCGGCGGGTTTTCCCATTTTTTCCTATCCTCCTCAGGAAAAGGAAACGCCACCTGGACCCTTTTAGGGACCTGGAATTTTCTCTCAGAGTTTTCCCATGCTTTTTCAAATATAGCATTCAATTCCTTTGACGCAGGGAAGGTTAGCGAGGCTTTTTTTATTTTCAGTGAAAAAGACCTCCTCAACCTGCTCAGGTGTGGTATCATTAACATTCAACACATCCCTGATAGCCTCTATCAACAATTGTACCCCTTTTGCAAGAGATCCTTACCCCCGCAACACATCCCCATCACCGTCTGTGGTGTCAGAATCGGTATCCGTGTCGTCTTGTGTGTCATGCAAAAGCGCACGTTTGTGGGGGTATATAGTGGGGCGTCCTGAGGAACCAGAAACCGGCCATACTGCCATAGAGCTCTGTAATACCTGAGTTGCAGATTCATTACTTGCAACCCTGTCAGAAATCTGAGAAATCCAACACAGCATTTTTAGCAAAGGGAGACCCCTTGTCAGGGGTGGTCTTCAGTATGCCGGCGGTCGGGCTCCCGGCGAACAGCATACCGGCGCCGGGAGTCCGACAGGCCGGCATACCGACACTTATTCTCCCTCGTGGGGGTCCACGACCCCCCTGGAGGGAGAATAAAATAGTGTGGCGCGCGTAGCGCGCCACCGTGCCCGTAGCGTGGCAAGCGCAGCGAGCCCGCAAGGGGCTCATTTGCGCTCGCCACACTGTCGGTAAGCCGGCGGCCGGCCTCCCGGCGCCGGTATGCTGGTCTCCGGGAGGCCGGCCGCCGGCAGATCGTAGTGAACCCCTTGTCAGCGCTGACTGGGCACCTTAATAGGACACACAGTCGTATTACAGCCTCCCCTCCCTTCTACAACCCCCTGGTGCTGTTTTCCCGCTCATCATGGATTATACTGGCCTGAGGAATTAGTGCTGGCTGAGATCCGAGGACCCCGACAGGCTTCTGGACCAGTGTAGGGGGTAAGCGCTGGCCAAGGGCGCAACTCACAGCGCCGCACCATGTACCGCTGAGCCTTCACAGGAGCGCAGTTAATACTGTGCTCCCTCCCTGCTGCCGCCATCTTCACACGGGCCCCTCGCTTGCTAGGGGGTCGGTGTCTCACTCACTACTTCTTCAGCTCTGTAAGGGGTTGGCGGCATGCTGCTGGGGTGAGCGGTCCACTGTGACGGAGAACGATCAGACCCCTCTGGAGCTCAGAGTCCAGTCAGCGGAGACTGTGGCTCAGACTCCGCAGGATAAAGAAGAGGGTGACACACGTGGCCATCCCACAGAGCAAGGAAAGGATCTCCTGCTTCTGCACCAAGGACTCAAAGTCCAGGCTGCTCAGGTAGTACTGCATCCCCGCTTTTGGAGGCTCCCCCCCTTAGTCCCTCGCTGCAGGGAGGCTGTTGCCAGCAGCCTCCCTGTAAAATAAAATACTCTACTTTTCTAGAAAAGCTCTGCAGAGCTCCCCTAGCTGTGACCGGCTCCTCCGGGCACATTTTCTAAACTGAGTCTGGTAGGAGGGGCATAGAGGGAGGAGCCAGCCCACACTCTCAAACTTTTAAAGTGCCAATGGCTCCTGGTGGACCCATCTATACCCCATGGTACTAATGTGGACCCCAGCATCCTCTAGGACGTAAGAGAAAAATGATTGCACACGGATCACCATAAATTCATTCTGGTACAAAGGGGGACATGTACTAAGCAGTGATAAAAGTGGAGAAGTGACCCAGTGGAGAAGCTGCCCATGGCAACCAAACAGCATTGACGCAACATTTATAATTTGCATACTTTAAAAGTATACAGAGCAGCTGATTGGTTACCATGGGCAGCTTCTCCACTGGTTCACTTCTCCACTTTTATCACTGCTTAGTACATGTCCCCCAAAGTTCTCAAAGCCATCCTCTCTTGAGATGTTAAATTAGCATAACGTGTTGGTGATTTATTAGCCAAATCCATGACCTCCTGATCCAATGTGCGCATGAATGTTTTAATCGTTGAGCTGTTGGTCAAAGGTTCAAAAGTAGAACTCTTCTGGAGCTTAATAATTTTTTGGGAATTTGACATGGAATAGTTGTGGTTGGGTTATTAGAAAAGTATTCATGAAGTTTCAATTTACAATGAAGTTAGTACTTTCCATCCTGCCATTTAAGTTCACAAAAATGATTAGAAGGTACAAAAGATAACCCCTTTCAAGAGAACACTCTGGGGGTAATTCAGATCTGATCATAGATGTGCTAAATTTAGCACATCTACAATCAGTTTCTCCAGAGCCGGCCTTAGGCATAGGCAAACTAGGCAAATGCCTAGGGCATTTGGTATGCTTAGGGGCACCAGCAGCTTCTGCTGATTAAAATGATATGCGGCATGCCTATATTCTGTGTGTGACTGCGGCTGTATCTGCATACGAAATGCTACATTGCAGTGTATTTCTGGATATCACTGTAATGTAGCATTTTGGATGCAGATACAGCCGCAGTCACACAGAATATAGGCATGCTGCATATCATTTTAATCAGCAGAAGCTGCTTGTGCATCCTAGCCACAAAGTAATGCAAATAAGATGCATTTTCATAAACAAAAGGCGCCCAACGTTAGCAGAGCTGCCAGCTGACTCATGCCAGGGATCTTCTGCAGAACTTGCGGCGGTGCTAGGGTGGCACCAGCCAAATAATTGCCTAGGGCATCATATTGGTTAGGGCCAGCACTGAGTTTCTCAGACATGCGGGGGGTTGCCCAGCACAGGGCTAGTCTGCCCCGCATGTCTGGCTCTGCCCCCTCCCCCCGCATGGGTGCTAAAGCATTGCACGGTGGCGATGCTTTTGCACCTGGTGAGTAGCTCCCTGCCTGCATAGCCTAGCTGCACTGGCAGGCGGCTACCCACCGCGGCTCGCCCCCACAATGGTCCGGACATGCCTGCATTGTCCGGACTGCGCCCCGCCAACAGCGTTCTAACGCCGTTGGCACGTCCCCTCCCGCCCCCGCCTCTGCCTGTCAACCAGGCAGAGGCGATTGCAGCCTGAGATGCTTTTAGCATCTCCCTGGGCTCCAGGGGTGCGCACGCGAACTCCACAAAGGAATTCAGACTGCGATAGCTGCCGCTGCAGCGATCCTGTCTGAATTAACCCCTCTTTTCACTCTCAGATAACACATGTGAGGATAGGTTGAAGATTATCTCTTCTTTGGTAGTACGGAAGGCTTTTTTCCATACCACTTGCCATTTATTTTATCCCACTCTGCGGTTCGGAGGTCTCTTAGGGCCCCTTTCTTTCAGGTAGTGACCCCTAAAGGGACAATAGGCCTGTTGCTTTGTGAGATACCTTCTGTCTCACTGGCGGTACTATTGCTGTCCATCGACGTCTCCGTGTTCTCTATGGTTCTGGGGTATCTTTGTCAATGACAAAATGGGCGCTTGTTTTCCTCACTTTTACCACCAGAGAGCCAACGATACACTTGCTCATAGTTCCCCTCAACTTTTTGTCATTTCTCACATTTAAATTTAATGAGATCCCTTTTACATTGGTGAGTGGTAAAACAGATCTACTTGTGGCAAGACATTTTTTTAGAAGCTGGACATAATTTAATTTCTCTTATGTCCTAGATGATACTGGGGTCCACATTAGTACCATGGGGTATAGACGGGTCCACTAGGAGCCATGGGCACTTTAAGAGTTTAATAGTGTGGGCTGGCTCCTCCCTCTATGCCCCTCCTACCAGACTCAGTTTAGAAAATGTGCCCGGAGGAGCCGGTCACAGGTAGGGGAGCTCCTGAGGAGTTTTTCTTGTTTTATTATTTTGAGTTTGTTATTTTACAGGAGGCTGGTTGGCACCAGTCTGCCTGCTTCGTGGGACTTAGGGAGGAGAACGGCCCAACTTCCTAAAGAGTTAATGGTCCCGTTACTCCACTGACAGGACACTAGGCTCCTGAGGGAGTCATTCACAAGCCCCACCGCGGCGAGCGTACCCTCCCGCAGCACGCCGCCACCCCTAACAGAGCCAGAAGAAATGAAGAGTGGTGACTACAGCGCCAGATTCCCGGTTAGAGGGTCGCCGGCGGTTATGGTGGCACAAGGGTAGGAGCTGGGTGCAGACTGCGCTCCAGGAGGCTCAGAAATCACATGTGTGTGTGTGTTGGACGCTGCTGAGGGGCGCGCTGAGCCACCGCTGACACCCTACACTGGCTAATCATCTGACAGGGGTTCTAATCCGCTGTCAGACACTAAAATATCTCAGGCCAGTATAAAGAAAATGCGGGAAGCCGAGCGCCATTACTGGGGCCGGGGCTTCATTATGAGCGGACCCAGCAGCTCACCAACGACATTTTCTCCGTGCAGATCTATACAGAGGACACTGACAGGGAAGCGCTGCCCCTCCACATCAACTCCAGACTACCTCTGCGGTACCAGGGGGTTATAGAGGGGGGTGGAGCAAGTTTGTTAGTACTAAGTACCCTATTAAGGGTACTTAGTCTGCGCCTGGCTAGTTTTATTATTAGCTAAGAAGGGGCGCTGTGTGGCTGGTTTCCTCATACTCTGTGGCTCTCTGAATGACTCTGTGGGAAATTGTGTCTAACATTTCTCATGTGTGTGTATATGTGTGTGCGTGTGTGTGTGTGCATATAACTCACATTACCATGTCAAAAGACTGTGGCGGTGATTTAGACCTGATCGCACGCTAGATTTTTGCGCTGCACTGCGATCAGGTCAGAACTGCGCATGCACCGTAATGCGCAGGTGCATCGTACGGATGCAAAGTGGATCGTTGCTATGCAATGGATTTTACGAAGAATCCATTCGCACAGCCGATCGCAAGGTGATTGACAGGAAGAAGGCGTTTGTGGGTGGCAACTGACCATTTTCAGGGAGTGTTTGGAAAAACGCAGGCGCGTCCAAGTGTTTGCAGGGCGGGTGTCTGACGTCAATTCTGGGACCGGACAGGCTGAAGTGATCGCAGCGGCTGAGTAAGTTCTGGGCAACTCAGAAACTGCACAAAACTTTTTTGTAGTGCTCGGCTGCACAGGCGTTCGCACACTTGCAAAGCAAAAATACACTACCCTAGAGGCGGCGACTATCTGATCGCAGCGCTGCAAAAAATAGCTAGCGAGCGATCAGGTCTGAATTAGGCTCAGTGTGTCTTGTACAGCAGAGGGCTTCTCTTCTCCTGGAGAGTCTATACAACGTACTCAAACAGTACACATTCTCAGGCTTCTGGGTCCGAACCCCCGTGGGTGGACTCCATAAGGAATATTTCTACAAAGTTATTCCATACTGAGAAGGAGACGCAGTTTTTGAGAAAATCTGTGGAGGATCTGATGAAGACTCAGCCCTCACAACTGCACCTCTCACTCCACCCACGTATCCACAAAAGTGTACACTGGCCCAGATTATGCAGGCTGATACTAATGACAATGCTGCAGATACAGGTGACGGTGAGGTGGATCCGGAAGGGATGGGGGTGATGCAGCTCTCACCTAAGGGGTTCAAGCTATGATTGAGGCTATTAGGGATGTATTGCAGATTTCAGAGAAGGTACCTGTTGAAGATGAGGAGTCTTATTTTAATGTAAAAAAGAAATCCTCTGTTACTTTCCCTACATCAAAGGAGTTAAACTCCCTCTTTGAAGGAACTTGGGTAAACCCAGAGAAAAAGTTTCAGATCCCTAAAAGGTTACTCATCTCCTTTCCTTTCCCTGAGGAGCATAGGAAAAAGTGGGAAAACCCACCTATTGTGGCTGCCTCTGTGTCTAGATTATCACGAAAGGTTGTTTTACCTGTCCCTGGCGCAGCCTCCTTAAAGGATACGGCT
Organism: Pseudophryne corroboree; assembly: GCF_028390025.1. Classification (NCBI taxonomy): domain Eukaryota; kingdom Metazoa; phylum Chordata; class Amphibia; order Anura; family Myobatrachidae; genus Pseudophryne; species Pseudophryne corroboree. The sequence continues at coordinate 644,756,415 of NC_086445.1, read as the reverse complement.
GACCGCAAGATTGCGACTACTCTCAAATCACTGTACACAGCTGCAGGCGTGGCCCAGAGACCCACTATTGCTTTGCGTGGATCTCTAGGGCCATTGTAAAATGGTCAGGTAACCTAATTGATGATTTAGATTCACTGAATAGGAGTGAAATTGACTTACTATTACGTCACAGTCAGGATTCTGCAAGCTTCAAGGTGGAAGCCATGAAGGAAATTGGCCTGCTTAATGCACGAGTTACAGCTATGGCGGTTTCGGCACGCAGAGCACTGTCGCTATGCCAATGGACTGTGGATGCAGACTCGAGGAGAAGCATGGAGAGCCTGCCCTTCAAAGGTGAGGCCCTGTTCTGTGACGAACTGGATATGTGGCTATCCAAGGCAACTGCGGGTAAGTCGACATATCTTCTTTCCGCAGCTACACCAGCTAGGAAATCATATCCTGCACCTACACTGCAGTCCTTTCGGACAGCAAAATGTAAAAACAAATCCAGGTGTTCCTCCACTGCCTTCAGAGGGGGTCGAGGAAAACCCAGAAAACCTGCAGTGACAGGTTCTCAGGAGCAGACCTCAGGTTCTGCTTCCTCAAAGCATTTGGCATGACGGTGGACCACACTGCCTGAAGAACAGGCAGGTGGGAGCATGGTTAAAATATTTCAGTCACATCTAGGTGAAATCATGCCTAGACCCCTGGGTCAAAGAGATTGTTGCCCAGGGTACAGACTGGAGTTTCAAGATCTCCCACCTCAAAGATTCTTCAAATCAGGCTTACCAGCTTCTCAAGAAGAAAGTACAATTCTGCAAGAGGCAATGCAAAAATTGATACAAACACAGGTCATTGTTCCAGTCCCACCTCACCTACAGAACAAAAGTTATTATTCCAACCTGTTCGTGGTACCGAAACCGGGGCAGTTCGTTAAGGCCGATCTTAAACTTAAAATCCCTCAACCCCTATTTGCGGGTATTCAAATTCAAGAAGGAGTCTCTGAGAGCGGTAATCTCAGGTCTGGAGGAGGGGGAATTCTTGGTATCCTTGGATATCAAGGATGCGTACCTTCATATTTCGATCTGGCTGCCTCACCAGGCCTATCGCAGGTTTGCACTACAGGACTGTCACTACCAGTTCCAGGCCCTGCCATTTGGTCTCTCCACAGCACCGAGGGTGTTCACCAAGGTCATGGCAGAGATGATGCTCCTCCTCAACAAGCAGGGAGTGAACATTATTCCATACCTGGACGATCTACTGATAAAGGCATCTTCCAGGGAGAGGTTGTTGCAGAGTATTGCTCTCTCAACTCAACTACTCCAGGACCATGAATGGATTCTGAACCTTCCAAAATCACATTTGGAACCAACAAGGAGACTTCCCTTCTTGGAGATGATACTCAACACAGAAGTACAGAGGGTATTTCTTCCATTGGAAAAAGCTTTGGTAATCCAGTCAATGGTCCGGGATGTCCTGAAGCCAGCCCGGGTATCGGTTCATTAGTGCATTTGCCTTTTGGGGAAGATGGTAGCCGTCTACGAGGCACTGCAGTACGGAAGATTCCATGCAAGATTCTTCCAGCTGGATCTCCTGGACAAGTGGTCCGGATTACATCTTCACATGCACCAGCGGATACGCCTGTCACCGAGAGACAGATTTTCGCTCCTCTGGTGGCTGCAGACTTCTCACCTGATCGAAGGCCACAAGTTTGGGATTCAAAATTGGATTCTTCTAACCACAGATGCAAGCCTCAGAGGTTGGGGAGCAGTCACCTGGGGGGAAATCTTCCAGGGAAAATGGTCAAGTCAGGAAGCCATCCTCCCAATAAACATTCTAAGGGCCATATACAATACCCTTCTACAAGCAGCATATCTTCTTCAAGATCAAGCCATTCAGGTTCAGTCGGACAATGTAATGGCGGTGTTCCACATAAAACGACATAAACCGACAGGGCGGAACGAAGAGCAGAGCTGCAATGTCAGAGGTAACAAGAATTCTTCTCTGGGCAGAGAGACACTCAGTGGCGCTGTCGGCAATCTTCATTCTGGCAGTAGACAACTGGGAAGCAGACACGATCTCCATCCAGGAGAGTAAGTCCTCCACCCGGAGGTGTTTGTAGAGGTGACAAGCCGGTGGGGAATACGTCAGATAGACATGATGGCCTCTCGTCTTAACAAGAAGCTTCGGCGTAAAGCAACCGACAATGGACTGTGGAGCAGTGGAAACGTGTTCTGTGGAGTGGCAAATCATGCTTCTCTGTTTGGCAGTCAGATGGGCTTTGTTTGGTGGATGAAGAGAGAACGTTAAATGCCTGACTCAGACGAGGATTTACCACAAAATTACCAAAGCAGCTGTTAGGGCCCAGCTGGTCTCAGGGGGCTCTGCTGGTAACAGGGGGTCCTCTGACAAGGCTGTATAAAGGGAATTTCTGGCAGACCACGAGCTTCACCGAAATTGTCCGAGAGTTGGGCTGGCTGAAAACTCCCAGCAGGCTGTCAGTTAATAGACAGCTGTTGGGTGCCGGCTCCGGTGCATGCCTGTGTCTCTCCAGTCCTGCAGCACTGTGCGTGTGACCAGTCATGACACACGTGTGTATGACGTCAGACGCTTAAAGAGAGGATCCGGGATGTGCACAGAAAAAAACATGAGTTCTTCCAGTGTATTTTATTACAGTGTTTTTTACATTTTTATATAACATCCACCACCTACTTCAAATTCCAATCAGGCATGAGTGGGGGATGATGAGGGTGGTCTGACAAGATTGTTCGAGGATGGGGGGCCCCAATTCGGTGTCTAGCTTAGGGCCCTTGAGGTCTAAATCCGCCTATGGCCTGACTGCATTACGCAAGGATAATGGTATGGGTCTCTTTTTCAGGGTTTGGGCTAGGCCCCGTATCTCTAGTACAGGGCAATCTTAATGCTTCAGCATACCGAGACACTTTGGACAATGATATGCTTCCAACTTGTAGCAACAGTTTGGGGAAGGCCCTTTTCTATTCCAACATGACTGTGCCCTAGTGCACAAAGCAAGGACTATAGACATGGGGGGTAATTCAGAGTTAATTGCAGCAGCAAATTTGTTAGCAGTTGGGTAAAACCATGTGCACTGCAGGGGGGTCAGATATAACGTGCAGAGAAAGTTGGAGTGTGTTCAAACTGAAATCTAAGTTGCAGTGTAAAAATAAAGCAGCAGTATTTACCCTGCACAGAAACAAAATAACCCACCCAAATCTAACTCTCTCTGCACATGTGATATCTGCCACATCTGCAGTGCACATAGGCCCTCATTCCGAGTTGTTCGCTCGCTAGCTGCTTTTAGCAGCTTTGCACACGCTAAGCCGCCGCATACTGGGAGTGAATCTTAGCATAGTAGATTTGCAAACGAAAGATTAGCAGATTTGCGAATAGAAATTTCTTAGCAGTTTCTGAGTAGCTCGAGACTTACTCTTCCAGTGCGATCAGTTCAGTCAGTTTCGTTCCTGGTTTGACGTCACAAACACTCCCAGCGTTCGCCCAGACACTCCCCCGTTTCTTCAGACACTCCCGCGTTTTTCCCAGAAACGGCAGCGTTTTTTCGCACACACCCATAAAACGGCCAATTTCCACCCAGAAACACCCACTTCCTGTCAATCACATTACGATCACCAGAACGAAGAAAAAACCTTGTAATGCCATGAGTAAAATACCTAACTTAATAGCAAATTTACTTGGCGCAGTCGCACTGCGGACATTGCGCATGCGCATTAGCGACTAATCGCTCCATTGCGAAAAAAAATTACGAGCGATCAACTCGGAATGACCACCATGGTTTTGCCCAACTGCTAACAAATTTGCTGCTGCAATCAACTCTGAATTGCCCCCATGGTTTGAGTTTGGTGTGGAAAAACTTGACTGGCCTGCAGAGAGCCCTGACCTCAACCTCATCGAGCACTTTTAGGATGAAATGGAATGAGATTGCTAGCCATTCCTTCTCCTCCAACATCAGTGCCTGACCTAAATGCTCTACTGAATGAATGGGCATAAATTTCTATATTAAAGTGTATACAGAGGAGTATCTACCCATTGACCAGGATGGCACTCACCAGGGGTACCGAACGGTGGGGGGCACTGCCAGGCAGTGTCACCCATGGCCAGGTGGTAGAATAGGAGCATGATTGAGGAGAAGGCAGGGGCATTCAGTGACCCAGGCTCCTCACCTTCGCTCAATGAGCCTCTGGCCGGAGCACACACTGCTGCTGTTTGCTTAAAGGGGCACTTTTACTCTGAGACATAATGAGTAAGGGGCATTATTGTATAATGGGTACTACAGGTATTGTGTAGCATAACACGAATAAGAGACACTTCTGTGTGGTTTAATGTGAATAAGAAACACTACTAGTGTATGTGATGTAATGTGAGGAAGGGGCATGAGCACTACTGTTGGTCGTAATTTGAATTGGGGGTACTATTGTGTGGCCACACCCCTCCCACCCCCAAGAGACCATTCCCATTTTTTATGCAGGTGTGCTGTTTCTATTTAAAATATGAGGGGGGCGCCAGTCCCGAACTTTGCCAGAGGCGTTAGGACCCCTAGATATACCCATGAGTGTTTGTATTTCAATGCAATGTCATTTTAGTCCCTGTTGTTGTAATAGACTGGTGTCCAAATACATTTGTCCTGTGTGTGTGGGTGTGTGTGTATATATATATTTTGAATGAGGCAGTGAGTCGGCACTCGATGCTGTCTTGTATGCAGTGTGCGTCGGTGCCCTCCCAATTACCGATCCTTGGCAGGGGTACACCTAACATATAGGGCCACAGGGGCGGTACTAAAGACAACTGAAATAAAGACTCTGTGTCCCAATTGGTTAGTCAACATTTCAGGACAGTTTGCTTACGTTCTTTTGTCAGGATACAGGTAAATTAACCAATCCAGTACTTAAATAACCACACTATGTGAACACACCCCAGAAGTCTGTGTCACAGAAATTACAACCAACAGCATGTGTGTCTTTAATCCTTCACTGAGCAAAATGTACTAAGACATAATCTATTACTGGCTCTCCTTGCTAGAATTTTTTTTAAATGTGTATAATACCAATGTGCATAATAAAACCAATGAATAGTCTATAGCTCCCCAGTTACATCTGTGTCACACTCTCAAATAATTTTAAAATATTTTTTTTAATTTTTAGGAAACTTTAATTAATCCTGACATAGGGGGTCATTCCGAGTTGTTCGCGCGTTATTTTTTTCTCGCAACGGAGCGATTAGTCGCTAATGCGCATGCGCAATGTCCACAGTGCGACTGCGCCAAGTAAATTTGCTATGCAGTTAGGTTTTTTACTCACGGCATTACGAGGTTTTTTCTTCGTTCTGGTGATCGTAATGTGATTGACAGGAAGTGGGTGTTTCTGGGCGGAAACAGGCCGTTTTATGGGTGTGTGCGAAAAAACGCTACCGTTTCCGGAAAAACGCGGGAGTGGCTGGAGAAACGGGGGAGTGTCTGGGCGAACGCTGGGTGTGTTTGTGACGTCAAACCAGGAACGACAAGCACTGAACTGATCGCAGATGCTGAGTAAGTGTGGAGCTACTCAGAAACTGCTAAGAAGTGTCTATTCGCAATTCTGCTAATCTTTCGTTCGCAATTTTGATAAGCTAAGATTCACTCCCAGTAGGCGGCGGCTTAGCGTGTGCAAAGCTGCTAAAAGCAGCTTGCGAGCGAACAACTCGGAATGACCCCCATAGTGTTAGTTGTCTATGAGCCATGGCTTGCAAACACATCTTGAAAATATGGTATGTTTAAACCATAATAACAATATTCAGGAGAATATTGTATTAGTCTTGACGCAGTATTAATTAGTTATCTGTGAGACGGCATTATAAATACATCCTGAATACATGGTATGGTTGAACAATTACTATATTCAGGAGACTGTTATACTGATTTTGAGTCTCTTAATTCGTTGTCTGTAAGTCATTGCTTTACAAATACATCCTGAAAACATGGTATGTTTAAACTAGAGATGAGCGGGTTCGGTTCGTCGAGATCCGAACCCCCCCGAACTTCACCTATTTTACACGGGTCCGAGGCAGCCTCGGATCTTCCCGCCTTGCTCGGTTAACCCGAACGCGGCCGAACGTCATCATCCCGCTGTCGGATTCTCGTGAGATTCGTATTCTATATAAAGAGCCGCGCATCGCCGCCATTTTCACTTGTGCATTGGAGATTGAACGGAGAGGACGTGGCTACGTTCTCTGCCTGAAAAGTTCCATATCTGTGCTCAGTGTGCTGCAAATATCTGTGCTCAGTGTGCTGCAAATATCTACGTTCTCTGCCTGAAAAGTTCCATATCTGTGCTCAGTGTGCTGCAAATATCTGTGCTCAGTGTGCTGCATTTTGGTGACCAACAGTATATAGTTGTACAGTACAGTAGGCCATTACTGTATCTTGCAGCTCCGTGTCACTGCAAGTATCCATTCCATATCTGTGCTGCATTTTTGTGAGCAGTACATATAATAGTACAGTGCAGCATTTTGGTGACCAACAGTATATAGTTGTATAGTACAGTAGGCCATTGCTGTATCTTGCAGCTCCGTGTCACTGCAAGTATCCATTCTATATCTGTGCTGCATTTTTGTTAGCAGTATATATAGTAGTACAGTGCAGCATTTTGGTGACCAACAGTATAGAGTTGTACAGTACAGTAAGCCATTGCTGTATCTTGCAGCTCCGTGTCACTGCAAGTATCCATTCCATATCTGTGCTGCATTTTTGTGAGCAGTATATATAGTAGTACAATGCAGCATTTTGGTGACCAACAGTATATAGTTGTACAGTACAGTAGGCCATTGCTATTGATATAATAATATTACTGGCATATAATTCCACACATTAAAAAATGGAGAACAAAAATGTGGAGGGTGAAATAGGGAAAGATCAAGATTCACTTCCACCTAGTGCTGAAGCTGCTGCCACTAGTCATGGCAGAGACGATTCAATGCCATCAACGTCGTCTGCCAAGGTCGATGCCCAATGTCAGAGTAGAGAGCATGTAAAATCCAAAAAACTGAAGTTCAGTAAAATTACCCAAAAATCTAAATTAAAAGCGTCTGAGGAGAAGCGTAAACTTGCCAATATGCCATTTACGACACGGAGTGGCAAGGAACGGCTGAGGCCCTGGCCTATGTTCATGGCTAGTGGTTCAGCTTCACATGAGGATGGAAGCACTCATCCTCCCGCTAGAAAACTGAAAAGAGTTAAGATGGCAAAAGCACGGCAAAGAACTGTGCATTTTTCTAAATCACAAATCCCCAAGGAGAGTCCAATTGTGTGGGTTGCGATGCCTGACCTTCCCAACACTGGACGGGAAGAGGTGGCTCCTTCCACCATTTGCACGCCCCCTGGAATTGCTGGAAGGAGCACCCACAGTCCAGTTCCTGATAGTCAAATTGAAGATGTCACTGTTGATGTACACCTCTTCGGTTTGGAATTATTTGAACAGAAAAGCGGACAACAGGTGTCAAGCCGTGTTTCCTTTGTCAAGCTGTAATAAGTAGGGATAAGGACATTAACCACCTAGGAACATCCTCCCTTATACGTCACCTGGAGCGCATTCATCAGAAGTCATTGACAAGTTCAAAAACTTTGGGTTACAGCTGATAATGCTGATTTATCTCCAGGAATGAAAGCTATACCTTAAACACACCTTAAATACACTTTACCATGGAGCCGCTGCGGCCGCTATACTTAATACACACTCTACGTACTTTGTACGCTGTTAGCGTACAAAGTCCCGTGCTGTGTACGGACTTTGCGTACAAACGCCGTGCTGACGGTACTCACAGCGCGTACACACCCAGAGATACACTGTAAACCCTTAACAGCTATGCAATGCAATGATAATACACTTTAAACCTTAGCAGGGCAAGGAAGACACGACACCAGATTGTAATTAAACCGCTGGGTTCCGACACCACAGCGTATTATTGCTGAAAGGGGGTTACAATACAAAACAATACAATACAATATAACAGAGTAAATGGCTACAGTCAATGTTCCATACGTGAGTGGATTCGCCGCGCTACCCAGTCTGGTCCTCCATCATCTGATAGATAACGTTGTGAGTCTTGTCCCTGACCAGGCCTGCTGCAGGCTCTCTTTATACACTTCATCCAAAACATAACACAATGGATACTGTAATCTCTTTGTCCATTGGACACAGGGATGGTCATTTACAGTACAGGAGAGGTCATAGGTCGGTTTGAATAGGTGGGCGATGTCTGTTCCAACTGCTCTTGTGGGTGGTCTCCTCTGGATTCCTGCCGCATACATAATGTACAGTAAATACAGTTTATATCTATTTCCTGCTCCTGCACATAACTATCCGCAGGAACATGCGATCTTTCTCAAACCAACACCGGAATGTTACCCTTAAAATACCCTTCAGCTGGATACCAAACACCACCTTGTAACTTTGTTCTGTCCCCTCCTATCCTGTAAAGGTGAATCCCTTTGTTCTGTTACCATTTAAACCGCTGTTACTTTCTGGTGTGGTGCAGGGAGACAATGTGTACAATGTGCACTATTTGGATTAAATATGTAGTGTGTTTTGATAGCCTTCCATGCGTTCACAAGCTCTACCGTAAATACTCATAATACGCAGGACCGCGGGAGCGACCATACGCAAATTGCAAATATGCGCACGCACAGCAGAGCAAGTACGCGCACGGAGGCCATCTGTGTGTAGTTTGTACATGATGTGTGTACTGCAATATTTTTCGACTTTGACAGTCCACCCTTTGGCAGTCACCAATAACTGCCACTATCTAATCACTAAACAGAAAAATATCTATACAATATCTACAGAAGTTTTGGACGGTCGGGGGAGAGTTGTAGGTTAGAAATGTATGACCTAGTGGGATAGTAGAAAGCATGTATGTATGAATCCATGTCTGAGGGGCATGTATCATCGTGCCGTATATGTTCTAAATAAGCTTCGAGGTATTGTAAAGTATACATTAAATCATTCTCATCCCGTATCAAGGGTCTGTAAATGGGCCAACAAACACTACCGAGCTCTTTTCGGCTTCTTGTTAAAACAAATGGGGTGCACATAAAGTTGATGATACATGGAGGGGGAAACATAAGTGAGTGCTAGTATATGTGGATATCACCTGTCGACTATGTGTGCTATTAACTGAAGGTTGCAGAGATGAAGATAAGACATATAAATAAAATACATTCACATAAACATTTTGCATAGGGCTGATGACTTTTTTCGGATGGATGTATCTGGGCAGAGGGGGAGACAAAAGAAAAACGGGTGAAAGAAACAGGCCATGAAATTCATTTGCAATCCTTATCATAACACTGTCTCTATGGATGGGTCATAAATTAAATCTGCTGCTATAACAGCGCCCTCGCTCCTTAGACTCATCAACTTTGTGCCGTGCTTGCACCGCGTCAGAATTCGAACACACCTAAATATCAAACCAATAATTATGACGACTCCCAGGATACAAAGGAGAAACTTCCCTACACTCATAATAACATTTTGAGCCCACTCTCCTAAACCTGAGAACCAATTTCGTGGGTTCAACCATGAGACCCAGCCGGTCAGTTCATTACTCACAGTCGCCAAGGTAAGGTTGTGTTTCCTCCAGAACTCTTACTTCAACTGCAAGATATCGTCCATCTTTTGATCGATGATCTCCGTTGGGTCGTCAGTACTGTTCGTAATATACGTACAGCACTTCACCCCATATTGAGTTGCCAGTGTAACACAGTACCCACCTGTCACGGTTGTGATATAATTTAGGACCATCCTGTGCTGAATCAGTTCCTTCTTGTAAGCTTGTAACTCCCTTCCCGTATACCTGAAGGTGTCGTCATACATCTCAGTGATATTATCTATCAAGTTCGCTAGCGCATGGATATACCTATAATTTATAATTCCTCTGGCAGTATGGGTGATGTCTAATGCGAGAAGGAATTGAATACTGGTGGATTCGTGGAACAAATCAGAGGCTGCGTGCTCTGTCCTATCTATGAGGTGTCTCTTGATGATGTGTTTATAGTGAGTATGAGTATAAGGAGCCTGAGCACTGCGGTGAACGTCTTTCATCTTATCATGGATTATGGTCATGACCTCTGGTAGTACTCTCCCAATATAACACAATCCCTCTGAGCTCGGGGCAAGCCACTTGTACACCTTCCTCCCACATATGAAATAGGCATCATCTGGGAGAACATAGGGGACAAAATATGACATCACCATATTACAAACTTTCCAAGTAAAGAAACCTATCCCTAGTTCTCCCATCTGCTCAGTACAAGTATCGGGCTGGATGATATGGGCACAATACCCTGGCGATACTTTTCCAACCCACATGGTCTTGCTTCCACGAGTATACCTATAACGAAAATACCTCCCACTGTTGGCTATTTGGCGTACAAGTTCAGAGTCTATGGGTATCCTATCAGCTCTGTGTGAAAAGGTCATTGTCTGGTTATTCCACGTCACTTCCCAATTTCCCGGTTTTCGGTAATTGGAAATATTGAAACATAATAAGTATCTGTCTACATGATACTGGTGGAGCTTCAAACTAGGGGGCCTAGAAATATTGAATTTCTTGTCCACCGGTCTCCCACCCCGTAATTCGAGTACCTCATCTATTGCTAAAGGGTATGGTACTAATCCTGACTTGCTCTGACCTTGAGGTACCTGTGAGCACACCCAGCATTCTGTCTGGTTTAAGACCTTACCCACTAGTGAGTGGTAATCACTTAATGGATGACGGTCCATGTCGATATTAAGGTTGGACTGACATCTCTGGATGCACCCATCCTCAACTATATTCTCACAATTCCTACAAATACAATATTCATCAGACAATAACCCCTCACAGTGCCTCCGAGCTCCCTGACTACCAGAGCGCTTACTGATGCCAGCTTTTACCAAAATGATGTGCTGATAAAGCTAACTATTTATCTTATAACATTCACTATAAATGGGTAAGAGACTCAGTACGCAATTGGCGTGTGGGGTACCGTAAGGGTACGCACTTAGCGTAGCATACGCTTGGCCGTGATCGAGACGCACATGCGACACGCTCGCTCACAGCTTAATGCGTGGTGTCGAGCACGCTATAGGCGGCCGACTACCGTAATGCTACGCTACCAGCATAGCGGACACTCGAGTCCACGAGGAGAACACGAGCGGCGCAGACGCTCACGGGATGACAATCAGTAAACCTTGAATGTAACACACAGAAAGGATACTCTTATACTGTAAACCTTGTACTGAAATACTGTAGCGATGTAACGCTGCTTAACCTTGTTAATGCTAAAGCTGCTTGAGCGTTTGAGACGCTCCTATTACCCTCTGCAATATAATAAACACACGATACCTTGCTAAGGTTCCAACACCTTTACTAACAAGCTTTTAGTTATATCGAAAAGGGGAAACAGTTTACAAGTCATACACTACAATCTAACATATCATTCTAACAGAATATCTAGACAGAAATATACAATAGCGTCACAATCCTATACTATAACAGAGAGAGAGAGAGAGAGAGAGAGAGAGAGTATGGCCAATACAAACAGAGAACAAGTTGGTTACAGAGAATAACTTACACACACTGGGAACGATCGCTGCGCAGCTTCTGGTACCAGCTCCAAGTTAGTCAAGATGAAAACCGTTTGTGGAGAGTGAGAGAGCTGCCCAGGCTGGCTGATCTTATATACACTGAGTACAGTACACTACAAAGGGACCTATAATCTCATTGTTCATTGGACACAGGAATGTCTCCTCGCATCATAACAAAAGGTCATAGGTTAGTTTGAACAGGTGGGCTGTGACTATATCAAACTGCTCAGGTGGGAGGGAATCTGAAGATTCCCGCCGCATGGGTAATGAATCGCAAATATAGTAAATGTCCAGAAAATACTAATGGCCATAACTATATGCAGGAGCGATTAATCTTTACCTAACCAGCACCGGATTGTTTCTAATAAAATGTTCTTTAGTTAGGTACCAGACACAGCTGCTCAAACCCTGTCTGACCCTTCGTACCATGCAAAGAGGAATTCCTCTGTCCAGCGACCATTTACATTAAACAAACTTACAGTCATTATTAAGGGGAACATTATCTATAAAACATACTATTTGGTTTTATTATTTAACGATTGAGTCGCCCGCTAGACGCGCACGAACTCTACCATAAATGCACATACCACGCGCTTGAGCGCATGGCCGAGGAGGCGCCATCACGCAGCTGCGAGTATCCGTACGCACGGGAGAGAATGTGCACGTGCAGCAGGCACGCGCATGGGGTGGATATATGGCAACGTGTAGCATGATATTTTTCCGACTTTGACAGTCCACCCTTTGGCAGTCATCAATAACTGCCACTTCCTAAAACAGTTCAAAAGAGAAAAATATATGTCATAATGTAAATACCATTTTATGATTGGGTAAAGGGAGGAGAGGAGCAGGTGGGAAAAAGGTATGACCTAGTGAGATAGTAGAAGCATGTGTGTATGAATCCATGTTTGAGGGGTCATGTATCATCGTGCCGTACGTGTTTTAGATCAAGCTTCGAGGTATTGCGAAGTATACATTTGAATTCCTTCTTATCACGTATCAAGGGTCTGTGGATGGGCTGTCAAACTTTACCGAGCTCTTTTCGGCTTTTAGTTGTAACAAAATGGGGGAGCACATTTTAGTTGATGATACATGAATGGGGGAATATGTGAGTGCTGATATCTGTGCCTATATTCCCTATTGACTATGTGTGTCATTACTAGAGATGTGCACTTGAAATTTTTCGGGTTTTGTGTTTTGGTTTTGGGTTCGGTTCCGTGGCCGTGTTTTGGATTCGGCCGCGTTTTGGCAAAACCTCACCGAATTTTTTTTGTCGGATTCGGGTGTGTTTTGGATTCGGGTGTTTTTTTTTAAAAACACTAAAAAACAGCTTAAATCATAGAATTTGGGGGTCATTTTGATCCCAAAGTATTATTAACCTCAAAAACCATAATTTCCACTCATTTTCAGTCTATTCTGAATACCTCACACCTCACAATATTATTTTTAGTCCTAAAATTTGCACCGAGGTCGCTGGATGACTAAGCTAAGCGACCCTAGTGGCCGACACAAACACCGGGCCCATCTAGGAGTGGCACTGCAGTGTCACGCAGGATGGCCCTTCCAAAAAACACTCCCCAAACAGCACATGACGCAAAGAAAAAAAGAGGCGCAATGAGGTAGCTGTGTGAGTAAGATAAGCGACCCTAGTGGCCGACACAAACACCGGGCCCATCTAGGAGTGGCACTGCAGTGTCACGCAGGATGGCCCTTCCAAAAAACACTCCCCAAACAGCACATGACGCAAAGAAAAAAAGAGGCGCAATGAGGTAGCTGTGTGAGTAAGCTAAGCGACCCTAGTGGCCGACACAAACACCGGGCCCATCTAGGAGTGGCACTGCAGTGTCACGCAGGATGGCCCTTCCAAAAAACACTACCCAAACAGCACATGACGCAAAGAAAAAAAGAGGCGCAATGAGGCAGCTGTGTGAGTAAGATAAGCGACCCTAGTGGCCGACACAAACACCTGGCCCATCTAGGAGTGGCACTGCAGTGTCACGCAGGATGGCCCTTCCAAAAAACACTCCCCAAACCGCACATGACGCAAAGAAAAATTAAAGAAAAAAGAGGTGCAAGATGGAATTGTCCTTGGGCCCTCCCACCCACCATTATGTTGTATAAACAGGACATGCACACTTTAACCAACCCATCATTTCAGTGACAGGGTCTGCCACACGACTGTGACTGAAATGACAGGTTGGTTTGGACCCCCACCAAAAAAGAAGCAATTAATCTCTCCTTGCACAAACTGGCTCTACAGAGGCAAGATGTCCACCTCATCATCATCCTCCGATATATCACCGTGTACATCCCCCTCCTCACAGATTATCAATTCGTCCCCACTGGAATCCACCATCTCAGCTCCCTGTGTACTTTGTGGAGGCAATTGCTGCTGGTCAATGTCTCCACGGAGGAATTGATTATAATTAATTTTAATGAACATCATCTTCTCCACATTTTCTGTGTCACAACTGAGGGCCTGAGCTGACGGGAGGCAGCCTCAGTTGTAGGGGCTGAGATGTACCGGAACCTGGGAGGTTGTATCAGACCCCTGGACATGTAAGTAACATGAATAATAACTGCCCGAAGGCGTGACCACGACAACTTAGATAAAAGTCAATGATGTTTATTATGACAACTCCGCATCACAGCAGCAATAAAAGAAAACGTAAAAGTCAGCAAAGAATAAATACAGTTCCTGAGTACTACAGCATGGCAGGAGCCACAGGGCACTGGTAGTGTGAGATAGTTCTTATGATCTTCTAGATGGAAAGTCCTTACCAGGCCCGGCTGTAGCAATGGAGATAACCCAGGATTGTACCAGCTGGTGTTCCAGGAAGAGCTGGGTTGCTGAAGGTAAAACAGCTGCTGTGGATACTGGCTGGAACCAGACTGTTGTTAGCACGGAGTGGATACTGGCTGGAACCAGTTAAATAATAACTGAACTTTGGGAGCGATGAAATGTGAACTGAAATGTAGAACTTGAGAGCGGAGAAATAATAATTCCGGTGGAGAGTGGTAAAGTGTAGAAAGGACACCGGCCCTTTAAGGGAAGCTGTACTCTGCTGGAAGCTGAGGCTGGAAGCAGGTAGTGTTGTAGCTGGAAACAGATGAATCCACAATGGATTGGAGAGTCAGGCTACACCGCAGGTGGAATGCTGGTGCGGGTCTCTATGGTGGAAGTCTTGAGACAGGAGCTGGAACCTGGAAGACAATCATAGAAGAGAGACAAACAGGAACTAGGTTTGACAACCAAAGCACTGACGTCTTCCTTGCTCAGGCACAGCTTACTTATACCTGCAGCAAGGAAGGGGTTGGCTAGGCAATTATGCAAATCAACAATACAAACAGCAGATTGGTGGAAATGATCAGATGACAGAATCCAAGATGGCTGCGCCCATGCAGACACTTGGAGGGAAGTTTGGTTTGTAATCCATGTGGTCTGGGAAACAGAAATGGCGGCGCCGGCCACCGGAGACAGGAGACGCCAGGCTGATAGATGCACATTTAACCACGCGGGCACAGCGGAGGCCGCGGCTGATGAAAAGACCACTCTGCATGTGGAAACTCAGGAACAGCGGAATCCGGTCCTGGAACGCTGAGCCCGCCTTAGGAGGCATCTGAAGGGTAAGTAATGGCGTCCAGATACCCGGATCGTGACAGCACCCCCCCCTTTAGGAGTGGCCCCAGGACACTTCTTAGGCTTTAAAGGAAACTTTGCATGGAAATTTCGGACCAAGGCAGGAGCATGGACGTCAGAGGCATTGGTCCAAGAGCGTTCTTCAGGACCATAGCCCTTCCAGTCAATGAGATACTGAAGTTGACCGTAACGGTGACGTGAGTCCAGGATCTTGGCCACTTCATACTCAACGCCTCGTTGAGTTTGGACTTTCGGAGTTGGTGGAAGTGAGGAATGAAACCGATTCAAGATTAGCGGTTTCAACAGGGAAACATGGAATGTCCTGGGTATTTTTAAGAAGGGAGGTAACTGGAGTCTGTAAGCAACAGGATTGATGACTTGATCAATTTTATAAGGACCGATGTAGCGAGGTGCAAACTTCATACTGGGAACTCTTAACCTCAAATTCTTCGTGGATAACCATACCCGATCACCCACCTTGAGAGCAGGAACTGCTCGACGCTTCTTATCCGCAAACTTCTTGTACCTGAACGATGCCTTGAGCAGAGCTGATCGTACGCTCTTCCAGATATTGGCAAACTGATGCAAGGTGATATCCACTGCGGGAACAGAAGTTGCTGGAAGCGGTTGGAACTCAGGGACTTTAGGGTGGAATCCAAAGTTGGTGAAGAATGGTGTTGAGGAAGATGAAGAATGATACTGGTTGTTATGACAGAACTCGGCCCAGGGAAGTAATTGAACCCAGTCATCTTGAGAGGAGGACACATAGATGCGGAGGAAGGCCTCCAAGTCCTGATTCACCCTCTCAGTTTGACCATTGGTCTGAGGATGGTAAGCCGTGGAAAACTTTAACTTGACTTGGAGGACTTGACATAAACTTCGCCAGAATTTGGCTGTGAATTGAACTCCTCGATCTGAGATAATTTCTTCTGGAAGACCGTGGAGTCGGAAGATCTCTTGTATGAATACTTGAGCCAACTTGGAAGCTGACGGAAGACCGGTGAGAGGAATGAAGTGTGCCATCTTGGTGAACCGGTCAACTACCACCCAGATGGTATTGAACTTGTTGCACATGGGCAAATCTGTAATAAAATCCATCGACAAATGGGTCCATGGTCGACGGGGAACAGATAGTGGAACCAGTTGCCCCGCAGGCGACTGGCGGGATACTTTATGTTGAGCACACTTTGGGCAAGATGCAATAAACTCCAAAACGTCCTTTTTCAGAGTTGGCCACCAATAGGACCTAGAGATAAACTCCAGGGTTTTTTGGATACCTGTATGTCCGGCAAAACGGGAAGCATGGGCCCAATGCATGAGCTTCTTCCTTAGTGTCGGCTTCACAAAACTTTTCCCTGATGGGGGCGTAGAGTCCATCCCTACCGTGGAGAATGCCAACGGATTTATAATAGGATGCTTGTCTGAAGACTCTGACTCATTTTCTTGCTCCCATGAGCGGGAAAGGGCATCGGCCTTGCGATTCTGAGAGCCCGGACAGAACTGGAGTTTAAAGTCGAACCTGGAAAAGAAAAGTGCCCATCTGGCCTGACGAGGGTTGAGACATTGTGCGCCTTTTAGATATAGAAGGTTCTTGTGGTCTGTAAGGATGGTGATTGAATGAGAAGCTCCCTCCAACAGATATCTCCACTCCTCTAGAGCGAGCTTGATGGCTAGCAACTCCTGGTCGCCAATGGCATAGTTGCGCTCCGCTGGGGAGAACTTCCGTGAGAAGAAACTGCAAGGATGTAAATGACCATCTTTAGCCCTCTGAGATAACACCGCTCCTACTCCAACGGAGGAGGCATCCACCTCTAAGATGAAAGGAGAGTCGATGTCAGGCTGTTTCAGGACAGGTGCAGAGATGAACCTCTGTTTTAAAAGATGAAAAGCTTGCATGGCTTCTTCAGACCACTTGGACGGGTTAGCACCCTTCTTGGTGAAAGCAGTAATAGGCGCCACAATGGTGGAAAAGTCTCGTATAAACTTTCGGTAATAATTGGCGAACCCTAAGAACCTCTGGACCCCTTTGAGGGTTAAGGGTACCGGCCAATTCTGGATTGCTTGTAGTTTCTCAGGATCCATCTCTAGTCCGGAACCGGACACAATGTACCCTAGAAACGGAATGGACTTGACTTCAAAGACGCATTTCTCTAATTTGCAGTAGAGATGATTGACACGGAGACGGGACAGAACCTCCTTTACCCAGAAACGATGTTCCTCTAAATCGTTGGCAAAAATGAGGATATCATCTAGATAGACCACGACATGACGGTATAGAATGTCTCTGAAGATCTCATTGACGAAATGCTGGAAGACAGCTGGAGCATTGCTCAATCCGAAGGGCATGACGAGGTACTCATAATGTCCGTCACGGGTGTTAAATGCGGTCTTCCACTCGTCACCCTCACGGATCCGGATGAGATTGTATGCACCTCTCAGGTCCAGCTTTGTAAAGATGGTAGCTCCGCTAACTCTGTCAAAGAGCTCAGTAATCAGGGGTAAAGGATAGCGGTTCTTGATGGTAATGTCGTTCAAACCTCTGTAGTCGATGCACGGCCGCAGACCACCATCTTTCTTCTTTACAAAAAAGAAGCCTGCGCCGGCTGGAGAAGAAGAAGGTCGAATGAACCCCTTTGCTAGGTTCTCTTTAATGTATTCCTCCATAGAATGTGTCTCGGGGAGAGACAATGGATAAGTTCGGCCTCGAGGTGGAACCTTCCCTGGAACGAGATCAATCGGGCAGTCCCATTCTCTATGAGGAGGAAGGATATCAGCAGAAGCTTTACTGAACACATCCGTGAAATCTTGATATGGAGGAGGTGGAACATCAGACGACCTGGGGGAGGAAGAACAGACAGGCAACACTTTAAACAAACATGTCTTAGTACAGGAGGAACCCCATGCCAGGATTTGCGTAGTCGTCCAATCAATTGTAGGATTGTGAAGACGGAGCCATGGAAGGCCCAGGACCACAGGATGTGTGGCTCTTGGAATCACTAAAAATGAAATAAGTTCGGAATGAAGAACTCCCACTCTCAGACGAACTGGTAGAGTCCTTAGAGAAATAACTGTATCAAAAATTTTACTGCCATCCACAGCAGTTAAGGAAAAGGACGAAGGAAGTCTCTCGGTGGGTAGGGACCACCGTTTAACATAGGCTTCAGAAATAAAGTTCCCAGCTGCTCCGGAATCCAGGAGGGCAATGGCGTTCTGATAACGTTGAGCAACTTGAAGCGAGACTGGGAGGTTACAATCTTGAGGAGATGGAGAGGAGATCATTACTCCTAGCCGGCCCTCTCCTTGGCGAGCTAGGATTTGGAGTTTCCCGAACGTTTGGGACAGGCATTAATGGTGTGAGACGGAGCTGCACAATACAGACAGAGAAACTCGGAGAGACGTCTTCGGCGCTCAGCAGGAGTTAAACGGGAACGGCCAATTTGCATGGGTTCATCTGTAGTTGGTGACAGTTGGCGAGGAGGAGGAGTAGAAGATTTTGGAGCAGATGATCTTCCACGCTCAGTTGCTCTCTCTCTGAAACGTAAGTCAACTTTCGTACAAAGTGAGATTAGCTCATCTAACTTGGAGGGTAAGTCTCTGGTAGCTAACTCATCTTTAATACGCTCGGATAAACCATGCCAGAATGCAGCATACAGGGCCTCGTCGTTCCATGCCAGTTCGGATGCCAGGATCTGGAACTGTATAAGATATTGTCCTACAGTACGTGATTCCTGGCGTAAACGGAGAATCTCAGACGAAGCTGAAGTTACCCTGCCTGGCTCGTCGAAGATGCGCCTGAATGTTGACACAAATGCAGTGTAAGAAGATAGCAGGGTGTCGGACCTCTCCCATAACGGTGATGCCCAATCAAGGGCTGAGCCACTGAGAAGAGAAATAATGTAGGCAATTTTTGTACGGTCACTAGGAAAATTGCCAGGTTGTAGCTCAAACTGAATCTCACACTGGTTGAGAAATCCCCTGCAGAATCTTGGAGATCCGTCAAATTTTGCTGGCGTTGGAAGATGAAGACGTGGAGCAGAAATGGGTAAGGTGGGTGGGGTTATAGCTGGAGTCACTGTGGTTGACGCACCAGACGCGCCTGATCCACGGAGAGTTGTCTGAATCCCATCCAGCCGAGTAGAGAGATCCTGGAGACAGCGGATGATGTGGCCCTGTGCAGCCTCCTGATGTTCTAGTCGGGCTGCCAGTTCTTGCATCGGCCTGGCCGCTTGATCCTGGTCTCCGGCTGGATTCATTAGGTCAGTGCTTACTGTCACAACTGAGGGCCTGAGCTGACGGGAGGCAGCCTCAGTTGTAGGGGCTGAGATGTACCGGAACCTGGGAGGTTGTATCAGACCCCTGGACATGTAAGTAACATGAATAATAACTGCCCGAAGGCGTGACCACGACAACTTAGATAAAAGTCAATGATGTTTATTATGACAACTCCGCATCACAGCAGCAATAAAAGAAAACGTAAAAGTCAGCAAAGAATAAATACAGTTCCTGAGTACTACAGCATGGCAGGAGCCACAGGGCACTGGTAGTGTGAGATAGTTCTTATGATCTTCTAGATGGAAAGTCCTTACCAGGCCCGGCTGTAGCAATGGAGATAACCCAGGATTGTACCAGCTGGTGTTCCAGGAAGAGCTGGGTTGCTGAAGGTAAAACAGCTGCTGTGGATACTGGCTGGAACCAGACTGTTGTTAGCACGGAGTGGATACTGGCTGGAACCAGTTAAATAATAACTGAACTTTGGGAGCGATGAAATGTGAACTGAAATGTAGAACTTGAGAGCGGAGAAATAATAATTCCGGTGGAGAGTGGTAAAGTGTAGAAAGGACACCGGCCCTTTAAGGGAAGCTGTACTCTGCTGGAAGCTGAGGCTGGAAGCAGGTAGTGTTGTAGCTGGAAACAGATGAATCCACAATGGATTGGAGAGTCAGGCTACACCGCAGGTGGAATGCTGGTGCGGGTCTCTATGGTGGAAGTCTTGAGACAGGAGCTGGAACCTGGAAGACAATCATAGAAGAGAGACAAACAGGAACTAGGTTTGACAACCAAAGCACTGACGTCTTCCTTGCTCAGGCACAGCTTACTTATACCTGCAGCAAGGAAGGGGTTGGCTAGGCAATTATGCAAATCAACAATACAAACAGCAGATTGGTGGAAATGATCAGATGACAGAATCCAAGATGGCTGCGCCCATGCAGACACTTGGAGGGAAGTTTGGTTTGTAATCCATGTGGTCTGGGAAACAGAAATGGCGGCGCCGGCCACCGGAGACAGGAGACGCCAGGCTGATAGATGCACATTTAACCACGCGGGCACAGCGGAGGCCGCGGCTGATGAAAAGACCACTCTGCATGTGGAAACTCAGGAACAGCGGAATCCGGTCCTGGAACGCTGAGCCCGCCTTAGGAGGCATCTGAAGGGTAAGTAATGGCGTCCAGATACCCGGATCGTGACATTCTGGAAGTAACCTCGTACGCCGATTGCTGACAAGGTGAGCGGCGGCACTAAACACTCTTTCGGAGTACACACTTGTGGGAGGGCAACTTAGGTAGAATAAAGCCAGTTTGTGCAAGGGCCTCCAAATTGCCTCTTTTCCTGCCAGTATAAGTACGGACTGTGTGACGTGCCTACTTGGATTCGGTCACTCATATAATCCTCCACCATTCTTTCAATGGGGAGAGAATCATATGCAGTGACAGTAGACGACATGTCCGTAATCGTTGACAGGTCCTTCAGTCCGGACCAGATGTCAGCATCAGCAGTCGCTCCAGACTGCCCTGCATCACCGCCAGCGGGTGGGCTCGGAATTCTGAGCCTTTTCCTCGCACCCCCAGTTGCGGGAGAATGTGAAGGAGGAGATGTTGACAGGTCGCGTTCCGCTTGACTTGACAATTTTCTCACCAGCAGGTCTTTGAACCCCAGCAGACTTGTGTCTGCCGGAAAGAGAGATCCAAGGTAGGTTTTAAATCTAGGATCGAGCACGGTGGCCAAAATGTAGTGCTCTGATTTCAACAGATTGACCACCCGTGAATCCTTGTTAAGCGAATTAAGGGCTCCATCCACAAGTCCCACATGCCTAGCGGAATCGCTCCGTGTTAGCTCCTCCTTCAATGTCTCCAGCTTCTTCTGCAAAAGCCTGATGAGGGGAATGACCTGACTCAGGCTGGCAGTGTCTGAACTGACTTCACGTGTGGCAAGTTCAAAGGGCAGCAGAACCTTGCACAACGTTGAAATCATTCTCCACTGCGCTTGAGACAGGTGCATTCCACCTCCTATATCGTGCTGAATTGTATAGGCTTGAATGGCCTTTTGCTGCTCCTCCAACCTCTGAAGCATATATAGGGTTGAATTCCACCTCGTTACCACTTCTTGCTTCAGATGATGGCAGGGCAGGTTCAGGCGTTTTTGGTGTTGCTCCAGTCTTCTGTACGTGGTGCCTGTACGCCGAAAGTGTCCCGCAATTCTTCTGGCCACCGACAGCATCTCTTGCACGCCCCTGTCGTTTTTAAAAAAATTCTGCACCACCAAATTCAAGGTATGTGCAAAACATGGGACGTGCTGGAATTTGCCCAGATTTAATGCACACACAATATTGCTGGCGTTGTCCGATGCCACAAATCCACAGGAGAGTCCAATTGGGGTAAGCCATTCCGCGATGATCTTCCTCAGTTGCCGTAAGAGGTTTTCAGCTGTGTGCGTATTCTGGAAACCGGTGATACAAAGCGTAGCCTGCCTAGGAATGAGTTGGCGTTTGTGAGATGCTGCTACTGGTGCCGCCGCTGCTGTTCTTGTGGCGGGAGTCCATACATCTACCCAGTGGGCTGTCACAGTCATATAGCCCTGACCCTGCCCTGCTCCACTTGTCCACATGTCCGTGGTTAAGTGGACATTGGGTACAGCTGCATTTTTTAGGACACTGGTGACTCTTTTTCTGAGGTCTGTGTTCATTTTCGGTATCGCCTGCCTAGAGAAATGGAACCTAGATGGTATTTGGTACCGGGGACACAGTACCTCCAACAAGTCTCTAGTTGGCTCTGCAGTAATGATGGATACCGGAACCACGTTTCTCACCACCCAGGATGCCAAGGCCTCAGTTATCCGCTTTGCAGCAGGATGACTGCTGTGATATTTCATCTTCCTCGCAAAGGACTGTTGGACAGTCAATTGCTTGGTGGAAGTAGTAAAAGTGGTCTTACGATTTCCCCTCTGGGATGACCATCGACTCCCAGCAGCAACAACAGCAGCGCCAGCAGCAGTAGGCGTTACACGCAAGGATGCATCGGAGGAATCCCAGGCAGGAGAGGAATTGTCAGAATTGCCAGTGACATGGCCTGCAGGACTATTGGCATTCCTGGGGAAGGAGGAAATTGACACTGAGGGAGTTGGTGGGGTGGTTTGCGTGAGCTTGGTTACAAAGAGGAAGGGATTTACTGGTCAGTGGACTGCTTCCGCTGTCGCCCAAAGTTTTTGAACTTGTCACTGACTTATTATGAATGCGCTGCAGGTGACGTATAAGGGAGGATGTTCCGAGGTGGTTAACGTCCTTACCCCTACTTATTACAGCTTGACAAAGGCAACACACGGCTTGACAAATGTTGTCCGCATTTCTGGTGAAATACTTCCACACCGAAGAGCTGATTTTTTTGGTATTTTCACCAGGCATGTCAACGGCCCTATTCCTCCCACGGACAACAGGTGTCTCCCCGGGTGCCTGACTTAAACAAACCACCTCACCATCAGAATCCTCCTTGTCAATTTCCTCCCCAGCGCCAGCAACACCCATATCCTCCTCATCCTGGTGTACTTCAACACTGACATCTTCAATCTGACTATCAGGAACTGGACTGCGGGTGCTCCTTCCAGCACTTGCAGGGGGCGTGCAAATGGTGGAAGGCGCATGCTCTTCACGTCCAGTGTTGGGAAGGTCAGGCATCGCAACCGACACAATTGGACTCTCCTTGTGGATTTGGGATTTCGAAGAACGCACAGTTCTTTGCGGTGCTTTTGCCAGCTTGAGTCTTTTCATTTTTCTAGCGAGAGGCTGAGTGCTTCCATCCTCATGTGAAGCTGAACCACTAGCCATGAACATAGGCCAGGGCCTCAGCCGTTCCTTGCCACTCCATGTGGTAAATGGCATATTGGCAAGTTTACGCTTCTCCTCCGACAATTTTATTTTAGATTTTGGAGTCCTTTTTTTACTGATATTTGGTGTTTTGGATTTTACATGCTCTGTACTATGACATTGGGCATTGGCCTTGGCAGACGACGTTGCTGGCATTTCATCGTCTCGGCCATGACTAGTGGCAGCAGCTTCAGCACGAGGTGGAAGTGGATCTTGATCTTTCCCTAATTTTGGAACCTCAACATTTTTGTTCTCCATATTTTAATAGGCACAACTAAAAGACACAGAGGTAGCTACAGCCGTGGACTACCGTACTGTGTCTGCTGCTAATATAGACTGGATGATAATGAGATGAAATCAATATATATTATATCACACTAGTACTGCAGCCGGACAGGTAGATATATTTATTATGTAATGACTGATGACGGACCTGCTGGACACTGTCAGCTCAGCAGCACCGCAGACTGCTACAGTAAGATACTATAGTAGTATGTATAAAGAAGAAAGAAAAAAAAACCCACGGGTAGGTGGTATACAATTATGGATGGACGAGCGACTGCCGACACAGAGGTAGCTACAGCCGTGGACTACCGTACTGTGTCTGCTGCTAATATAGACTGGATGATAATGAGATGAAATCAATATATATATATATAATATCACACTAGTACTGCAGCCGGACAGGTATATATATTTATTATGTAATGACTGATGACGGACCTGCTGGGCACTGTCAGCTCAGCAGCACCGCAGACTGCTACAGTAAGCTACTATAGTAGTATGTATAAAGAAGAAAGAAAAAAAAAAACCACGGGTAGGTGGTATACAATTATGGATGGACGAGCGACTGCCGACACAGAGGTAGCTACAGCCATGGACTACCGTACTGTGTCTGCTGCTAATATAGACTGGATGATAATGAGATGAAATCAATATATATATATATATATATATATATATATATTATCACACTAGTACTGCAGCCGGACAGGTAGATATATTTATTATGTAATGACTGATGACGGACCTGCTGGACACTGTCAGCTCAGCAGCACCGCAGACTGCTACAGTAAGCTACTATAGTAGTATGTATAAAGAAGAAAGAAAAAAAAAAAACACGGGTAGGTGGTATACAATTATGGATGGACGAGCGACTGCCGACACAGAGGTAGCTACAGCCGTGGACTACCGTACTGTGTCTGCTGCTAATATAGACTGGATGATAATGAGATGAAATCAAAATATATATATATATATATATAATATCACTAGTACTGCAGCCGGACAGGTATATATATTTATTATGTAATGACTGATGACGGACCTGCTGGACACTGTCAGCTCAGCAGCACCGCAGACTGCTACAGTAAGCTACTATAGTAGTATGTATAAAGAAGAAGAAAGAAAAAAAAAAAAAAACGGGTAGGTGGTATACAATATTATATATATATTATATACAATTATATATATATATTATATATATTAAACTGGTGGTGATTATTAAACTGGTGGTCAGGTCACTGGTCACACTATCAGCAACTTGCAAGTAGTACTCCTAAGCAGACAATCACAATATATATTATACTGGTGGTCAGTGTGGTCACAATGGCAGTGTGGCACTCTGGCAGCAAAAGTGTGCACTGTACGTTATATGTACTCCTGAGTCCTGCTCTCAGACTCTAACTGCTCCCCACTGTCAGTGTCTCCCCCACAAGTCAGATATACATTATACAGTCACACTATCTATCTATCTATCACTTCAGCAAGTAGTAGTACTCCTCCTAATGCTCCCCAAAATTACTACTGTGTCTCTCTCTACTCTAGTCTCACTCTCTTCTCTATAAACGGAGAGGACGCCAGCCACGTCCTCTCCCTATGAATCTCAATGCACGTGTGAAAATGGCGGCGACGCGCGGCTCCTTATATAGAATCCGAGTCTCGCGATAGAATCCGAGCCTCGCGAGAATCCGACAGCGGGATGATGACGTTCGGGCGCGCTCGGGTTAACCGAGCAAGGCGGGAAGATCCGAGTCGCTCAGCCCCGTGTAAAAAAAATGAAGTTCGGGCGGGTTCGGATTCCGAGGAACCGAACCCGCTCATCTCTAGTCATTACCTGAAGGTTGTAGAAATTAAGATAAGAAGCAATTATGGTAAATGCAGTCATAAACTATGTGAGTTTAATATACATTTGCCGATTGAGGTCTTGTGTCTTGTCTCGATGTACATGTTGACTGTAGTCTCCTGATGCTTTTGCTATAAATGACGGCAAAAGTTTTTCCATTGTCCAGAAAGTTAGTCACTAAAATATTTGGGCTATCGTAAAATTTAAAGTCACTAGGGAAAATGGGGATTGTAGCATAGTTCATCAATGGTCTGTATAAAAGAGGTTGTCAAATTCTTCTTCCAAGCGGATGTCTTTGTACCTTGGAGGAAAACAAAGGAGAAACGGGTGAAAGAAACGTACCGTGGAATCACATTGTCATCACAACATTGTCTCTATCGTTGGGTCATACATCAAATTAGTTGTTGTTAGTACAGTGTCCTCGCTCCTCAGACTCATCACCCGGGTACTACCTTTACACCTCGTTAAAACCCGAACGCATCTAAATATCAGGCCAACCAATATGATGACTCCCAGAATACACAAAAGAAATTTCCCTACATCCATAATAATACCTTGGGCCCATTCTCCTAAGCCCGAGAACCAATTTCGTGGGTTCAACCATGACACCCAACTGGTCAGCTCATTACCCACAGCAGCGAGTGTGAGATTGTGTTTCCTTCGAAACTCCCACTTTAATTGTAAAATGTCATCCATCTTTTGGTCTATGACCTCGGCTGGGTCCCCCGTGCTGTTTGTAATGTACGTGCAGCACTTTATTCCATATTGAGTTGCTAGGGTAACACAATACCCGCCTGTCACAGCTGTGAGGTAATTGAGAATCATCCTATGCTGAACCAGCTCTGTTTTGTAGGCTTGTAACTCTTTCCCAGTGTACCTGAATGTGTCGTCATACATTTCGGTGATATTGTCTAATAAATTTGCAAGCGCAGATATATATTTATAATTTATCACTCCTCTGGCGGTACGAGTGATATCTAACGCGAGTAGGAATTGAATCCCGGTGGATTCATGGATCAGATCAGAGGCTGAATGCTCTGTCCTCTCTATCAGGTGCCGTTTAACGACGTGCTCGTAATGAGTGTGAGTATAAGGAGCTTGGGCACTGCGGTGAATATCTTTCATTTTGTTATGGGTTACAGTCATTACTTCAGGCAGTACTTTTCCAATATAGCACAATCCCTCTGAGTTTGGGGCAAGCCACTTATATGCCTTCCTCCCGCATATGAAATATGCATCATCGGGGAGAACATATGGGACGGAGTATGACATTATCATGTTACAAATTTTCCATGTGAAATCTCCTAACCCTAATTCTCCCATCTGTTTAGTACATGTATCAGTTTGTACGATCTGTGCACAGTATCCTGGTGATACTTCTCCAACTCGCATGGTCCTACTTCCTAAGGTGTACCTATACCGGAAAAAATTCCTATGGTCGGCTATCTGGCGTATAAGTTCTGTGTCTATGGGCATTCTGTCGGCTCTGTATGAAAAGGTCATGGTTTGATTACTCCATGACACTTCCCAATTTCCCGGCTTTCGGGGATTGGAAATGTTAAAGCATACTAAGGACCTATCCACATGATATTGGTGGAGCTTCAAACTAGGAGGACTAGAGATATTAAACCTCTTGTCCACCGGCCTCCCACCACTTAGCTCAAGTACCTCTCCTACAGTTAAAGGGAATGGTACTAGTCCTGATTTGCTATGGCCTTGAGGTACTTGAGAGCATACCCAACAGTCTGTCTGATTTAACACTTTACCCACTAAGGAGTGATAGTCACTCAATGGATGCCGGTCCATGTGGACATTAAAACTGGACTGACATTTCTTTATGCACCCATCCTCAACTATATTGTCACAATGCCTACAGATGCAGTTCTCTTCAGCTAACAATCCTTCACAATTCCTTCTATTGTCAATGCTACCAGATCGTTTTCTGATACTCGCCTTTACTCGGTGATTATGTTGTTCTTGGAAATCTACGCCTGCATCCTGGTCATCAGAACCCATTCCCGATCCTTTCTCGACCTCCATGGTACTCTCACCGAAACAGACTGCTCTGGTCAACATCATGGTCAACAGGAAAATCCGGATCACAGTCTCTTGGGGCAAGTCCATCTTAGAGGAGTAAAAGGAGAAAAATAAGACGGGGGAAAGGAAATAGGAGGTGGGAACTGGAGAAAATAACAAATGGGAAAAAGAAATCTGGCTCGACAAGCTTCCGGTCTTATTATTCTCAGCGCTCAGGTGTCGTCTCAATCCTCCCTGAACAGACACTCTAGTGATACAACCTCTACCGTCTGTTCTTTATCACGGGACCTCTCTGGGTCAGTGACCTTTTTACAATGAGACGAATGAACCCAAGTCTCTCTCTCGGCAACCTTCAAACCAGTTGTGCTGGTCAATAAGACTTGATATGGTCCTTCCCATCTGTCAATAAGGCAACCTGAGCGTAGAAAATTCCGTATCATTACATAATCCCCAGGTTCAATGTCATGACAATTACTGTCTGGCAAATCAGGAATCACCAACTTTAGATTATCATTCTGATTCCTCAATTGCTTACTCATCTTAACCAAGTACTTTACAGTTACTTCATTGTTACATTTCAAATCATCCTGGGGGTTAATCATAACATGAGGTTGTCGACCAAACAGAATTTCAAAAGGAGACAGATTAAGAGGGGACCTGGGAGTGGTTCTGATGCTGTATAATACAATTGGCAAAGCTTCAGGCCATAACAGTCCTGTTTCAGTCATTACCTTGCTCAATTTATTTTTAATAGTGCTGTTAACTCTTTCCACCTTCGCACTCGCCTGGGGGCGGTACGGAGTGTGCAGCTTACTATTAATTCAAATCAACTTACACATTGTTTGAAAGACTTCAGCTGTGAAATGGGTACCCCTATCACTTTCAATTATTCTAGGGATACCGTACCTACACACAAATTCCTGCACAATTTTCTTTGCAGTAAACACAGCGGTATTTGTGGTCGCGGGAAATGCTTCGACCCAATTTGAGAATACATCAATACAGACCAAAACATACTTTAAATTTCTACAAGGTGGTAATTGTATGAAATCAATCTGTATCTGTCGGAGGGATATGGGATGGCTCTGTCGGTATTGCCTTTCCGATATTCTTCCTCAAGCAGGTGAGACATGTCATTGCTCTTTTACCCGCATGGGAGGAAAATCCTGGGACGCACCAATAAGCTTACACATTCCTTCTTTGGCTAGATGAGTCAGCCCGTGTGCTGCTTCCGCTAGACTTGGAAGGTATGCTCTGGGTGCCACTGGCTTACCATGTCCATCTGTCCAGAGTCCTGAGGACTCCTGGCCATATCCTTTTGACCTCCAGACTGCCTTTTCCTGTGGGGAACACAAATTTTGCATTTCACACAATTTCTGTGTGTTTACAGTATTAAATATCATCAGTCGTGTACTATCTGTTTGTATGGGGTTACCGGCTGCTGATTTAGCAGCTTCGTCTGCTCGGCTGTTACCAAGTGATACCGGGTCTTGGCTATATGTGTGAGCTTTACACTTGATAACAGCCACTCTATCGGGTTCCTGTATCGCTGTCAGAAGTCTTTTAATGTGGGCTGCATGCGCTACGGGTGTGCCAGCTGCCGTCATGAAATTTCTGAGGCGCCATAGGGCCCCGAAATCATGGACTACTCCGAAGGCGTACCTAGAATCTGTGTAAATGTTGGCTGATTTGCCCTTAGCCAATTCACATGCTCTGGTTAGGGCAACCAGTTCAGCAACTTGTGCTGAGTGTGGTGGGCCTAGCGGTTCTGCTTCTATGGTACCTTGGTCATCTACGACTGCGTATCCAGTACACAAGTCTCCCGAGTCCGTCTGTCTGTGACAACTACCGTCAGTGTAGAAGGTAAAATCTACATCTTCCAGTGGGTTGTCACTGATGTCAGGCCTTGCCGTGAAATTTTGGGTCAAATATTCCATACAATCATGCGTGTCATCCCCTGTATTAAATCCTCCTTCACCATCACTCTCATCCTCCACCCTTTGTGCCTGTCCAGGCACACCTGGGAGATACGTTGCAGGATTTAATGCGCTGCATCTCCTTATGGTGATGTTTACGGGGGCCATCAATGCCAATTCCCATCTTGTAAACCGCGCTGATGAGACGTGTCTGGTTTGGGCAGAATTCAGTAAGGCTGACACTGCATGTGGTGTATGAATTGTGAGGTTGTGTCCTAGCACTACATCTTCGCTTTTTGTGACTAGCAATGCTATTGCTGCAACGCTTCGCAAGCATGTGGGGAGGGATCGCGCTACCGTATCTAGCTGAGCGCTATAGTAGGCTACCGGCCTGCTGGCATCACCATGCTTCTGGGTTAAGACACCTGCTGCGCACCCAGCACTCTCTGTTCCGTACAGCTCAAAGGGTTTCCCATAGTCAGGCATACCTAATGCTGGTGCCTGCGTTAGGCACTGTTTAAGTCTCTCAAATGCCATCTCAGATTCGTCTGTGTGCGAAATCCGATCAGGTTTGTTTGAGGAGACCATCTCCTGCAAAGGTAGGGCTAGTATGGAAAAACCTGGGATCCAGTTACGGCAATACCCACACATTCCTAAAAACGTTCTAATCTGTTGCTGGGTTTGTGGCAGGGTCATGTCACGAATTGCTTGAATTCTATCAGCGGTAAGGTGTTTCAGTCCTTGTGTTAGACAGTGTCCCAAATACTTCACACGGGTCTGGCATAATTGTAACTTGTCCTTGGAAACCTTGTGTCCTGTGTCTGAAAGATGAAACAGGAGTTGTTTCGTATCTCTCAGGGACGCTTCCAGTGAATCTGAGCACAGCAGTAAATCATCCACATACTGTATCAATATTGATCCACTCTCTGGTTGGAAAGACTGTAAACAATCATGCAGGGCCTGTGAGAAAATACTTGGACTGTCTATGAAACCTTGTGGTAATCGAGTCCAAGTGTACTGAACTCCTCTGTATGTGAATGCGAATAAGTATTGACTGTCAGGGTGCAGAGGTACCGAGAAGAAGGCGGAGCAGAGGTCAATCACAGTGAAAAATTTTGCAGTGGGAGGGATTTGCATAAAGATGACAGCTGGATTTGGCACTACGGGGAATTGACTCTCAACTATTTTGTTGATCCCTCTTAGATCCTGCACTAATCTGTAACCCCTCCCCCCACTCTTTTTAACAGGGAAGATGGGACTATTGGCAGTGCTGGACGTTCTTACCAGAATGCCCTGTTGTAGCAAGCGCTCTATTACAGGGAAAACTCCTAACTCCACCTCTGGCTTCAGAGGATATTGTGGGATTTTTGGAGCTATCCTACCATCTTTTACTTGCACAACTACTGGGGCTACGTTTGCCATCAATCCAGTGGCTTGTCCATCCTTGGTCCAAAGTGATTCCGGTATCTGGGAAATCATTTCCTCTACCTTGGACGGACACCTATTTACAACAACAGTGTGTGACATTAATCTTGTTGGGGAGTCTAGCATATCCTGCGCTTCATGAGCGTGGTTTTCGGGTATGTCCAAGAACACACCTTCAGGAGTACAGTATATGACGCATCCCATTTTGCACAGTAAATCTCTCCCTAGGAGATTAGTCGGAGCCGATGCAGCCAGCAGAAAAGAATGCTTGGTATGCAAAGGCCCTATCGTAATCTCTGCAGGTTTGCTTAAAGGGTAGTGCTGTACTACTCCTGTTACTCCCATGGCTGGAATTGTTTTACCAGTGGTTCTCATGCCCACGGTCGAATTTATCACTGACTTGGCCGCCCCCGTATCTAGAAGGAAATTTAGAGATTTACCAGCTACATCAATTGTGACCTCGGGTTCACTTCCAAGGCTCGCAATTAATTTCACTGGCTGCAGATTACAGGTGTGGCCTCGCCCCTATGGTGCGTGGTGGCCTCCCTGCATTGCGCTGGCAGCTATTACCTGTGAAGGGGGTAAATGGGAACTATCAGTGACTTGCCAGTCTCTTTTTGGGGGATACCCTTTTGTCTCCCCAGCGTGTGACTCAGAACTCCGTCTCTGCGGTCCTTGATCCCAATTTCGTGTGTCATGTCGTTGTCTAGGGGGTTGATATGATTTTTGTGCATTCTTTGATCTACAGTCTCGTGCAAAATGTCCCTCTTTATGACAGTAATAACAAGTTACCACATTTGACTTACCCACAGGGGTCGGAGATTTATACAGAGGTGGCCTTGTGGTCAGGGCCTGTATACTTACGGCCATTAACTTATCACTTTGTGACTCCCTGTGTCTGGTGATATTCTGATCATGATCAATAGCGGCCTCTCTCAAAGTAGCCACCGACAGACCTCGCCAACATGGTTGGGTGGTCTGTACCCTCGTCCTCAATACTTCCTTTAAACCATCCATTAACACAGATACTGCTACTTCTCTATGATTCACATTTGTCTTAATGTCTTCTATGCCTGTATACTTAGCCATTTCCTGTAGTGCCCGATGAAAATAATCAGTAGCTGTTTCTCCCTCTTTCTGTTTGATGGAGAAAATTTTGTTCCATTTGACAACAGCTGGAAAATACTCTTTTAACTGTAAATTTATTCTCTTTACATTATCTTGGTTGTACACATCCGTAAGGGGTACCTCTTCATCTAATTTACAGTCAGCTAAAAATCTCGCTGAGTCGACATTGGAGGGTAAACATGCCCTCAGAAATATCTGCCAGTCTTTGTTATTGGGCTCCACAGTATTTCCTAGCTCTCTAATGTATTTCTGGCTTGCAACTAGATCTTTCCTAGGATCAGGGAATTCAGACACCATTGATCTTAATTCCATTCGAGAAAAGGGGCAGTGCATGGCGATGTGTCTGACAGGAGTGACTCCTGAAGTGTCAGTTTTCCCATTTGGCACTGCAATTACCCTAACGGGATTAAGTTCAATAACATCATTCTGAGTAGATTCTACAGCATGTGGTGAAATGGTTTCAGCATATTGTATGGTGCCGTACTTACCAGTTGATACGACCTCACCTGTCCCTCCACTAGGGGCCTTTGATACTGCTCTTACTGGTTGGGACGTGCCCACTGTTGTTTCTGCTATGGTGGCTGCTAGAGAGAGTGCCGATATAGTTGTTGGCTCATCCTCTTGGTCACAATCCTGGGGAAAGTTTAAAACAGGGTACAGCTTGCACGGGTTAATATTAGCATCAACAATCTTGGTTACATTTGTCTTAACATTTATACAGTTACTAAGTGCATGTTTATCATTCACCAGTGTGCCATTCTCTGCAACCACCTTCTCTCCCGTTATGTATGGTGGTGGTGGCGCGGTGGCTATCAGTTTTCTGATAGGGTTAGATCCACCCGCTTGAGCCAATCCTCTTTGTATTTCGCCTTCCTGTTGCCATAACTGTAAATAATCATAATGTTTGATCCGTCTCTTTGCAGATTTAATGAGACATATCCTTCTCCTTAGATTCTGTAACACCTCAAGACTAAAACTGCCTACCCGTGGGAACTTTTCCCCATCGTGCACAGTCATTCTTTCCCATTCATCGCACAAAACTTCTGTGTGTGAACCGTATTTCTCAAACATTACATACCTTGCCGACCCGATTGGTCGGTTTATTAAGTCAACCCGAACCGAGGTTGATCGCCCCCTACCTGAACAACTGGCCCCCATCTTTGCAGGTGTTGCTTTCTATACCTCTGACCATCAAATCAGGGCCTTCAGCGAATCCTTACAAAAACCAAGATGTCCGGGGTAGGCCGGCGGCGGAAGTTTACAGAGTACTCCACTCACTCGCCCACGTCGACCAATACGCCCACACACTGCCTTAGCGCTGGCGTACTCGACCTAGGGCCCCTGCGACCTGAACCTCTATTTACTGGAACATGTGGGTGTGATCCGCAGAGCACTTAACCCTTTCCAGTAACTATTGGTTGTTGGATAGTTCCCAAGTGACCAGCGAACCTCCCTTAAAATAAAAAAAATTACACAAATCACGTTAGAATGTACAAATAGCGTTTATGACCCCTCTAGCGTACGCAAATGGTACTGGGTCAAGTTACTAACTAATGCACACAATTACGTGCGGTACAATCGTTCTGCACATAAGCAACTAATCTTATGTGCGGAGCGACCAGTGGAATCGAAAATTGTGGCTGCGAATTCCTTCAGCCTGAGCTTAATGGCCTATATGGGTACCGCACCAACCCTTTCTGGTGTTGTGCTCTTTTACTCTTTATCTATAGCGGACTTCTTAGCCTGCTGTACCTGGACCTCCTGGTCTGTCTGGACCTCCTGGTCTGTGCTACAGTAGACCTCCTGGTCTGCTATACTCTAATGCTCTTTTTTTAAATGTTTAACAAGGGATGCCTCCCAAGCCACCGTGCAGTCACTTACACGTATGTACCTCACGAGAACTCGATGATTTCCTGTGGTTCAACCCCAAAAATTAGAATTTTATATATATGTATACACACTCTTTCACCTCATATACTCTTTACTTTCGTTTCTGCGCAGAAATCCCTTTCATTCAGTATCGCAGGCTAATCCCGAGGAGTTGCAACTAGAGAAGGCTCTATTAGCTTAAAATTTTGGACACTGAGATCGATTTGCACTATTATCGCGTTGCCTCCTTATCGCCTAACTAAAACAATACTATCGTGTGATTTGTATTATGTGGGCGTACCAATACGCTCCGTTGCGTAATATACGCTCCGTGCGTCGGCCCTTGCGTCGCGTACGCTAGTCCCGCCCTTTGTTAGAGACACGTGTACGCAAGCCAGGTATATCCACAGAAATACAATTAACACGTTTATATCAATGTAGATGATCTTTAACTGTAATCATCTACCGAACACCACACCGAACTTCCTTGTATCTTAGGCAAGCCGTGCGCGTGTTTTACAAATTACTCCTTAACGTATTAATATTACTTTTAACTACCAATAGCAACACATCTTTCTCAGCATGTTATCAATTGTGAAATGGCAAACAGGAAAGTGATATGTGAAAATACACAAATGAAAAGAAATACAGGTGTGTGTGTGCGTGCGTGTGTGCGTACGCAAAACAGAAATAAACAGTTTTAAAAGACAATAGCGTATTGTTCTTTCCTCCGGTTCCGGATTCCACCAGCACTCCTTCAACGTAGCGAAACAGACGCTTATCTAGCCAGCACTACTGTATCCCGATACGAAGGGATACTGCCTTCCCGCCCTTGCTGACAGATAAAGTCTGTGTTCGCTAGTGCGGATATGTGGAGGACGGACGAGCTGCCAATTGATAAAGCTAACTATTTATCTTATAACATTCACTATAAATGGGTAAGAGACTCAGTACGCAATTGGCGTGTGGGGTACCGTAAGGGTACGCACTTAGCGTAGCATACGCTCGGCCGTGATCGAGACGCACATGCGACACGCTCGCTCACAGCTTAATGCGTGGTGTCGAGCACGCTATAGGCGTCCGACTACCGTAATGCTACGCTACCAGCGTAGCGGACACTCGAGTCCACGAGGAGAACACGAGCGGCGCAGACGCTCACGGGATGACAATCAGTAAACCTTGAATGTAACACACAGAAAGGATACTCTTATACTGTAAACCTTGTACTGAAATACTGTAGCGATGTAACGCTGCTTAACCTTGTTAATGCTAAAGCTGCTTGAGCGTTTGAGACGCTCCTATTACCCTCTGCAATATAATAAACACACGATACCTTGCTAAGGTTCCAACACCTTTACTAACAAGCTTTTAGTTATATCGAAAAGGGGAAACAGTTTACAAGTCATACACTACAAGCTAACATATCATTCTAACAGAATATCTAGACAGAAATATACAATAGCGTCACAATCCTATACTATAACAGAGAGAGAGAGAGAGAGAGTATGGCCAATACAAACAGAGAACAAGTTGGTTACAGAGAATAACTTACACACACTGGGAACGATCGCTGCGCAGCTTCTGGTACTAGCTCCAAGTTAGTCAAGATGAAAACCGTTTGTGGAGAGTGAGAGAGCTGCCCAGGCTGGCTGATCTTATATACACTGAGTACAGTACACTACAAAGGGACCTATAATCTCATTGTTCATTGGACACAGGAATGTCTCCTCGCATCATAACAAAAGGTCATAGGTTAGTTTGAACAGGTGGGCTGTGACTATATCAAACTGCTCAGGTGGGAGGGAATCTGAAGATTCCCGCCGCATGGGTAATGAATCGCAAATATAGTAAATGTCCAGAAAATACTAATGGCCATAACTATACGCAGGAGCGATTAATCTTTACCTAACCAGCACCGGATTGTTTCTAATAAAATGTTCTTTAGTTAGGTACCAGACACAGCTGCTCAAACCCTGTCTGACCCTTCGTACCATGCAAAGAGGAATTCCTCTGTCCAGCGACCATTTACATTAAACAAACTTACAGTCATTATTAAGGGGAACATTATCTATAAAACATACTATTTGGTTTTATTATTTAACGATTGAGTCGCCCGCTAGACGCACATGAACTCTACCGTAAACGCACATACCACGCGCTCGAGCGCATGGCCGAGGAGGCGCCATCACGCAGCTGCGAGTATCCGTACGCACGGGAGAGAATGTGCACGTGCAGCAGGCACGCGCATGGGGTGGATATATGGCAACGTGTAGCATGATATTTTTCCGACTTTGACAGTGCTGATCCTGAGATCCTACAAATTCATACTTGCTATCAGAACCCATTCCAGATCCCTGTTCGACCTCTCTGGGACCCTCACCAAAACACACTGTCCTTATCAAAACCAGAATTACTAATAGATCCCGAAACGCAGTCTCTTGTGATCGATCCATTTCGTTAGGGAAAAGGAGGAAAATAAGAAGGAGAAAAGAAAGGAAAAATGCAGGGGGAGGTGAAAAAAGAAAGTGGTACAACAACCGTTCTAGCTCTTGTTACTCTCTGTGCTCAGATGCCCTTCAACAGTCCTGCCTCTCAACTTTTCCGGAACAGACACTCCAGTGATACGAGATTCTCTACACTCTGCTCTTTGTCACGAGTTCTCTCCGGGTCAGCGACCTTCTTGCAGTGGGACGAGTGGATCCAAGTCTCTCTTTCAGCGACCTTCAATGCTGTTGTGCTGGTTAACAAGACTTGATATGGTCTTCCCAGCTGTCTATGAGGCAACCTGAGCGTAAGAAATTTCGAATCATCACATAATTCCCAGGTTCAATGTCATGACAATTACTGTTCGGTAGGTCAGGAAGCACCAGCTTTAAATTCTTTGTTGATTTCTCAGCTGCTGGCTCATCCCAACCAAATATTTCACAGTCACTTCATTATTACATTTCAAATCATCCTAGGGGTCTATCATTACATGAGGTTGTCGACCAAAAATAATTTCAAAGGGTGATAGGTTAAGGGAGTGGTTCTGATGCTGTACAACACTAGTGGCAAAGCTTCTGGCCACAACAATCCAGTTTCAACCATTAATTTGCTCAGCTTGTTCTTAATAGTGCTATTCACTCTCTCCACCTTTGCACTTGCCTGTGGACGGTACGGAGTATGCAGCTTGCTATTAATTCCCATCAGCTTGCACATGACGTGAAAGACTTCACCTGTAAAATGGGTACCCCTATCACTTTCAATTATTCTAGGAATACCATATCTACACACAAATTCCTGCACAATTTTCTTTGCAGTGAACGTAGCAGTATTTGTGTCAGCAGGGAACGCTTCTACCCAGTTAGAAAATAGGTCAATACAAACTAACACATATTTTAAATTCCTACAGGGTGGTAACTGTATGAAATCGATTTGTATTACCTGAAAAGGTCCGTCTGTCGGACGGATATGGGATGGCTCTGTTGGTATTGACTTTCCAATATTCTTCCTCAAGCAAGTAAAACATGTCATTGCTCTCTTACCTGCATGAGAAGAGAATCCTGGCGCACACCAGTAGGCTCTCACCAGCTTACACATACCCTCTTTACCCAGATGAGTCAGGCCGTGTGCCGCCTCAGCTAAGCTTGGAAGATATGCTCTGGGGGATACTGGCTTACCTTGTCCACCTGTCCACAGTCCCGAGGGTTCCTGGCCATATCCCTTTGACCTCCAGGTTGCCTTTTCCTGTAAAGAACACAAATCTTGCATTTCAATTAATTGTTGTGTGTTGATCGTGTTAAATGTCATTAGTGGTGTAATGTTCGTTTGTATAGGGGTGCTGGCTGCTGATTTAGCAGCTTCGTCTGCCCGGCTGTTACCAAGTGAAATTGGGTCTTGGTTGTAAGTATGTGCTTTGCACTAGATAACAGCCACTCTGTCTGGTTCCTGTATCGCTGCTAGAAGTCTTTTTATGTGGGATGCATGCGCTACAGGTGTGCCAGCTGCCGTCATGAAATTTCTGAGGCGCCATAGGGCCCCGAAATCATGCACCACTCCAAAAGCATATCTAGAATCTGTGTATATATTAGCTGACTTACCCTTGGCCAATTCACACGCTCTGGTTAGGGCGACCAACTCAGCAACTTGTGCTGAGTGCGGTGGGCCCAGGGGTTCAGCTTCTATGATACCTCTGTCGTCTACAACTGCATATCCAGTACACAGGTCCACCGAGTCCGTTTGTCTGTGGCAACTACTGTCAGTGTAGAAGGTAAAGTCTACCCCTTCCAGTGGGCTGTCACTGATGTCAGGTCTCGCGGTGAAAGTCTGATTCAGGTATTCCATACAATCATGCGTATCAGTGTCTGCACTAAATCCTCCTTCACCATCATTCTCATCCTCCACCCTTTGTGCCTGTCCCGGCACACTTGGCAAGTAAGTTGCAGGATTTAGTGAGCTGCATCTCTTAATGGTGATGTTTACAGGGGCCATCAGTGATAATTCCCACTTTGTAAACCGAGCAGATGAGACATGTCTGGTTTGGGCGGAGTTCAGTAAGGCTGATACTGCATGAGGTGTATGGATGGTCAGGTTGTGTCCTAACACTACGTCCTTGCTTTTACTTACTAGCAAAGCTATCGCTGCAATGCTTCGCAAGCATGTGGGGAGAGACCGCGCTACGGTGTCCAACTGTGCACTGTAGTAAGCTACCGGCCTGCTGGCATCACCATGTCTCTGGGTTAAAACTCCTGCTGCACACCCTGCACTTTCTGTACCATATAATTCAAAGGGCTTCCCATAATCTAGCATACCTAATGCAGGTGCCTGTGATAGGCACTGTTTGAGTCTCTCAAAGGCCAGTTCAGACTCATCTGTGTGCGAGACCAGTTCTGGTTTGTTTGAAGAGACCATTTCTTGCAAAGGTAAAGCCAGTATAGAGAACCCTGGAATCCAGTTTCGGCAGTACCCACACATTCCAAGGAAAGTGCGGATCTGTTGCTGCGTTTGTGGCAGAGTCATGTCGCGAATCACCTGTATTCTATCAGCGGTGATGTGTCTAAGTCCTTGAGTCAAGCAATGTCCCAAATATTTTACCCTGGTCTGGCACAACTGCAACTTATCCTTTGAAACCTTGTGTCCCGTTTGGGAAAGATGAAACAGAAGCTGTTTCGTGTCTTTCAAGGACGATTCGAGTGAGTCAGAACACAACAATAAGTCATCGACATACTGTATTAGCACTGATCCACTCTCAGGTTGAAAGGATTGTAAACAGTCATGCAAAGCTTGGGAGAAAATACTCGGGCTGTCAATGAAACCTTGGGGAAGACGAGTCCAGGTGTACTGTACTCCCCTGTATGTAAAAGCAAAATGATATTGGCTGTCAGGGTGCAGAGGGACAGAAAAGAAGGCAGAACAGAGGTCGATGACAGTTAAGAATTTTGCAGTAGAGGGAATTTGCATGAGGATGACAGC
This sequence comes from Pseudophryne corroboree, assembly GCF_028390025.1. Classification (NCBI taxonomy): domain Eukaryota; kingdom Metazoa; phylum Chordata; class Amphibia; order Anura; family Myobatrachidae; genus Pseudophryne; species Pseudophryne corroboree. The sequence goes on along the minus strand of NC_086445.1, from coordinate 644,717,078 downwards.
TGGATTGGGCACTACTGGGAATTGACTCTCAACTATCTTGTTTATCCCCCTTAGATCCTGCACTAGCCTGTAACCCCTTCCCCAACTCTTTTTCACAGGGAAGATGGGACTATTGGCAGTGCTGGACGTCCTGACTAGGATGCCCTGTTGTAGCAACAGCTCTATGATGGGGTACACTGCTAATTCTACCTCTGGCTTCAGAGGATACTGAGGGATTTTTGGAGCTATCCTACCATCTTTTACTTGCACTGCTACTGGAGCTACATTCGCCATCAATCCAGTGTCTTGTCCATCTTTGGTCCAAAGGGAACCCGGTATTTGTGAGATCATTTCCTCTACCTTTGATGGAAACTTATCTATAACAGTAGAATGTGACATTAGCCTTTGAGGGGTGTCTAGTATATCTTGTACTTCTTGAGCGTGGTTCCCAGGTATATCCAAGAAGACACCCTCAGGAGTACAGTATATGACACACCGCATTTTACACAATAAATCTCTCCCGAGTAGATTAGTCGGAGCCGATGCAGCCAACAGGAAAGAATGTTTGGTTTGCAAGGGCCCTATCGTAATCTCTGCAGGTCTACTCAAAGGGTATTGTTGCACAGTTCCTGTTACTCCCATTGCCGAAATTGTTTTACCCGTGGTTTTTATACCTACTGTCGAATTTAACACTGACCTGGCCGCCCCTGTATCTACAAGAAAAGGTAATGGTACACCAGCTACATCAACCGTGACCTCAGGTTCACTACCAAGGCTAGCAATTAACTTCACTGGCTGCAGACTACAGGTGTGGCCCAACCCCTATTGTGTGGTGAGACCCTCCCGCAGCGCATTGGCAGCTACAATATGTGAGGGAAGTAGCTGTGAGCTATCGGAGGCCTGCCAGTCTCTCCTTGGTGGGTACCTCCTTGTTTCCACTGCATGTGGCTCATAACCTCTCCTATATGGTCCCAGATCCCAATTATGTGAATTGTAGTGAGGTCCGTATTCTGGTCTAGGGGGTCGGTTTACTTAATGTGTACCTTTATTCCTACAATCCTGGGCAAAATGTCCTTCCTTTTTACAAGCGTAGCATACTCTAGGTCTTTTCCAATCAACGGGGGTCTGGGTTTTCGGCTGATGGGGTTTTGCCGTAAGGGCCTGTATACTTACCGTCATCAGCTTTTCCCCCTGTGACTCCCTGTGCTTACTGATGTTCCTATCATGCTCGACAGCGGACTCTCTCAATGCAGCCACTGAGATACCTCTCCAGTTTGGCAGAGAGGTCTGTACCCTTGTTCTCAGTGCCTCCTTCAACCCGTCCATTAATACTGAAACAGCTACCTCACTGTGATGTACATTGTCTCTAATGTCCTCGATCCCAGTGTATCTAGCCATTTCCTGCAGTGCTCGATGGAAATATTCAGATGCCGTTTCACCTTCCTTTTGTCTTATGGAAAAGATTTTATTCCATTTGACAACAGTAGGGAAATATACTCCTAATTGCAGATTGATTTGCCGTACATTCTCCTGATTGTATTCATCAGTGAGAGGTACTTCTGCGTCTAACTTACAATCGACTATGAATTTCGCGGGGTCAATATTTGAGGGTAAACATACCCGTAGCACTGTTCGCCAATCTTTGTTCGTGGGTTCGTTGGCGTTACCTAACTCTTTAATGAACCTCTGGCATGCGACTAGATATTTTCTGGGATCGGGAAACTCTGACATAATTGACCTTAACTCTGCCCGGGACCAAGGACAATGCATGGCAATGTTCCTGATGGGAGTGACTCCCTGAGCGTCAGTCTTCCCATTGGGGACTGCAATCACCCTGACAGGATTTAACTCAATTACATCATTCTGGTTTGATTCTACAATGTGAGGTGCTATTGTCTCTGCATAATGTATGGTACCGTACTTACCTGTGGAAACGACCTCACTTATCCCTCCGCTAGGAGGCCTGACTACTGCTCTTGTTGGTTGGGCCGTGCCCACCTGAGTGTCTTGTATGGTGGCTGCTAGAGAGAGTGCCGATATTGTGCTGGGCTCATCTTCCTGCTCGCAGTCCTGGGGAAAATTTAAAATGGGATACAACTGGCAAGGGTTAGCATTAGTACATTTATCAATTACTCTCCTATCCTGTACCAATGTACCATTGTCTGTAGCCACTTTCTCCCCCACAATATATGGTGGTGGTGGTGCGGTCGCCATTGCTTTCCCGCTAGGTTTGGAACCTGCTGCGCGAGCTAATTCCCTTTGCATATCCCCCTCCTGTTGCCATAAATTTAAACAATCTGTATGTTTAATCCTTTGTTTCTTGGATTTTATCAGACATATCCTTAACCTTAAGTTCTGTTATACCTCTGGTTCAAAGCTGCCCACCCTAGGGAATAATACCCTATCTTTGTTAGTCATAAGTACCCACTCATTGCATAAAACTTCTGTGTGTGAACCATATTTTTCACACATGATAAACCTCGCTGAGCCTTTTGGCCACAATTCTGCCTGAACCCTGTCTAAACGTCTCTTACTTGAGCAACTGGCTCCCATATTTGTGGGTCTTTTCTAATAACTTTAAAAAAATTCCCACAAACACCAAAATACTCAATATAAGTAGACGGTGGAAGTATCCCTGAGCGCCTTCCATACGCTCTCGCCCACGCTGGCCAGTACAACGATACACTGTTGGTAGCGGATCGCAATGTACCCAACTTAGTGCTCCTATCAGACCTTACAACACCGTAATATCTTTCGGTGGAAGTTCTATTTGGAATATTTTCCTGAGAGAGGCAGCGAAAAATTCCTTTTCGGTATTTTTAAACTGGAATTGTTTGTAGGGTGAAAAACAGAGAAATTAGATAACTATCCTTCACCCTTTCCAGTGAAGCCCACCAGGGATATTTCCCGACGTTATCAAAGAAAAACCCCTTTGTCTATACAATCACGTCTGCGTATGCTCTTCCACAGCGCATATGACACAATGGTATCATGTTGTGCTGTGCCGAACAAACGGACATGCGATGCAATAGCACAGCCTATAGATACTAGTTATCTATATGCCCTATGATTGCTGTAGACCACTTTAGCCTAGACTACTCCAGACCACTTTAGACCACTTCAGTTGTATGGGATCACTTCAGACCACTTAAGTTCCTAATAATGCAGGGTAGCGAACCCTACTCCACCGGGCCTCTACTAACCCAGTGTTACTACTTCAGACCACTTCAGACCACTTCAGTTCTTGGGTTCAGTATCCACTCACTCCTGCGTTCGCTCACTCAAATACACTTTGTTTTTTGTTTTTACAGAAAATTTGGATTAATTCAAGTTGGCAGCTTTAGCCCCAGAGGCAATTTAAAAAAAAATTATTTATACTAAATTATGTTTTTATACTAAAAAAATTTCTTTTTTTGGAAACCGGGTAGTTTTGTGCTATTGTAGCGTGGCTACTGTCCCACCTTTAAACTAAACGAACTATTGTGTAATTTGTACTTAGCGCCCGTACTCTTACGCAATTTGCGTAAACACGCGATCGTGCGTGTCTCTTACGCCGCGTGTGCAGTTCCGTACTGTGTCCGAGACACGTGTACGAAATCGTATGTCCGCAATAGCACAAATCATACAATTTTATAAATGTGAGCAATAAAACTACTATTGCCCACTAAACACAATCCACACTTGTTCCGTTTTAACTCTCTTACTACTGGGCCAGAACTGCGTTTTGTGATTTTACTCTTCCTTAAATACTTATTTTATTTTTAACTATATAGCAACAAATGTCTCCGGTTTCACACAGGTCTAAATGAATCTAGCAATCTGAATGTTATGGCAACAATATGAGAGAGTATGCAAAGTATGGGTGCCGTGTACGCTTTTGGCGCCAAGAAAAATTCACAGATTTTAAATAGCTTTTTTCTGTTTACCTTACGAGTTCTACCAGCATCTCTACAAACCATACAGAGCAGACGCCATCTAATCAACAATCAAGTAGGGTTTTCAGTGCATCCATCGACCAGGAAAAGGATACGTAGGATACTTTCTGTCCACCCTTTGCTGATAGATAAAGTCTGCTGTGACCTGTTAGGTAGTAAGTATGTGGAAAACCGTAGGAGCCCCCAATTGATAATGCTGATTTATCTTCAGGAATGAAAGCTATACCTTAAACACACCTTAAATACACTTTACCATGGAGCTGCTGTGGCCGCTATACTTAATAGACACTCTACGTACTTTGTACGCTGTTAGCGTACAAAGTCCCGTGCTGTGTACGGACTTTGCGTACAAACGCTGTGCTGACGGTACAAAGTACTCACAGCGCGTACACACCCAGAGATACACTGTAAACCCTTAACAGCTATGCAATGCAATGATAATACACTTTAAACCTTAGCAGGGCAATGAAGACACGACACCAGATTGTAATTAAACCGCTGGGTTCCGACACCACAGAGTATTATTGCTGAAAGGGGGTTACAATACAAAACAATACAATATAACAGAGTAAATGGCTACAGTCAATGTTACATACGTGAGTGGATTCGCCGCGCTACCCAGTCTGGTCCTCCGTCATCTGATAGATAACGTTGTGAGTCTTGTCCCTGACCAGGCCTGCTGCAGGCTCTCTTTACACAATTCATTCAAAACATAACACAATGGATACTGTAATCTCTTTGTCCATTGGACACAGGGATGGTCATTTACAGTACAGGAGAGGTCATAGGTCAGTTTCAATAGGTGGGCGATGTCTGTTCCAACTGCTCTTGTGGGTGGTCTCCTCTGGATTCCTGCCGCATACATAATGTACAGTAAATACAGCTTATATCTATATCCTGCACATAACTATCCGCAGGAACATGCGATCTTTCTCAAACCAACACCGGAATGTTACCCTTAAAATATCCTTCAGCTGGATACCAAACACCACCTTGTAACCTTGTTCTGTCCTCTCCTATCCTGTAAAAGGGAATCCCTTGTTCTGTTACCATTTAAACTGCTGTTACTTTCTGGTGTGGTGCAGGGGGACTATGTGTACATTGTGCACTATTTGGATTAAATATGTAATGTGTTTTGATAGCCTTCCATGCGTACACAAACTACAGTAAATACTCATACCATGCGCTAATACGCAGGACCGCGGGAGCGACCATATGCAAATTGCGAATATGCGCACGCACAGCAGAGCAAGTACGTGCACGGAGGCCATCTGTGTGTAGTTTGTACAGGATGTGTGTACTGCAATATTTTTTGACTTTGACACAGCGAAAGCAGTCCACTGACAACTAAATCCCTTCCTCTTGTACCCAAGCTCCTGCAAACCACACCACCAACTCCCTCAGTGTCAATTTCCTCCTTAGACAGGAACACCAATAGTCCTGCAGGCCATGTCACTGGCAAGTCTGACGAGTCCTCTCCTAACTGGGATTCCTCCGATGGATCCTTGAGTGTGACGCCTACTGCTGCTGGCGCTGCTGTTGTTGCTGCTGGGAGTCGATCGTCATCCCAGAGGGGAAGTCGGTAGACCACTTGTACTACTTTCAGTAAGCAACTGACTGTCCAACAGTCCTTTGCGAGGAAGATGAAATATCACAGCCGTCATCCTGCTGCAAAGCGGATAACTCAGGCCTTGACAGCTGTGTTGGTGTTTGACGTGTGTCCGGTATCCACCGTTAATTCACAGGGACTTAGAGAATTTCTTGAGGTAGTGTGTCCACGGTACCAAATACCATCTAGGTTCCACTTCTCTAGGCAGGCGATGCCGAGAATGTACACAGACGTCAGAAATAGACTCACCAGTGTCCTAAAAAATGCAGTTGTACCCAATGTCCACTTAACTGTGGACAAGTGGAGCAGGACAGACTCAGGACTATATGACTGTGACAGCCCATTAGGTAGATGTATTGCCTCCCGCAGCAACAACAGCAGCAGCAGTGGCACCAGTAGCAGTATCTCGCAAACGCCAACTCGTTCCTAGGCAGGCTACGCTTTGTATCATCGCTTTCCATAAGAGGCACACAGCTGACAACCTCTTACGGAAACTGAGGCACATCATCGCAGATTGGTTTACCCCGATTGGACTCTCCTGGGTATTTGTGACATCGGACAACGCCACCAATATTGTGCGTGCATTACATGTGTGCAAATTCCAGCACGTACCATGTTTTGCACATACATTGAATTTGGTGGTGCAGAATTTTTAAAAAAACGACAGGGGCGTGCAAGAGATGCTGTCGGTGGCCCGAAGAATTGCGGGCCACTTTCGGCATTCAGCCACCGTGTGCCGAAGACTGGAGCACCAGCAAACACTCCTGAACCTGCCCCGCCATCATCTGAAGCAAGAGGTGGTAACGAGGTGGAATTCAACCCTCTATATGCTTCAGAGGATAAAGGAGCAGCAAAAGGCCATTCAAGCCTATACATCTGCCTACGATAAAGGCAAAGGAGGGGGAATGCACCTGACTCATGCGCAGAGGAGAATGATTTCAACGTTGTGCAAGGTTCTGCAACCCTTTGAACTTGCCACACGTGAAGTCAGTTTAGACACTGCCAGCCTGGATCAGGTCATTCCCCTCATCAGGCTTTTGCAGAAGAAGCTGGAGAGATTGAAGGAGGAGCTAAAACGGAGCGATTCCGCTAGGCATGTGGGACTTGTGGATGGAGCCCTTCATTCGCTTAACCAGGATTCACGGGATGGTCAATGTGTTGAAATCAGAGCACTACATTTTGGCCACCGTGCTCGATCCTAGGTTTAAAGCCTACGTTGTATCTCTCTTTCCGGCAGACACAAGCAGAGGCGTATCTAGGGTAGGGCGAGTGGGGCACGTGCCCTGGGCGCCTTGGCAGGCACAGGAGAGGGGGGCGCCGCCGGCGTCCAGGGCATCATGCCCCACTCGCCCCCGTCAACCCTAAATGTGAGTGGAGGAGAGCGCAGCGTCTCTCCCTCCCCTCACCGCCGCTGCCAGCACTAGCAGTGCTGCCAGCAGCGCTGCTGTGTCTGGTCTCCGGCGTTAGCCAATCAGAGCTTGTGGACCGGCTCCTGATTGGCTGCCGGTCCGCGAGCTCTGATTGGCTAGCGAACCGGCGCCAGACAGCCGCCGGAGACCTGGGGCGGCGAGGGGAAGGAGAGGCGCTGCGCTCTCCTCCCCTCACATAGCAACAAGCGGCCGCCGGCCGGTAAGTGATGGGGGGGGGGTGTCCAGCGGCACAGTGGGGCATGTATCTGGCACCAAGTGGGGCCTGGCACTGTGGGGCATGTATCTGGCACTGTGGGGCATGTATCTGGCACTGTGGGGCAATGTATCTGGCACTGTGGGGCAATGTAACTGGCACTGTGGGGCAATGTATCTGGCACTGTGGGGCAATGTATCTGTCACTGTGGGGCAATGTATCTGTCACTGTGGGGCAATGTAACTGGCACTGTGGGGCAATGTATCTGGCACTGTTGGGCATGTAACTGGCACTGTGGGGCATGTAACTGGCACCAAATGGGGCATGTAACTGGCACTGAGTGGGGCCTGGCACTGTGGGGCATGTAACTGGCACCAAATGGGGCATGTAACTGGAACTGAGTGTGGCCTGGCACTGTGGGGCATGTATCTGGCACTGTGGGGCATGTATCTGGCACTGTGGGGCATGTAACTGGCACTGTGGGGCATGTATCTGGCACTGTGGGGCATGTAACTGGCACTGTGGTGCAATGTATCTGGCACTGTGGGGCATGTAACTGGCACTGTGGGGCATGTATCCGGCACTGTGGGGCATTGTATTCGGCACTGTGGGGCAATGTTACTGGCACTGTGGGGCATGTATCTGTCACTGTGGGGCATGTATCTGTCACTGTGGGGCATGTATCTGGCACTGTGGGGCAATGTATATGGCACTGTGGGGCATGTATCTGGCACTGTGGGGCAATGTAACTGGCACTGTGGGGCAATGTAACTGGCACTGTGGGGCAATGTATCTGGCACTGTGGGGCATGTAACTGGCACTGTGGGGCAATGTAACTGGCACTGTGGGGCATGTATCTGGCACTGAGTGGGGCATGTATCTGGCACTGTGGGGCATGTATCTGGCACTGTGGGGCAATGTATCTGGCACTGTGGGGCATGTATCTGGCACTGTTGGCAATGTAACTGGCACTGTGGCGCAATGAAACTGGCACTGTGGGGCAATGTATCTGGCACTGTGGGGCAATGTAACTGGCACTGTGGGGCATGTATCTGACACTGTGGGGCAATGTATCTGGCACTGTGGGGCAATGTAACTGGCACTGTGGGGCAATGTATCTGGCACTGTGGGGCAATGTATCTGTCACTGTGGGGCAATGTAACTGGCACTGTGGGGCAATGTAACTGGCACTGTGGGGCAATGTATCTGGCACTGTTGGGCATGCAACTGGCACCAAATGGGGCATGTAACTGGCACTGAGTGGGGCCTGGCACTGTGGGGCATGTAACTGGCACCAAATGGGGCATGTAACTGGCACTGAGTGGGGCCTGGCACTGTGGGGCATGTATCTGGCACTGTGGGGCATATAACTGGCACTGTGGGGCAATGTAACTGGCACTGTGGGGCATGTATCTGGCACTGAGTGGGGCATGTATCTGGCACTGTGGGGCATGTATCTGGCACTGTGGGGCAATGTATCTGGCACTGTGGGGCATGTATCTGGCACTGTTGGCAATGTAACTGGCACTGTGGGGCAATGAAACTGGCACTGTGGGGCAATGTATCTGGCACTGTGGGGCAATGTATCTGGCACTGTGGGGCATGTATCTGACACTGTGGGGCATGTATCTGGCACTGTGGGGCAATGTATCTGGCACTGTGGGGCAATGTAACTGGCACTGTGGGGCAATGTATCTGGCACTGTGGGGCAATGTATCTGGCACTGTGGGGCAATGTAACTGGCACTGTGGGGCAATGTATCTGGCACTGTTGGGCATGTAACTGGCACTGTGGGGCATGTAACTGGCACTGAGTGGGGCCTGGCACTGTGGGGCATGTAACTGGCACCAAATGGGGCATGTAACTGGCACTGAGTGGGGCCTGGCACTGTGGGGCATGTATCTGGCACTGTGGGGCATGTAACTGGCACTGTGGGGCATGTATCTGGCACTGTGGGGCATGTAACTGGCACTGTGGGGCAATGTATCTGGCACTGTGGGGCATGTAACTGGCACTGTGGGGCATGTATCCGGCACTGTGGGGCATTGTATTCGGCACTGTGGGGCAATGTAACTGGCACTGTGGGTCATGTATCTGGCACTGTGGGGCATGTATCTGGCACTGTGGGGCAATGTATCTGGCACTGTGGGGCATGTATCTGGCACTGTGGGGCAATGTAACTGGCACTGTGGGGCAATGTAACTGGCACTGTGGGGCAATGTATCTGGCACCGTGGGGCAATGTAACTGGCACTGTGGGGCATGTATCTGGCACTGTTGGCAATGTAACTGGCACTGTGGGGCAATGAAACGGGCACTGTGGGGCAATGTATCTGGCACTGTGGGGCAATGTAACTGGCACTGTGGGGCATGTATCTGACACTGTGGGGCATGTAACTGGCACTGTGGGGCAATGTATCTGGTACTGTGGGGCATGTATCTGGCACTGTGGGGCAATGTAACTGGCACTGTGGGGCATGTATCCGGCACTGTGGGCATTGTATCCGGCACTGTGGGGCAATGTAACTGGCACTGTGGGGCATGTATCTGGCACTGTGGGGCAATGTATCTGGCACTGTGGGGCAATGTATCTGGCACTGTGGGGCATGTATCTGGCACTGTGGGGCAATGTATCTGGCACTGTGGGGCAATGTATCTGGCACTGTGGGGCATGTATCTGGCACTGTGGGGCAATGTAACTGGCACTGTGGGGCAATGTAACTGGCACTGTGGGGCAATGTATCTGGCACTGTGGGGCAATGTAACTGGCACTGTGGGGCAATGTAACTGGCACTGTGGGGCAATGTATCTGGCACTGTGGGGCAATGTAACTGGCACTGTGGGGCAATGTAACTGGCACTGTGGGGCATGTAACTGGCACTGTGGGGCATGTATCTGACACTCTGGGGCAATGTAACTGGCACTCTGGGGCAATGTATCTGGCACTGTGGGGCATGTGACTGGCACTGTGGGGCATGTAACTGCCACTGTGGGGCATGTATCCGGCACTGTGGGGCATTGTATCCGGCACTGTGGGGCAATGTAACTGGCACTGTGGGGCATGTATCTGGCACTGAGTGGGGCATGTATCTGGCACTGTGGGGCAATGTATCTGGCACTGTGGGGCATGTATCCGGCACTGTGGGGCAATGTAACTGGCACTGTGGGGCAATGTAACTGGCACTGAGTGGGGCATGTATCTGGCACTGTGGGGCAATGTAACTGGCACTGTGGGGCATGTATCTGGCACTGAGTGGGGCATGTATCTGGCACTGTGGGGCAATGTATCTGGCACTGTGGGGCAATGTAACTGGCACTGTGGGGCAATGTAACTGGCACTGTGGGGCATGTAACTGGCACTGTGGGGCATGTATCTGACACTCTGGGGCAATGTAGCTGGCACTGTGGGGCAATGTATCTGGCACTGTGGGGCATGTAACTGGCACTGTGGGGCATGTAACTGCCACTGTGGGGCATGTATCCGGCACTGTGGGGCATTGTATCCGGCACTGTGGGGCAATGTAACTGGCACTGTGGGGCATGTATCTGGCACTGAGTGGGGCATGTATCTGGCACTGTGGGGCAATGTATCTGGCACTGTGGGGCATGTATCCGGCACTGTGGGGCAATGTAACTGGCACTGTGGGGCAATGTAACTGACACTGAGTGGGGCATGTATCTGGCACTGTGGGGCAATGTATCTGGCACTGTGGGGCAATGTAACTGGCACTGTGGGGCATGTATCTGGCACTGAGTGGGGCATGTATCTGGCACTGTGGGGCAATGTATCTGGCACTGTGGGGCATGTATCCGGCACTGTGGGGCAATGTAACTGGCACTGTGGGGCAATGTAACTGGCACTGAGTGGGGCATGTATCTGGCACTGTGGGGCAATGTATCCGGCACTGTGGGGCAATGTAACTGGCACTGTGGGGCAATGTAACTGGCACTGTGGGGCATGTAACTGGCACTGTGGGGCATGTATCTGACACTCTGGGGCAATGTAGCTGGCACTGTGGGGCAATGTAGCTGGCACTGTGGGGCAATGTAGCTGGCACTGTGGGGCATGTAACTGCCACTGTGGGGCATGTATCCGGCACTGTGGGGCATTGTATCCGGCACTGTGGGGCAATGTAACTGGCACTGTGGGGCATGTATCTGGCACTGAGTGGGGCATGTATCTGGCACTGTAGGGCAATGTATCTGGCACTGTGGGGCATGTATCCGACACTGTGGGGCAATGTAACTGGCACTGTGGGGCAATGTAACTGGCACTGAGTGGGGCATGTATCTGGCACTGTGGGGCAATGTATCTGGCACTGTGGGGCAATGTAACTGGCACTGTGGGGCAATGTAACTGGCACTGTGGGGCATGTATCTGGCACTGAGTGGGGCATGTATCTGGCACTGTGGGGCAATGTATCTGGCACTGTGGGGCATGTATCCGGCACTGTGGGGCAATGTAACTGGCACTGTGGGGCAATATAACTGGCACTGAGTGGGGCATGTATCTGGCACTGTGGGGCAATGTATCCGGCACTGTGGGGCAATGTAACTGGCACTGTGGGGCAATGTAACTGGCACTGTGGGGCATGTAACTGCCACTGTGGGGCATGTATCCGCACTGTGGGGCATTGTATCCGGCACTGTGGGGCAATGTAACTGGCACTGTGGGGCATGTATCTGGCACTGAGTGGGGCATGTATCTGGCACTGTGGGGCAATGTATCTGGCACTGTGGGGCATGTATCCGGCACTGTGGGGCAATGTATCTGGCACTGTGGGGCAATGTATCTGGCACTGTGGGGCAATGTATCTGGCACTGTGGGGCAATGTATCTGGCACTGTGGGGCAATGTGACTGGCACTGTGGGGCATGTATCTGGCACTGAGTGGGGCATGTATCTGGCACTGTGGGGCAATGTATCCGGCACTGTGGGGCAATGTATCTGGCACTGTGGGGCAATGTAACTGGCACTGTGGGCCATTTTCAGTGGCCACACCACTTCTGGAGTGTGGCCACACCCCTTCTGGAGTGTGGCCACATGCTTCTTTTTGTATGTTGTTGTTTTTTTTGGGGGGGCGCCATTTTCCATCTTGCCCTGGGCTCCGAAAACCCTAGTTACGCCTCTGGACACAAGTCTGCACATGTTCAAAGACCTACTGGTGAGACACTCGTCAAGTCAAGCGGAACATGACCCGCCAACAGCTCTTCCCCCCACCACTGGAGCTGCCACGAAAAGGATCAGATTTCCAAAACCACCCGCTGGCGGTGATGCAGGGCAGTCAGGAGCGAAAACGGACATCTGGTCCGGACTGAAGGACCTGCCAACGATTACTGACATCTCGTCTACTGTCACTGCATATGATTCTGTCACCATTGAAAGAATGGTGGAGGATTATATGAGTGACAGCATCCAAGTAGGCACATCAGACAGTCCGTATGTATACTGGCAGGAAAAAGAGGCAATTTGGAAGCCCTTGCACAAACTGGCTTTATTTTACCTAAGATGCCCCCCCCCCCCCCCCCCCCCCTCCAGTGGGGATGCAGCCGGTCACCTTGTCAGCGATCGGCGTACGAGGTTACTTCCACAAAATGTGGAGAAGATGATGTTCATCAAAATGAATTATAATCAATTCCTCCGTGGAGATATTCACCATCAATTGCCTCCAGAAAGTACACAGGGACCTGAGATGGTGGATTTCAGTGGGGACGAATTAATACTCTGTGAGGATGGGGATGTACACAGTGAAAGGGGTAAGGAATCGGAGGATGATGATGAGGTGGACATCTTGCCTCTGTAGAGCCAGTTTGAGCAAGGAGAGATTGATTGCTTCTTTTTTTGGTGGGGGCCCAAATCAACCAGTCATTTCATTCTGAAATGATGGGTTTGTTAAAGTGTGCATGTCCTGTTTATACAACATAAGGGTGGGTGGGAGGGCGTAAGGACAATTCCATCTTGCATCTCTTTTTTTTTATTACTTATCTTTGCATCATGTGATGTTTGGGGCCGATTTTTTTAAGTGCCATCCTGTCTGACACTGCAGTGCCACTTCTAGATGGGCAAGGTGTTTGTGCCGCCCACTTGGGTCGCTTAGCTTAGTCATCCAGTGACCTCGGTGCAAATTTTAGGACTAAAAATAATATTGTGAGGTGTTCAGAATAGACTGGAAATGAGTGGAAATTATGGTTTTTGAGGTTAATTACAATATAGGATCAAAATTACCCCCAAATTCTATGATTTAAGCTGTTTTTGAGGGTTCTTTTAAATAAAACACCGGAATCCAAAACACACCCGAATCCGACAAAATTTTTTCAGGGAGGTTTTGCCAAAACGCGTCCGAATTCAAAACACGGCCGCGGAACCGAATCCAAAACCAAAACACAAAACCCGAAAAATTTCCGGTGCACATCTCTAGTTTAAACCAATACTAATTGCTAAGCTCTATAAGAATTCATGGGCAGAACCATGTTGTACTGCAGGTGGGTCAGATGTAACATGTGCAGAGAGATTTAGATTTGGGTAGGGTGTGTTCAAAGTAAAATCTAAATTGCAGTGTAAAAATAAATCAGCCAGTATTTGCCATGCACAGAAAGTGAAACAATATAACCCATCCAAATCTAAATCGCTCTGCATGTTACATCTGCCCCACCTGCAGTGCATACTTGCCTACTTTTGAAAAAACATTTCAGGGAGATTGTAAAAGTAACACCAGCATGGACGGGTGTAGTACGGTGGTGCGCTACGCGCACCACACTATTTTATTCTCCCTCCAGGGGGGTCGTGGACCCCCACGAGGGAGAATAGCTGTCGGTATGCCGGGTGTCGGGATTCCGGCGCCGGTATAATGTGCACCGGTATCCCGACATTCGGCATACTGAAGACCACCCGGCATGGACATGTACTGCTACATCTAAGAGGCGTGTCATGAAAATTGCTTACATCCAAACGTGAACGAGTCCCAAAGTTAGTATACTGTGTACACATATACTGCAAGTGGCCATGAAAACCTTATTTAAAATGCATGTAGCCATAGGGATCATTGTGCCTTATAACCAATACAGGTAAATGCACTGATGATCCCATTTAAATCATACTTGCCTACCTGACCCTCTCCATGAGGGAGAAAATACTCTGTTCCTGGACTTTCCTGGTAATGTATGATTGCCATCACCTGTGGTGAAACTCCTTTCTTATCAATTAACTAGCTCACCACAGGTGATGGCAATCATACATTACCAGGAAAGTCCAGGAACAGAGCATTTTCTCCCTCATGGAGGGGGTCAGGTAGGCAAGTATGAAAAATTTATATATCTCTGATTTATTGTTCCCCCGAAGAATGTAACAGCTACATAATGAGGGTAAGGTACAATGAGGGAGATTGCTGGACTATTCAGGGAGTCAGGGAGATTGCTGCTATGTCAGGGAGTCTCCTGCAGAATGAGGGAGGGTAGGCAACTATGCTGCAGTGCAACATGGTTTTGCTCATTAGCATGCTTTTATTGGTTTGCTACCAAATCTGAATAACCCACTCAGATAAATTATGTCTGATTAAACCAATAAATCCTTTACATGCTTGCCTCTAGTGAAGCTCTGCATAGTGGAGCTGGATTTAAATGTGGTCAATTTAGGGTCAGCTGTTACTATGGGCCAGTGTTTTCAATTTATTTATGCACCTGTGTGCTAAGGGGATGACAATGATTGTTAGTAAGTTAATGCTTTTGCTTGTGTGGTTTTTGCAGTGTAACATGTGAAAGGGTCAATGCTTTCTACTTAAGAATTTAGCACAGGGATAGCGCCGTTGCTGAAACCTACCAGGTTTTCTAGTTGTTCAGATAATGTCACTAATAAGTCTACAAGCCCGTAAATCCTGGGAATATGGCAATCCCTGTTTGATAGAAGGAGGATGGAAACTCCTATAGTGTAGCGAATTGTTTCTGTTGGCTTAGTAATAAGTCTCAAGTTTGCCATTAATGTTGGTAATTGTTACATCCAAATAATTAACACTATTCATGCTTGTTTTCCAAGTAAATTTTATTGGATGATCAATGCGTTATGAGCCTAATTCAGTAAGGAAGCATTTACAAAGCTGCTGCAAATGAAATCCTTAGCACTGAAAATGCAGGAGGAAGGGCATAGCTGCCCCCACTATGTGCCAGATGCCCCTGCCCCAATCCCTCCTCTCGAACGCCTCTGCCTGTCAATCAGGCAGAGGTGTTTGCATTTTTACCATGCGATCACAGGACCCGTTCTGCACATGTGCAGAATGGATCCTGCGCTCGTGCAGAACGGGTCCTGTGATGACATTGTAATAATGCGAACACCTGTGCCTGACTGACAGAATGGATCCTGCACATGTGCAGTTGCCCGACCATTGGGAAACAAGCAATCCAACTTGAATAAGGCCCTATGTGTGAGGAAGATATATGTTAATGTGTCGGTGCAGTAGAGATGGTGTAATGGTTAGCATTACTGCCTCACAGCACTGAGGTCATGGGTTCGATTCCCACGATAGCTCTACCCTGGTGGAATTTGTATATTCTCCCCGTACTTGTGTGGGTTTCCTCTGGGTACATGTGGTAGGGACTGATGTGAATGGCCAAAATTTACGCTGTAAAGTGCTGCGGAATATGTGTGCACTATATAAATAACTGGTAAAAACAAATTAATGAATGTGTTGGCTTATTTTCCTGCGGGGGCAATGTTTTCTGTGGGGCCAAAGTGTTTTTTTTTCTGTAGGGGCCAATTTGTTTATTTTACTTGTGCAATGTTTTTGGTCAGTGCATGCATCTGAGTTGCACCGTATGTGCCCCAGTAGTGTTCATACAGAGATGCAGCACACACGCACCAAGAAGTGTATTAGAAATGTGTTGCGCATTCCTAGGCAAGTAAAGGGGGTTGGCTCATCAAACACAGATGTAATGTAGTATGGGTTTGTTATTGGAGTGACATGGGTGTGTTGCTGAAAGTAGTTGCATACAGAATTGCTCACATTGGAGGCTATACTCAGATGGATGATCTAGCATAAGGCTGGTGAAAGTATCAATATGTGCCACCGAGGGTGGCATCTAAAGATGCACAAAGCATGATTGTAGTGTTGGTAGACACTTCAAGTGGGTCTCAGTCACTGCATATTTGGATGCACAGATGTACACCAGGGAAAGGCATTGTAGCAGCATTAGCATGAAATTGCAGATGCAAATGCAGCAGAAGATGCAAGGAAGCTGCAACTGCCCTATGAGGAGGGATCAAGCACCCTCGACAGACCCCACCCCCATTAGGGCTGCTTCCATAAATATCCCGGGCTACTTTTCCATCCCAATCTGCTCCAAGAGACGTCATCCACAGGCATCAAACAAGCAGTAAACCAGAAATCACAAACTATACACATCAACCTTCTAAGTCCCCCATCGGGGGTTTGTTTTAATTAAAGGGGGAGGAGAGCTCCTTGAAGTAGAACACGTGGGGGGGTAGCCTTACCCTCTGTCATATAAACGGCCCACGGGAGTAATTTCATAATGGGAGAAGAAAGGGCTGTAGAATCAGGAATCTCTAATCTCCATTTTGAAATGAAATTGAGTTTTGGAAATAACTTTAGCAAATAGAGGAGGGGAGGGAGATATGCTCAGCAATATGGGCCCTGGCAGATACTAAAATGTGACAAGGGACATATCGAGCAGATTTGGAAACAGTACTAGGGTACTAATGTAAAAGGGCTAAAGTTAATGTGAGGCATAAAACATCTTAAATACAGTGCATCCTCAAAGCATTCACAGCACTTCACTTTTTCCAAAAAATTTTATGTTACAGCCTTATTCCAAAATGAAATAAATAAATTTTTGTCCTCAAAATTCTACACACAATACCCCATAAGGTGTGGTATGGTATGCCGGCGGCCGGGCTCCCGGCGACCAGCATAACAGCGCCGGAAGCCCGACCGCCGGCATACCGACAGCCTGGCGAGCGCAAATGAGCCCCTTGCGGGCTTGCTGCGCTCGCCACACTGCGGGCACGGTGGCTATGCGCGCCATGCTATTTATTCTCCCTCCAGGGGGGTCGTGGACCCCCACGAGGGAGAAAAAGTGTCGGTATGCCAGCTGTCGGGATTCCATCGCCAGTATACTGTATGCCGGGATCCCGACAGTCGGCAACCTGAAGACCACCCTACCCCATAATGACATGAAAAAAGTTTTTTTTTAGATTTTTGCAAATTTATTAAAAATAAAAAACTAAGAAATCATATGTACATAAGTATTCACAGCCTTTGCCATGAAGCTCAAAATTGAGCTCAGGTGCATCATGTTTCCACTGATCATCCTTCAGATGTTCCTACAGCTTAATTGGAGTCCACCTGCGGTAAATTCAGTTGATTGGACATTATTTGGAAAGGCACACACCTGTCTATATAAGGTACCACACTTGACAGTGCATGACTGAGTACAAACCAAGCATGAAGTCAGAGGAATCGTCTGTAGACCTCCAAGACAGGATTGTCTTGAGGCACAAATCTGGGGAAGGGTACAGAAAAATATCTGCTGCTTTAAAGGTCTCAGTGAGCACAGTGGCCTCCATCATCCATAAATGAAGGAAGTTTGGAACCACCAACACTCTTCCTAGAGCTGGCGGTCTAAACTAAGCGATCGGGGGAGAAGGGCCCTAGTCATGGAGGTGACCAAGAACCCGATGGTCACTCTGTCAGAGCTACAGCATTCCTCTGTGGAGAGAGGAGAACTTTCCAGAAGGACAACTGTGTCACAACTGAGGGCCTGAGCTGACGGGAGGCAGCCTCAGTTGTAGGGGCTGAGATGTACCGGAACCTGGGAGGTTGTATCAGACCCCTGGACATGTAAGTAACATGAATAATAACTGCCCGAAGGCGTGACCACGACAACTTAGATAAAAGTCAATGATGTTTATTATGACAACTCCGCATCACAGCAGCAATAAAAGAAAACGTAAAAGTCAGCAAAGAATAAATACAGTTCCTGAGTACTACAGCATGGCAGGAGCCACAGGGCACTGGTAGTGTGAGATAGTTCTTATGATCTTCTAGATGGAAAGTCCTTACCAGGCCCGGCTGTAGCAATGGAGATAACCCAGGATTGTACCAGCTGGTGTTCCAGGAAGAGCTTGGTTGCTGAAGGTAAAACAGCTGCTGTGGATACTGGCTGGAACCAGACTGTTGTTAGCACGGAGTGGATACTGGCTGGAACCAGTTAAATAATAAATGAACTTTGGGAGCGATGAAATGTGAACTGAAATGTAGAACTTGAGAGCGGAGAAATAATAATTCCGGTGGAGAGTGGTAAAGTGTAGAAAGGA
The DNA here is from genome assembly GCF_028390025.1 of Pseudophryne corroboree. Classification (NCBI taxonomy): domain Eukaryota; kingdom Metazoa; phylum Chordata; class Amphibia; order Anura; family Myobatrachidae; genus Pseudophryne; species Pseudophryne corroboree. The sequence continues at coordinate 644,698,611 of NC_086445.1, read as the reverse complement.
CACCGGCCCTTTAAGGGAAGCTGTACTCTGCTGGAAGCTGAGGCTGGAAGCAGGTAGTGTTGTAGCTGGAAACAGATGAATCCACAATGGATTGGAGAGTCAGGCTACACCGCAGGTGGAATGCTGGTGCGGGTCTCTATGGTGGAAGTCTTGAGACAGGAGCTGGAACCTGGAAGACAATCATAGAAGAGAGACAAACAGGAACTAGGTTTGACAACCAAAGCACTGACGTCTTCCTTGCTCAGGTACAGCTTACTTATACCTGCAGCAAGGAAGGGGTTGGCTAGGCAATTATGCAAATCAACAACACAGACAGCAGATTGGTGGAAATGATCAGATGACAGAATCCAAGATGGCTGCGCCCATGCAGACACTTGGAGGGAAGTTTGGTTTGTAATCCATGTGTTCTGGGAAACAGTAATGGCGGCGCCGGCCACCGGAGACAGGAGACGCCAGGCTGATAGATGCACATTTAACCACGCGGGCACAGCGGAGGCCGCGGCTGATGAAAAGACCACTCTGCATGTGGAAACTCAGGAACAGCGGAATCCGGTCCTGGAACGCTGAGCCCGCCTTAGGAGGCATCTGAAGGGTAAGTAATGGCGTCCAGATACCCGGATCGTGACAGCACCCCCCCCTTTAGGAGTGGCCCCAGGACACTTCTTAGGCTTTAAAGGAAACTTTGCGTGGAAATTTCGGACCAAGGCAGGAGCATGGACGTCAGAGGCATTGGTCCAAGAGCGTTCTTCAGGACCATAGCCCTTCCAGTCAATGAGATACTGAAGTTGACCGTAACGGTGACGTGAGTCCAGGATCTTGGCCACTTCATACTCAACGCCTCGTTGAGTTTGGACTTTCGGAGTTGGTGGAAGTGAGGAATGAAACCGATTCAAGATTAGCGGTTTCAACAGGGAAACATGGAATGTCCTGGGTATTTTTAAGAAGGGAGGTAACTGGAGTCTGTAAGCAACAGGATTGATGACTTGATCAATTTTAAAAGGACCGATGTAGCGAGGTGCAAACTTCATACTGGGAACTCTTAACCTCAAATTCTTCGTGGATAACCATACCCGATCACCCACCTTGAGAGCAGGAACTGCTCGACGCTTCTTATCCGCAAACTTCTTGTACCTGAACGATGCCTTGAGCAGAGCTGATCGTACGCTCTTCCAGATATTGGCAAACTGATGCAAGGTGATATCCACTGCGGGAACAGAAGTTGCTGGAAGCGGTTGGAACTCAGGGACTTTAGGGTGGAATCCAAAGTTGGTGAAGAATGGTGTTGAGGAAGATGAAGAATGATACTGGTTGTTATGACAGAACTCGGCCCAGGGAAGTAATTGAACCCAGTCATCTTGAGAGGAGGACACATAGATGCGGAGGAAGGCCTCCAAGTCCTGATTCACCCTCTCAGTTTGACCATTGGTCTGAGGATGGTAAGCCGTGGAAAACTTTAACTTGACTTGGAGGACTTGACATAAACTTCGCCAGAATTTGGCTGTGAATTGAACTCCTCGATCTGAGATAATTTCTTCTGGAAGACCGTGGAGTCGGAAGATCTCTTGTATGAATACTTGAGCCAACTTGGAAGCTGACGGAAGACCGGTGAGAGGAATGAAGTGTGCCATCTTGGTGAACCGGTCAACTACCACCCAGATGGTATTGAACTTGTTGCACATGGGCAAATCTGTAATAAAATCCATCGACAAATGGGTCCATGGTCGACGGGGAACAGATAGTGGAACCAGTTGCCCCGCAGGCGACTGGCGGGATACTTTATGTTGAGCACACTTTGGGCAAGATGCAATAAACTCCAAAACGTCCTTTTTCAGAGTTGGCCACCAATAGGACCTAGAGATAAACTCCAGGGTTTTTTGGATACCTGTATGTCCGGCAAAACGGGAAGCATGGGCCCAATGCATGAGCTTCTTCCTTAGTGTCGGCTTCACAAAACTTTTCCCTGATGGGGGCGTAGAGTCCATCCCTACCGTGGAGAATGCCAACGGATTTATAATAGGATGCTTGTCTGAAGACTCTGACTCATTTTCTTGCTCCCATGAGCGGGAAAGGGCATCGGCCTTGCGATTCTGAGAGCCCGGACAGAACTGGAGTTTAAAGTCGAACCTGGAAAAGAAAAGTGCCCATCTGGCCTGACGAGGGTTGAGACATTGTGCGCCTTTTAGATATAGAAGGTTCTTGTGGTCTGTAAGGATGGTGATTGAATGAGAAGCTCCCTCCAACAGATATCTCCACTCCTCTAGAGCGAGCTTGATGGCTAGCAACTCCTGGTCGCCAATGGCATAGTTGCGCTCCGCTGGGGAGAACTTCCGTGAGAAGAAACTGCAAGGATGTAAATGACCATCTTTAGCCCTCTGAGATAACACCGCTCCTACTCCAACGGAGGAGGCATCCACCTCTAAGATGAAAGGAGAGTCGATGTCAGGCTGTTTCAGGACAGGTGCAGAGATGAACCTCTGTTTTAAAAGATGAAAAGCTTGCATGGCTTCTTCAGACCACTTGGACGGGTTAGCACCCTTCTTGGTGAAAGCAGTAATAGGCGCCACAATGGTGGAAAAGTCTCGTATAAACTTTCGGTAATAATTGGCGAACCCTAAGAACCTCTGGACCCCTTTGAGGGTTAAGGGTACCGGCCAATTCTGGATTGCTTGTAGTTTCTCAGGATCCATCTCTAGTCCGGAACCGGACACAATGTACCCTAGAAACGGAATGGACTTGACTTCAAAGACGCATTTCTCTAATTTGCAGTAGAGATGATTGACACGGAGACGGGACAGAACCTCCTTTACCCAGAAACGATGTTCCTCTAAATTGTTGGCAAAAATGAGGATATCATCTAGATAGACCACGACATGACGGTATAGAATGTCTCTGAAGATCTCATTGACGAAATGCTGGAAGACAGCTGGAGCATTGCTCAATCCGAAGGGCATGACGAGGTACTCATAATGTCCGTCACGGGTGTTAAATGCGGTCTTCCACTCGTCACCCTCACGGATCCGGATGAGATTGTATGCACCTCTCAGGTCCAGCTTTGTAAAGATGGTAGCTCCGCTAACTCTGTCAAAGAGCTCAGTAATCAGGGGTAAAGGATAGCGGTTCTTGATGGTAATGTCGTTCAAACCTCTGTAGTCGATGCACGGCCGCAGACCACCATCTTTCTTCTTTACAAAAAAGAAGCCTGCGCCGGCTGGAGAAGAAGAAGGTCGAATGAACCCCTTTGCTAGGTTCTCTTTAATGTATTCCTCCATAGAATGTGTCTCGGGGAGAGACAACGGATAAGTTCGGCCTCGAGGTGGAACCTTCCCTGGAACGAGATCAATCGGGCAGTCCCATTCTCTATGAGGAGGAAGGATATCAGCAGAAGCTTTACTGAACACATCCGTGAAATCTTGATATGGAGGAGGTGGAACATCAGACGACCTGGGGGAGGAAGAACAGACAGGCAACACTTTAAACAAACATGTCTTAGTACAGGAGGAACCCCATGCCAGGATTTGCGTAGTCGTCCAATCAATTGTAGGATTGTGAAGACGGAGCCATGGAAGGCCCAGGACCACAGGATGTGTGGCTCTTGGAATCACTAAAAATGAAATAAGTTCGGAATGAAGAACTCCCACTCTCAGACGAACTGGTAGAGTCCTTAGAGAAATAACTGTATCAAAAATTTTACTGCCATCCACAGCAGTTAAGGAAAAGGACGAAGGAAGTCTCTCGGTGGGTAGGGACCACCGTTTAACATAGGCTTCAGTAATAAAGTTCCCAGCTGCTCCGGAATCCAGGAGGGCAATGACGTTCTGATAACGTTGAGCAACTTGAAGCGAGACTGGGAGGTTACAATCTTGAGGAGATGGAGAGGAGATCATTACTCCTAGCCGGCCCTCTCCTTGGCGAGCTAGGATTTGGAGTTTCCCGGACGTTTGGGACAGGCATTAATGGTGTGAGACGGAGCTGCACAATACAGACAGAGAAACTCGGAGAGACGTCTTCGGCGCTCAGCAGGAGTTAAACGGGAACGGCCAATTTGCATGGGTTCATCTGTAGTTGGCGACAGTTGGCGAGGAGGAGGAGTAGAAGATTTTGGAGCAGATGATCTTCCACGCTCAGTTGCTCTCTCTCTGAAACGTAAGTCAACTTTCGTACAAAGTGAGATTAGCTCATCTAACTTGGAAGGTAAGTCTCTGGTAGCTAACTCATCTTTAATACGCTCGGATAAACCATGCCAGAATGCAGCATACAGGGCCTCGTCGTTCCATGCCAGTTCGGATGCCAGGATCTGGAACTGTATAAGATATTGTCCTACAGTACGTGATTCCTGGCGTAAACGGAGAATCTCAGACGAAGCTGAAGTTACCCGGCCTGGCTCGTCGAAGATGCGCCTGAATGTTGACACAAATGCAGTGTAAGAAGATAGCAGGGTGTCGGACCTCTCCCATAACGGTGATGCCCAATCAAGGGCTGAGCCACTGAGAAGAGAAATAATGTAGGCAATTTTTGTACGGTCACTGGGAAAATTGCCAGGTTGTAGCTCAAACTGAATCTCACACTGGTTGAGAAATCCCCTGCAGAATCTTGGAGATCCGTCAAATTTTGCTGGCGTTGGAAGATGAAGACGTGGAGCAGAAATGGGTAAGGTGGGTGGGGTTATAGCTGGAGTCACTGAGGTTGACGCACCAGACGCGCCTGATCCACGGAGAGTTGTCTGAATCCCATCCAGCCGAGTAGAGAGATCCTGGAGACAGCGGATGATGTGGCCCTGTGCAGCCTCCTGATGTTCTAGTCGGGCTGCCAGTTCTTGCATCGGCCTGGCCGCTTGATCCTGGTCTCCGGCTGGATTCATTAGGTCAGTGCTTACTGTCACAACTGAGGGCCTGAGCTGACGGGAGGCAGCCTCAGTTGTAGGGGCTGAGATGTACCGGAACCTGGGAGGTTGTATCAGACCCCTGGACATGTAAGTAACATGAATAATAACTGCCCGAAGGCGTGACCACGACAACTTAGATAAAAGTCAATGATGTTTATTATGACAACTCCGCATCACAGCAGCAATAAAAGAAAACGTAAAAGTCAGCAAAGAATAAATACAGTTCCTGAGTACTACAGCATGGCAGGAGCCACAGGGCACTGGTAGTGTGAGATAGTTCTTATGATCTTCTAGATGGAAAGTCCTTACCAGGCCCGGCTGTAGCAATGGAGATAACCCAGGATTGTACCAGCTGGTGTTCCAGGAAGAGCTTGGTTGCTGAAGGTAAAACAGCTGCTGTGGATACTGGCTGGAACCAGACTGTTGTTAGCACGGAGTGGATACTGGCTGGAACCAGTTAAATAATAAATGAACTTTGGGAGCGATGAAATGTGAACTGAAATGTAGAACTTGAGAGCGGAGAAATAATAATTCCGGTGGAGAGTGGTAAAGTGTAGAAAGGACACCGGCCCTTTAAGGGAAGCTGTACTCTGCTGGAAGCTGAGGCTGGAAGCAGGTAGTGTTGTAGCTGGAAACAGATGAATCCACAATGGATTGGAGAGTCAGGCTACACCGCAGGTGGAATGCTGGTGCGGGTCTCTATGGTGGAAGTCTTGAGACAGGAGCTGGAACCTGGAAGACAATCATAGAAGAGAGACAAACAGGAACTAGGTTTGACAACCAAAGCACTGACGTCTTCCTTGCTCAGGTACAGCTTACTTATACCTGCAGCAAGGAAGGGGTTGGCTAGGCAATTATGCAAATCAACAACACAGACAGCAGATTGGTGGAAATGATCAGATGACAGAATCCAAGATGGCTGCGCCCATGCAGACACTTGGAGGGAAGTTTGGTTTGTAATCCATGTGTTCTGGGAAACAGTAATGGCGGCGCCGGCCACCGGAGACAGGAGACGCCAGGCTGATAGATGCACATTTAACCACGCGGGCACAGCGGAGGCCGCGGCTGATGAAAAGACCACTCTGCATGTGGAAACTCAGGAACAGCGGAATCCGGTCCTGGAACGCTGAGCCCGCCTTAGGAGGCATCTGAAGGGTAAGTAATGGCGTCCAGATACCCGGATCGTGACAAACTGTCTCTGCAGCAATCCACCAATCAGACATGTATCCTTAGTAAAAAGCACATGGCAGCCCACCTGGAGTTTACCAAAATGCACCTGAAGGACTCTCAGACCATGAGAAACAAAATTCTCTGGTCTGATGCTACAAAGACTGAACTCTTTGGCATGAATGCCAGGCGTCATGTTTGGAGGAAACCACGGACCACTGATCTCCAGGCCAATACCATCTCTACAGTGAAGCATGGTGGTGGCAGCTTCATGCTGTGGGATGTTTTTCAGCGGCAGCAACTGGGTGACTAGTCAGGATAGAGGGAAAAATGAATGCAGCAATGTACAGTACAGAGACATCCTGGATGAAAACCTGCTCCAGAGCCTTCTTGACTTCAGACTCTAGCGACGGTTCATCCTTCAGCGGGACAACGACCCTAAGCACGCAGCAAAGATATCAAAAAAGTGGCTTCAGGACAACTCTGTGAATGGCCTTGAGTGACCCAGCCAGAGCCCAGACTTGAATCCAATTGAACATCTCTGGAGAGATCTGAAAATGGCTGTGCACCGATGCTTCCCATCCAACCTGATGGAGCTTGAGAGATGCTGCAAAGAAGAAAGGTGAAACTGCCCAAAGATAGGTATGCCAAGCTTGTGGTATCATATTCAAAAAGACTTGACGCTGTAATTGCTGCCAAAGGTGCATCAACAAATGATTGAGCAAAGGCTGTAAATTCTTATGTACATGTGATTTCTTAGTTTTTTTTATTTTTAATAAATTTGCAAAAATCACAAAAAAACTTTTTTCATGTTGTCATTATGGGGTATTGTGTGTAGAATTTTGAGGGAAAAATGAATTTATTCCATTTTGGAAAAAGGCTGTAACACAACAAAATGTGAAAAAATTGAAGCGCTGTGAATACTTTCCGGATATATTACTATAATATATTACTATTAGCAGTATTATGCACACCAGTGCCAGCAGGAATGTACTGGTGTCTGAACGGAGAGGGATGCAAAACAAATGAACTCACAGACAGACTGGGGAATATGACATTACATACATAGAAGGTGATAGGGTAACAAAATAAACACAAAGTGAACAGAGAAGCCCAAAGGCTAAGAAACTGGGTGTCTCCCTAGTATTAGGAATGCTCAGATGGAAAGAAGCGAGATGTTGTGATTTAATACGTAGAGAACCCGAAATGCTGTTGCTAAGGGCAACAGCAAAACCCTAAAGGGTTACCAACGGGTGTGGCAGTAAACTCCTTGGTCAGAGATGGAATAATAGACACAAGGAGAGTCTCCACAATCCTAGTCCTCACTTGCAGTGCACTGGTTCAGCTTACTGCCACTAAACTGACACCTGAACACCTTGCACAGTGAGAAAGGATTTTGGCAGGCAAGTCTGAGAATACAGCCGCAAACTTGCTAGGTTCACAGAGTAGCAAAAGAACCCCAGCAGGTTAAACGACTGACTCCAGTCTTACTGCTAGGTCTGGATTGGCAGAGTGTAATACCAAATCCCAAGGCCTATTTGCAGTAAGCAACAAACAAATACAAAGTTTACACAGTACTAGCTAGCTTTCAGGAACTGACTAACCAACAAAGATTCAGCAGCATCTGCCTAACCTGAGAAGAGGGTTTATATAGCAGGTGCTGCCCACGCCCCACTCAGACCTCACAGACTGTGAGCACAAAAACCAGCACCGGATCCCCTGCCGTGCACAGAGCCTGTAACCACTGCACAGCAAAAGACCCGAACCGGAGTATCAGCTACGCTCTGGTTACTCCGCTAGCACTTGTCTCCCGGTTGCCATGACGACGTGGCAGCACAGAGCAGGAGACCCTAACAGTACCCCCCCTCTGATGAGGGGTCAAAGAACCCCTACCACCGGGTTTATCGGGGAACTGCGAGAAGAAAGAGCGTAACAGTCTGGGGGCATGAAGATCACAACTGCGCACCCACGACCGCTCCTCCGGGCCATACCCCTTCCAGTGCACCAAAAATGACAGCCGCCCCGAACCATCTTGGAGTCAAGAATCCTTTCAACAACAAACTCCCTCTGGCCACGTATCAGAAGAGGGGAAGGTCTTCCACTGGAAGAAGGATTACTAATCGCCCGTTTTAAAAGGGAACAATGAAATGTTTTATTGATACCCAAAGAACGGGGTAGATCTAACTGAAATGCCACCGGATTGAGGATTGATAACCCTAGTGATCTTATAAGGACCGATGAACCGGGGGCCTAACTTATGAGATGGCTGTCTCAACTTCAAATTCTTGGTAGACAACCAGACGAAGTCCCCTAATTTGAAGCTGCAGGGTCTTTTCCGCTTATCAAAAACCCTTTTGGTCACTAATGACACAGACACCAGGGCTTTCTTCACTTTCCTCCAAATACCTCTAAGGACCGAAACCACAGAGGAACCACCAGGCGTGGAGTCCAGGGGGTCCAAAGAATTGGCCTTAGGATGATGCCCATACACACAAAGGAAGGGAGAGATCCCTGTAGCAGAGTGAGCCGCGTTGTTATAGGCAAACTCCGCCATGGACAGATGAGCAACCCAGTCAGTCTGACACTTGGAGACATAACATCTGAGGAACTGCTCCAAGGACTGGTTCACCCTTTCAGTCTGCCCATTAGACTGCGGATGGTAGCCTGACGACAAGCTGACAGAAATCTGGAGATCGGAACAAAATGCCCTCCAGAATTTGGCCACAAACTGGGATCCGCGGTCAGAGACCACATCAAGTGGCAACCCGTGGAGGCGCACAACATGCAGCATAAATATTTCAGACAGGCGTCTGGCCGATGGCAGCCCAACCAATGGAACGAAGTGCGCCATCTTCGAAAACCTGTCAACGACAACCCAGATGGCTGTCATCCCCGAGGATTTGGGCAAGTCCACCACAAAATCCATTGAAATGTGGGTTAGATGGAATAGAGAGTGGATGTAATGGGCCAACAGGAACCCCTCTAGGAGTCTTATTTCGGGCACAGATGTCACATGCCCGAACCCACTGATCCACATCCCTAGCCACCGAGGGCCACCACACCGCCCTAGATAGCAACTCCCGAGTTCTGGCAATACCCGGCTGACCTGCCGACTTCTTGGCATGGAATTCCAGGAACACTCGCTGTCTTAACCTAGGAGGCACAAACAAAAGACCTACCGGAAGGTCTGGAGGAGCCTGCTCCTGTGCTCTAAGGACTAATGACAAGAGGTCCTGGGTAATGCCCACTTTAATACATGATGGGGACACAATGGGCAATGGCTCCTCGGTGGTCTCCTGGATTGGAGCAAAACTCCGCGAGAGCGCATCAGCCTTGATGTTTTTTGACCCAGGGCGATATGTTATCAAAAAATTAAAGCGAGCAAAAAACAAAGCCCATCGTGCCTGCCTGGCATTGAGGCGCTTCGCTGACTCTAAATATGCCAAATTCTTATGGTCGGTGAGAATTGAGACCACAAACTTAGCCCCCTCAAGCCAGTGTCTCCACTCCTCGAGTGCATCCTTAATAGCCAACAATTCCCGGTTACCCACGTCATAATTCATCTCGGCAGGCGAAAAATTACGGGAAAAGTAAGCACAGGGATGAAGGCAATTATCAGACACCCCCATCTGAGAGAGCACTGCCCCAATACCCATCTCAGAGGCATCCACCTCCACCACAAAAGGACGCTCTGGATCTGGGTGTCGCAGCACCTTGGCCGAGACAAATGCCCTTTTGAGACGGGCAAAAGCCGCTTTGGCCTCACAAGACCAGTGAGCAACAACCGCCCCTTTCTTAGTGAGTGCCACCAAGGGCGCCACTATAGACGAAAATCCAGCGATAAATCGTCTATAAAAATTCGCAAAGCCCAGAAAACGCTGAAGCGCCTTCAAACTAGTGGGCTGCACCCAATCCAGGACTGCCTGTACCTTGGAACCCTCCATTTGGAAACCTTCTGGGGAGATAATATATCCTAGAAATGCGATTTGCTGAACTTCAAATTCGCACTTCTCCAGCTTCGCCCCAAGCCGGTGGTCTCTGAGTTTCTGGAGGACTAAGCGTACATGCTTCCGATGTTCCTCCAGGGAATGGGAGAAGATTAGGATGTCATCTAAGTATACAACTAAAAATCTTTCCAAATATTCCCTGAGCACATCGTTCATGAAGTCCTGGAAGACTGCCGGGGCATTACAGAGCCCAAAAGGCATCACCAAATATTCATAATGCCCTGAGTGGGTATTAAAGGCAGTCTTCCATTCATCCCCCTCTCTTATTCGGATTAGATTGTACGCACCGCGTAGGTCAATCTTAGAAAAAATGGTGGCAGTACGAAGCTGGTCAAACAAGACCGAAATGAGAGGCAGTGGGTATGAGTTTTTAATCGTGATACGGTTCAATTCCCTGAAGTCGATGCAGGGTCGCAACGAACCGTCCTTTTTACCCACGAAGAAGAACCCCGACCCAACTGGAGAATGTGAAGGTCTGATAAATCCCTTAGCCAAGTTCTCCTGAATGTACTCTGCCATAGCCTGAGTCTCAGGACGTGACAGGGAGTACAACCTGCTCTTGGGAAGCTTAGCATTCGGCAACAAATCAATGGCACAGTCATAGGGGCGATGGGGAGGTAGTACCTCTGCAACTCTTTTGGAGAACACGTCCGCAAAATCTGCATAACATCCTGGCAATCCTGGCAAACTTAGCTGCGAAAGCCTGACTGGAAGGCTCAAGCAACTCCTGAAACAATCAGTACCCCAACTAAGAATATCCCCAGAGACCCAGTCAAATTGAGGATTGTGGGCCCTTAACCAGGGTAACCCCAACACCAATGGGGCAAAAGTACAGACAGTCACATAAAAGGACAATTTTTCAGAGTGTGTGGCTCCAATAAACAAAGAAATCTGGCTAGTGCAAGAGGTAATTTTACCCTGGGATAATGGTTCCCCGTTTAACCCACAAATCTCAATTTCCGATGCCAAGGGTACTAAGGGAACAGAGTGTTTCAGGGCGAATTGGCGGTCCATAAAAACCCCGTCGGCCCCACTGTCCACAAAGGCCTCAGTCTTGACAGTTTGACCGAGGATCTTCAAGGTCACCGGAATGATAAAAGTCTTCTTGGGAAATTCTGACTTCTGGCCTGACAGGATATTTCCCATCACCCTCAGGCCCTGAAGTTTTCCGGCTTTTCTGGGCATGATACTACCACATGACCTTTATTCCCACAGTACAAACATAACCCCATGCTGTCTCCTCCGCGTCTTCTCACGCGAGGAGTGGCGGGTAGCCCCAATCTGCATAGGCTCCTCGGAAAATTCCTCAGAGTCTGAGGTTCCCTTGGGAAAGAAGGAAATCTCGGTCTCCCTTTCAAGCCTGCGCTCTCTCAGCCGTCTATCCACCCGAATGGATAACTGCATGAGCTGATCCAAGCTATCAGGCAAGGGATATTGTACCAGTTGGTCTTTTAACTGGTTAGAAAGACCTCTTCGGTACTGGTGTCTCAGGGCTGGGTCATTCCACTAGGTATCATGGGCCAACCTCCGAAACTCCGTACAATAAACCTCAACTGGCCTTCGCCCTTGCTTAAGGATCAAAATCTGAGCCTCGGCTGAGGCCGTCTTGTCAGGGTCATCATACAACATGCCCAGTGCCGTAAAAAAAGTATCAACACTTTTAAGCGACGGACAGTCAGGCTGCAACCCATATGCCCAGACCTGTGGGTCTCCTTGTAGCAAGGAAATCACTATGCCCACCCGCTGAATCTCCGACCCAGAAGACTGAGGCCTAAACTGGAAATATAGCTTGCAGCTCTCCTTGAAACAAAAGAACTGCGAGCGATCTCCAGAAAAACGATCCGGGAGATTTACTTTTGGCTCCTTAACCCCTGAAGGCACTGCTGCTGCGGGAGCTCCGCCAGCGGCCTGCGAGGTGTGCATTTTAATGGACAAATCATTAAATTGTCGAGTCAGGACCTGCACCTGATCGACCAGCTGTTGCAAAGTATTTTGAGGGGTATGCTCCATATTCCCACAAAATTTCAACAGGAGTATTAGGCTGCTGAATATGTTATGCACACCAGTGCCAGCAGGAATGTACTGGTGTCTGAACGGAGAGGGATGCAAAACAAATGAACTCACAGACAGACTGGGGAATATGACATTACATACATAGAAGGTGATAGGGTAACAAAATAAACACAAAGTGAACAGAGAAGCCCAAAGGCTAAGAAACTGGGTGTCTCCCTAGTATTAGGAATGCTCAGATGGAAAGAAGCGAGATGTTGTGATTTAATACGTAGAGAACCCGAAATGCTGTTGCTAAGGGCAACAGCAAAACCCTAAAGGGTTACCAACGGGTGTGGCAGTAAACTCCTTGGTCAGAGATGGAATAATAGACACAAGGAGAGTCTCCACAATCCTAGTCCTCACTTGCAGTGCACTGGTTCAGCTTACTGCCACTAAACTGACACTTGAACACCTTGCACAGTGAGAAAGGATTTTGGCAGGCAAGTCTGAGAATACAGCCGCAAACTTGCTAGGTTCACAGAGTAGCAAAAGAACCCCAGCAGGTTAAACGACTGACTCCAGTCTTACTGCTAGGTCTGGATTGGCAGAGTGTAGTACCAAATCCCAAGGCCTATTTGCAGTAAGCAACAAACAAATACAAAGTTTACACAGTACTAGCTAGCTTTCAGGAACTGACTAACCAACAAAGATTCAGCAGCATCTGCCTAACCTGAGAAGAGGGTTTATATAGCAGGTGCTGTCCACGCCCCACTCAGACCTCACAGACTGTGAGCACAAAAACCAGCACCGGATCCCCTGCCGTGCACAGAGCCTGTAACCACTGCACAGCAAAAGACCCGAACCGGAGTATCAGCTACGCTCAGGTTACTCCGCTAGCACTTGTCTCCCGGTTGCCATGACGACGTGGCAGCACAGAGCAGGAGACCCTAACAAGCAGTACCTAGAATCTTCCATAATTTATCTGGGGGTTGAACTTTTAGCCATGTGGTCCGAATCTCTGGAACTTGCTTGCAGGTACAGTTTGAGAGGCCCCCATTCTCCTTTAAAAATGAATTCAAGACTTTCCTGTTTACTCAAGCATTTCTATAATTGTCCCTTTAATATCTCCATGCGATCTGTATTTTATGCAGAGGCGTATCTAGGGTAGGGCGAGAGGGGCACATGCCCTGGGTGCCTTGGCAGGCCCAGGAGAGGGGGGCGCCGGCCAGGGCATCATGCCCCACTCGCCCCCGTCAACCCTAAATGTGAGGGGAGGAGAGCGCAGCGTCTGTCCCTCCCCTCACCGCCGCTGCCAGCAGCGCTGCTGTGTCCGGTCTCCGGCGTTAGCCAATCAGAGCTTGTGGACCGGCTCCTGATTGGCTGCCGGTCCGCGAGCTCTGATTGGCTAGCGAACCGGCGCCAGACAGCCGCCGGAGGCCTGGAGCGATGAGGAGACGGAGAGGCGCTGCGCTCTCCTTCCCTCACATATCAACAACAAGGCGGCCGGTGAGTGACCGGGGAGAGGGGGTCGGCGGCGGCACAGTGGGGCATGTATCTGGCACCAACTGGGGCATGTAACTGGCACTGAGTGGGACCTGGCACTGTGGGGCATGTAACTGGCACTGTGGGGCAATGTAACTGGCACTGTGGGGCATGTATCTGGCACTGAGTGGGGCAATGTAACTGGCACAGTGGGACAATGTAACTGGCACTGTGGGGCAATGTAACTGGCACTGTGGGGCATGTATCTGGCACTGAGTGGGGCATGTATCTGGCACTGAGTGGGGCATGTATCTGGCACTGAGTGGGGCAATGTATCTGGCATTGTGGGGCATGTATCTGGCACTGTGGGGCATGTAACTGGCACTGTGGGGCAATGTAACTGGCACAGTGGGGCAATGTAACTGGCACTGTGGGGCAATGTAACTGGCACTGAGTGGGGCATGTATCTGGCATTGTGGGGCAATGTATCTGGCACTGTGGGGCAATGTAACTGGCACTGAGTGGGGCATGTATCTGGCACTGTGGGGCAATGTATCTGGCACTGTGGGGCATGTATCCGGCACTGTGGGGCATTGTATGTGGCACTGTGGGGCAATGTAACTGGCACCATGGGCCATTTTCAGTGGCCACACCACTTCTGGAGCCATTTTTCATCTTGCCCTGGGCTCCGAAAACCCTAGCTACGCCTCTGATTTTATGAAAAGCTTTTCTGATCTTCATTGTTTCTGTACTGTATTATGTTAAGTGCCTTGAGTCCTATTGGAGAAAGAGCACTATATAAATAAAAATTATTATTATTAAATAAGGGCAAACACTGCCACCCAAAAAGGGCATAAAATGGGGCATTCTCAAAAGACATGGGAAAAGGGGCCATCAGAGTGGCAAATACTCCTGAAAGTTTGGAAGTAGCAGGCCATATCCTAAGGTTTGGCTATTTTTAGTATGTACAAAGTAAAGCTTAGGTATTCGTACATGTAGTATTGATTGACATACACTTTTCCAGATGAACAAGTGACATAGTGGTCTATCTGCAAAGCCTTGGAGAGAGATGAAGTACCAGCCAATCAGCTCCTAAGTGCGATGTTAAAAGGTGTGATTGCAAAATGAGATTTAAGGCCCATACACATTAGACGATGTTGCTCTGTGAGCGACATCGTCTAATGTTTCCCCCTCCCGGGCCGGCCGGCGGCCGACTATACACACGGAGCGATATGACTGCTCATATCGCTCAGAGACGTCACGCCCCCGCCAGCCCTGCATGAAGGTCATGGACGACAGTCCACATCCTTCATGCATGCCCTACCGACAGAGACGATCGTTGCCGACCCGCGGGGCCGCGCATCGGTCGTCGCTGGCGGCATACACACTTGACGATAAAATGAGCTACGTCGTTCAAGGAGGGGGAAAATGAGCGACGTCGCTCATTTTATCGTTAAGTGTGTACGGACCTTTAGATAATCCCAACGGTTGGCATGCTGACCAATAGGGGCTATTCCCACTCGTGGGCATCCACGACACAGATAGAGGGGGAATTGAACCTGTGGCGAGCGCAGCGAGTGGTGAGTGAAGCAAGCCCGCAAGGGGCTTCATTACGCTGCCCCCCCAGCCAGCCGTCTAACAGATGTGATCCTGGCGTAGGTACTGTGACCGGCACACTTACCCAACCCGTTTTTCCAGTGTTAGAGTGCTAACTGCAGCTGAACCGTAAATGTTACAGTGACATGTACGTACAGTTGATATTATGACTTTCGACATGGTTTATAGGAACCAGCATTTTATCAAAGAAAACCAAGGTGTGCAGTATTTATGCTTAGGACGGGATATATCAAGTCTTGGAGACATATAAAATGAAGTAGTAAACCATAAATATAAACCAAAGTAACCATTCAGCTTCAACCTATCATTTGAAAGACACAGAGGTAAATGTATCACACCTTGGGGAGAGATAAAGTGGAGAGATACCAACCAATCAGTTCCTTACTGTGATTTTACAGGCTGTGTAAGAAAAATATTTTTTCTAGCCGATTGGCTGGTACTTTATCTCTCTCCAAGGCTTGAAACGTCTTCCCTTTAATCTTTGACTTTTTGATTTTGTGGACTGACAATGGTTGATATAAACTATATCTGAGAATGCTAATACCCCATGTTTTAATGAAGGCATTTATTTGACTTTTATTCTTGTGTTAAAAAGTTTGAGATACAAAATTTGGAAAATGACAATTAGAAATGACTTGAAAAGCAAACCTAAGCATTTAAGTTATAGGCCCTACACACATGCCGATTTGTTTGAAAGATATGAACGATATATTTCAGTGTGGAGGCTCCAGCGATGAACGATGCGCGGCCCCGCGCTCGTTCATCGCTGGTCCCTTGTCGGCTGTGCATGCAGGCCAATATGGACGATCTCATCCATATTTTCCTGCACTTCAATGGAGCAGCGTGACGGGGGGAGTGAAGAAACTTCACTCACCCCGTCACTGCCCCCCCGCCGCCGGGTCGGCCACCTCGGTGGCGGATCTGCATATCTGTAGGGCCCATTAGTCACTATATACTGTATGAATTAGTGGTAGGAGCGGAGTGCTATATCCAATGCCCTTGTTACTACCTTTTTTTTTTTCTTTAAACAGAGCTATTCCTTCACCTTTCATGAGTGAAGACCTGGAAGCTGTAAAATCGAGCCTCTGAGGCTGTGACCACATGAACCAATAAGTAGCCGCAAGTTGAGAGTTGTGCAGATTTACGCTTTCACACTGCTCCCAACTCTTCACAAGGACAGGCTGCTTATAACAAAGTCTGTCTTTTGGAAAGAGATTGCTAGTAAAATTGTGTGAAACTATTTTCACTTTGTGAAATTAAGTGAAAAATATTATCACATCTGCATTAAAAATGTGGATTGTGACACACATGACCCTGAGACTTTTAACCAGCTAACAAGTACATAACCATTTTCACAGAAACAGAGCAGCCCTTGGAAAAACCTCTTCCTTGGTCTCTGCAAAGGGAAAGGAGCAGTCAGTGCCGTAACTAGACATTTTAGCACTGAGTGCAAGAAACGGTATCGGCGCCCACCCTTATCTAAAAGATCAAAATATAGGGGCGTGGCTTCATAGGGAAGGGGTGTGGCCACAAAATAATACCAATTCATATTACGGTTCACAGTAGTTTCCATTATTCAAATGACACCGCACAGTAGCACCACTCCACCAGGTAGAGCCCCTTTTACACATTACATCAGGTAGAGTCCCCTTTTTACACATTACGGAAGACAGAGTCCTTTTCTTTTTTACACATTACGCCAGGCAGGTAATGCATTCAATTATAATAATACTGCTAATAATAAAAAATGCTGCTTATAAGCAAACGTAACCAAATATGTCCAGAGCAGGGACACTTTTGTCTGCTAATATACAGAGAGATTTTAGAAATAAAAGTACTTTAAAATGAA
Organism: Pseudophryne corroboree; assembly: GCF_028390025.1. Taxonomy (NCBI): domain Eukaryota; kingdom Metazoa; phylum Chordata; class Amphibia; order Anura; family Myobatrachidae; genus Pseudophryne; species Pseudophryne corroboree. The sequence goes on along the minus strand of NC_086445.1, from coordinate 644,681,615 downwards.
AAGAATCAGGACAAGAAAATAGACGTGTCATTGCATGGCAGCACTGGAGTTACAAACTTTCTGCACTCTCTTTAACCACATCCCCAGATCTATCCTCAGGCCTCATACAACGTGTGTGATGATAGTACTGTAGGGACACACTTCTGAGCCAGGGCATGTTAGTTACTGGCAGAGCAGGCTGAGAAACACGGTGCCACTGTTGTCCAAACACTGACCCCCCCCCACCCCACCCCAGGCACAAAACTGAGTGTGTGTGCATAGGCGGGCGCAGCTTATTTTATTAGGGGGTGCACCACAGGAGGGGCGTGTCTAGCACCGTCCTTTGGGTGTGTCGAGCACTATTTTACATCATCTCAGTAAAAGCACATAGCTTAATCTAATTTCTTCTTAGTTCTTAATAATACAAGCAGATATAATACATCCCAGAGAAATAAAATGGAACATAGTGATGAGACCACCAGCCGATACTGACTACAGCATAACCTAGAGTCCTAGCTCCCTCTGCACCCTAGCATATCACTGCTTACACTTCCCCAACCTATCCCTGACCTGGTGGCGGAACTAGAGAGTGGTGGGCTTAGGGCATATGCATTCCTCCCCACACACATCCCACCGCTTGCACCCCCCAGCATCTACACCGATTTTTAGTGGACCACTCTGAAAAGTTCGGGACATTTAGGGGGCCAAACATTTGAGTTTTAATTTAACATAAGTAAAGTTTAAAATGTACACATGTGCCATCAGAGCCACATCTGCCTCTTTCTATGTCGTCAGACTCTTCTTCTGCAGGACACCAGCATTTGTCACACATGTCTCCATGCTCACCCGCTATTGACAGTAGTGCCCCTTTTTACGCCACAGAGTATGAGCCGAAATTCACATTACGCGACACAGTATGAGCCAAAATTCACATTACTCCACACAGTATGAGCCGAAAATAGGATTTTAATTACCTACCGGTAAATCCTTTTCTCATAGTCCATAGAGGATGCTGGTGTCCATATTAGTACCATGGGGTATAGATGGGTCCACCAGGTGCCATTGCCACTTTAAGAGTTTAATAGTGTAGGCCGGCTCCTCCCTCTATGCCCCTCCTACCAGACTCAGTCTAGAAACTGTGCCCGAAGAGACGACATACTTTGAGAGAAGGAATTACACAGATAGTGGCGAGATTCATACCAGCTCACACAACATACAAATCCGGCTAACATGCCGGAAAACTCAGCAACAGCTGAAACAGCAAATAACGCAGAACTTACCTAGGAATCGGGCAATACTGAACTGTAAAACCAATGCAGGAAAACGAAGCGCTGGGTGGGCGCCCAGCATCCTCTACGGACTACGAGAAAAGGATTTACCGGTAGGTAATTAAAATCCTATTTTCTCTTACGTCCTAGAGGATGCTGGGGTCCATTTTAGTACCATGGGGATGTACCAAAGTTCCCAGTACAGGAGGGAGAGCGCGGAGGCTCCTGCAACACTGCTTGACCAAACATGAGGTCATCAGAGGCCAAAGTATCCAACTGGTAAAATTTAAGAAACAGGTTCGAACCAGACCAAGTAGCAGCTTGGCAAAGCTGTAAGGCTGAGACACCCTGGGCAGCCGCCCAGGAAAAACCCACTTTACGAGTAGAGTGGGCCTTAACCGATTTCGGACACGGCAATCCTGCCGAAGAATACGCATGATGGATAGTGAACCTGATCCAGCGCGAAATCGACTGCTTAGAAGCAGGACACCCAATTTTCTTGGGATCTTAGTGGACAAGGAGAGACTCAGTTTTTGTATGACGAGCCGTCCTCTTCACATAGATCTTCAAAGCCCTGACAACATCCAAGGCCTTTGAAGCAATTGAGGAGTCAGTAGCCACTGGCACCACAATAGGTTGATTGATATGGAAAGCCAATACAACCTTAGGCAGGAACTGTGGACGAGTCCTAAGTTCCGCCCCGTCTTCATGGAAGATCAGATAAGGACTTTTACAAGCTAAAGCCCCCAATTCCGACATGCGTTGGGCAGAAGCCAAGGCCAAAGTGACCGCCTTCCACGTGAGAAACTTGATGTCAGCCTCCAGTAGAGGCTTAAACCAAGCTGATTGTAGGAACTGCAACACCACATCTAGATCCCAGGGTGCCGTTGGCGCCACAAAAGGAGTCTGGATGTGCAGAATCCCTTTCAAAAAGGTCTGAACCTCAGGGAGGACAGCCAATTATTTTTTTAAAAAAGATGGACAAAGCAGAGATTTGGACCTTGATGGATCCCAATCTCAGGCCCACATCCACTCCTGCTTGCAGGAAAAGGAGAAAACGTCCAAGTTGAAACTCCACCGCGGGAAATTTTCTTGATTCGCACCAAGAAACAGATTTCTTCCAAATACGGTGGTAATGTCTAGACGTTACCCCCTTCCTAGCCTGAATCAGGGTAGGAATGACTTCACTCGGGATAGCTTTCCGAGCTAAGATCTGGCATTCAACCACCATGCCGTCAAACGTAGCCGTGGTAAGTCTTGATAGGCGAACGGCCCCCGGCAGTAGCAGATCCCAGAAGATCCAGTAGATCCGCATACCAAGCCCTCCTTGGCCAGTACGGAGCAATGAGGATTGCCCGAACCTTTGTTCTTCGTACCAGCTGAAGAACCTTTAGAATCAGAGGAAGTGGAGGAAACACATACACTGACGGGAACACCCACGGTGTTACCAGTGCGTCCACCACTGCCTGAGGGTTCTTGTGACCGGGATCAGTACCTCCCCAGCTTCTTGTTGAGGCGGGAGGCCATCATGTCTATGTGAGGAACCCCCCCACCAACTGGTTACCTCCTCGAACACCTCCGGATGGAGGCCCCACTCCCCTGGATGGAGATAGTGTCTGCTGAGGAAGTCTGCTTCCCAGTTGTCTACTCCCAGAATGAAGATTGCTGACACTGCTAAAGCGTGCCTTTCCGCCCAGAGGATTCTTGACACTTCTGACATTGCAGCCCTGCTCTTCGTTCCGCCTTGTCGGTTTATGTAGGCCACGGTGATCACGTTGTCCAACTGCACCTGAACAGCCCGAGCCTGTAGAAGGTATGCTGCTTGCAGAAGGGCGTTGTACATAGCCCTTAGCTCCAGGATATTTATTGGGAGAAGGGATTCTTGATTCGACCACCTTCCTTGAAAGGTTTCCCCCAGAGCGACTGCTCCCCAACCTCTAAGACTTGCATCTGTGGTTAAAAGGATCCAGTCTTGAATTCCGAACCTTCGGCCTTCCAGAAGGTGCGGAAGTTGTAGCCACCAGAGGAGTGAAATCCTGGATTTCGGAAACAGGCGTATCCTCTTGTGCATGTGTAGGTGAGAGCCCAACCACTGGTCCAAGAGGTCCAGCTGAAAAGGTCGAGCATGAAACCTGCCGTACTGCAGAGCCTCGTAGGTGGCAACCATGTTCCCCAGAAGGTGGATGCATTGATGAACAGATACCCGGGTAGGCTTTAAGACATCCCGGACCATTGTTTGAATCACCAATGCTTTCTCCACCGGGAGAAATACCCTCTGCACTTCCGTGTCGAGGATCATTCCCAGGAAAGACAGCCTCCTTGTCGGCTCCAGATGAGACTTTGGAAGGTTCAGGATCCAATCGTGCTTCCTGAGCAGCTGTGTCGTGAGCGCGATGGATAGCAACAACCTCTCCCTGGATGACGCCTTGATCAGGAGATCATCCAGATATGGAATTATGGGGGTAATTCCAAGTTGATCGCAGCAGGAATTTTTTTAGCAGTTGGGCAAAACCATGTGCACTGCAGGGGGGGGGGGCAGATATAACATGTGCAGAGAGAGTTAGATTTGGGTGGGTTATTTTGTTTCTGTGCAGGGTAAATACTGGCTGCTTTATTTTTACACTGCAATTTAGATTGCAGATTGAACTCACCACACCCAAATCTATCTCTCTCTGCACATGTTATATCTGCCTCCCCTGCAGTGCACATGGTTTTGCCTAACTGCTAAAAAACTTCCTGCTGCGATCAACTTGGAATTACCCCCTATGTTCACCCCCTGTTTTCGGAGGAGAATCATCATCTCTGCCATCACCTTGGTGAAGATCCTTGGTGGTGTGGAGAGGCCAAACGGCAGTGCCTGGAACTGATAGTGATCGTCCAACAGTGCAAACCTGAGATATGCCTGATGCGGCGGCCAAATGGGAATGTGGAGGTAAGCATCCTTGATGTCCAGAGACACCAGGAATTCCCCCTCCGTCAGTCCTGAGATGACAGCTCTCAGATATTCCATCTTGAATTTGAACTCCCGGAGATAAGGGTTCAAAGACTTTTAGTTTAGAATAGGTCGTACTGAACCATCCGGTTTCGCTACCACAAAAAGGTTCGAATAATAACCCTTGTTCCACTGCTGAGGTGGAACTGGAACAATGATATCTGACACCACCAATTTTCTGATGGCCTCCAAAAGAATTGTTCTATCTGCCAGCAGAGCTGGCAAGCCTGACTTGAAGAAACGGTGAGGTGGGGGATCTTGAAACTCCAGTCTGTACCCCCATGACACTTTATCCAGGACCCAGGGGTCCAGACCAGACGACACCCAGATGTGGCTGAAGTGCCGGAGCCTTGCGCCCACCTGACCCTCCTCCAGACCTAGCTGTCCACCGTCATGCGGCAGACTTAGGGATATCAGAAGCGGGCTTCTGGGTTTGGGAACCTGCGGGAGCAGGTTTCTTTCCTTTGGCAAGACCACCTCTGAAGGTGTTCGAAGGCTTGTTCTTTCTAGGCGTCGCGGGCCGAAAGGACTGTGACGTGGCTGGTGTAAAAGGCTTCTTTGTAGCCGGTGCAGCTGAGGGAAGAAAAGGAGGAGACTTACCCGCGGTAGCCGTGGAAATCCACGCATCCAGCGCCTCCCCAAAGAGAGCCTGACCTGTATAGGGTAGGCCCTCCACGCTCTTCCTGGATTCCGCATCCGCAGACCATTGGCGCAGCCAGAGACACCTGCGAGCCGAGATGGACATGGAGGAGATCCCTGCAGCCATGGAACCCAGGTCCTTCATGGAATCTACCAGGAAGCCTGCCGAATCCTGTATATGGCGTAAAAATAAATAGTCACCTCTATCCAGCGAAGTCGACTCCTCCTGCAGAGTGATTGACCACCTGGCAATAGCTTTTGCAATCCAAGCACAGGCTATAGTAGGTCGTAATATAGCCCCAGAAGCCGTGTAAATGGATTTTAGCGTAGCATCCACCTTGCGATCTTCCAGGTCCTTCAATGCGGTAGATCCCAGGACTGGCAACACCACCTGTTTGGACAGCCTGGAGACAGAGGCGTCGACTATCGGCGGGGACTCCCATTTCTTTCTATCTTCCTCTGGGAAGGGAAAAGCAACAAAGACCCTCTCTTAGGGATCTGAAATGTCTTTTCCGGAGTTTCCCAGGCTTTTTCAAAGATAGCGTTTAATTCTTTGGATGCCGGGAAGGTGAGGGGGGCTTCTTATTATCTGTAAAAAAAAAAAGGCCTCCTCCACCTGCTCAGGTGTGTCAGAAATATGTAAAACATCCCTTACAGCTTCAATCATCAACGGCACCCCATTAGCAAGTGATGCTGTCCCCCTCGACACATCCCCCTCACCGTCTGCAGTGTCAGAGACGGTGTCCGTGTCATCCAGCATAAGCATTGCAAGTGCACGTTTTTGAGAATGTACCGCAGGGGACCCTGAGGAAGCAGTATCAGACCATACAACCATAGAGGATTGTAGGACCTGAGTGGCATGCTCAGTCCTAGCAACCCTGTCAGAAATCTGAGAAATAGTCCCCCTCAGAGAGACTAACCATTCTGGCTCTCTAGCTGGGATCTGCGCTACAACAGTGCAATCCTGATTACATGGTATGGAGTCTACCTGGGAAGACAAATCCTCTGCAGCATATGAAAGTGTCCCTAGACATGTTGTCACACACCAAACACCCCACAAACACACAGGGTATTTACTAGACAGAGTTTTCCACCAAGAATGGCAGAGACACAGAGATTGGAGCCAACCCACACACAGCGCTATTAGAGGTATAGGGAGACCCTAACCAGCGCTGACTGTGTCCCTTAATAGGTGACACAGCCGACATACAGCCTCCCTTCCCTTCCACAACCCCCTGGTGCCGTACAGATATCTGGAGTTGCCCTGGAGGGACCCGGACATCCACTGGCAGTGATTGCAGGCAGGAAAAATGGCGCTGAACGCTGCTGGGTCTGCTCTGAGAAGCTCCGCCTCTTCAATGGCGCGGTCTTCCCGCTCTTGAAGATTATACTGGCCTGAGGAAATTTGTGCTGGCTGAGATCCGCGGACCCCGACAGGCTGGAAATGGTCAGTGTAGGGTTCTGTGCTGGCTCAGGGCGCCCCTCACAGCGCCGCACCGCAGTACCGCTGAGCCATCCGGGAGCGCGGTTAATACCACGCTCCCACCCTTAAGCCGCCCTCTTCACACTGACCCCCCGCTTGTAAGGGGGGGACAGTGACTAACTCGCCACACTTCAGCTCTGTGAGGGGGTGGCAGCTGGCTGCCAGGGTGAGCATTCCACTGTGGCGCTCAATGTCCAGTCAGCGGAGGCAGTGGCTCAAGACCCCGCAGGGTGGACACTGCTCCCCCCCTCAGTCCCTCGATGCAGGGAGGCTGTTGCCAGCAGCCTCCCTGTAAAATAACAAACTCTAAAAAAAAATAAGAATTTACTTACCGATAATTCTATTTCTCGGAGTCCGTAGTGGATGCTGGGGTTCCTGAAAGGACCATGGGGAATAGCGGCTCCGCAGGAGACAGGGCACAAAAAGTAAAGCTTTAGGATCAGGTGGTGTGCACTGGCTCCTCCCCCTATGACCCTCCTCCAAGCCTCAGTTAGGATACTGTGCCCGGACGAGCGTACACAATAAGGAAGGATTTATGAATCCCGGGTAAGACTCATACCAGCCACACCAATCACACTGTACAACCTGTGATCTGAACCCAGTTAACAGTATGATAACAGCGGAGCCTCTGAAAAGATGGCTCACAACAATAATAACCCGATTTTTGTAACTATGTACAAGTAATGCAGATAATCCGCACTTGGGATGGGCGCCCAGCATCCACTACGGACTCCGAGAAATAGAATTATCGGTAAGTAAATTCTTATTTTCTCTATCGTCCTAGTGGATGCTGGGGTTCCTGAAAGGACCATGGGGATTATACCAAAGCTCCCAAACGGGCGGGAGAGTGCGGATGACTCTGCAGCACCGAATGAGAGAACTCCAGGTCCTCCTTAGCCAGGGTATCAAATTTGTAGGATTTTACAAACGTGTTTGCCCCTGACTAAATAGCCGCTCGGCAAAGTTGTAAAGCCGAGACCCCTCGGGCAGCCGCCCAAGATGAGCCCACCTTCCTTGTGGAATGGGCATTTACATATTTTGGCTGTGGCAGGCCTGCCACAGAATGTGCAAGCTGAATTGTATTACACATCCAACTAGCAAAAGTCTGCTTAAAAGCAAGAGCACCCAGTTTGTTGGGTGCATACAGGATAACAGCAAGTCAGTTTTCCTGACTCCAGCCGTCCTGGAACCTATATTTTCAGGGCCCTGACCACATCTAGCAACTTGGAGTCCTCCAAGTCCCTAGTAGGCGCAAGACACCACAATAAGCTGGTTCAGGTGAAACACTGACACCACCTTAGGGAGAGAACTGGGGACGAGTCCGCAGCTCTGCCCTGTCCGAATGGACAAACAGATATGGGCTTTTTTGAGAAAAAAACCACCAATTTGACACTCGCCTGGTCCAGGCCAGGTCCAAGAGCATGTTCACTTTTCATGTGAGATGCTTCAAATCCACAGATTTGACTGGTTTTAAACCAATGTGTTTTGAGGAATCCCAGAACTACGTTGAGATCCCACAGTGCCACTGGAGGCACAAAAGGGGGTTGTATATGCAATACTCCCTTGACAAACTTCTGGACTTCAGGAACTGAAGCCAATTCTTTCTGGAAGAAAAATCGACAGGGCCCAAATTTGAACCTTAATGGACCCCAATTTGAGGCCCATAGACACTCCTGTTTGCAGGAAATGCAGGAATCGACCGAGTTGAAATTTCTTCGTGGGGCCTTCCTGGCCTCACACCACGCAACATATTTTCGCCACATGTGGTGATAATGTTGTGCGGTCACCTCCTTTCTGGCTTTGACCAGGGTAGGAATGACCTCTTCCTGAATGCCTTTTCCCTTAGGATCCGGCGTTCCACCGCCATGCCGTCAAGCGCAGCTGCGGTAAGTCTTGGAACAGACATGGTACTTGCTGAAACAAGTCCCTTCTTAGCGGCAGAGGCCATAAGTCCTCTGTGAGCATCTCTTGAAGTTCCGGGTACCAAGTCCTTCTTGGCCAATCCGGAGCCATGAGTATAGTTCTTACTCCTCTACGTCTTATAATTCTCAGTACCTTAGGTATGAAAAGCAGAGGATGGAACACATACACCGACTGGTACACCCACGGTGTTACCAGAACGTCCACAGCTATTGCCTGAGGGTCTCTTAACCTGGCGCAATACCTGTCCCGTTTTTTGTTCAGACGGGACGCCATCATGTCCACCTTTGGTAATTCCCAACGGTTTACAATTATGTGGAAAACTTCCCCATGAAGTTCCCACTCTGCCGGGTGGAGGTCGTGCCTACTGAGGAAGTCTGCTTCCCAGTTTCCATTCCCGGAATGAAACACTGCTGACAGTGCTATCACATGATTTTCCGCCCAGCGAAAAGTCCTTGCAGTTTTTGCCACTGCCCTCCTGCTTCTTGTGCCGCCCTGTCTATTTACGTGGGCGACTGCCGTGATGTTTTATCCCACTGGATCAATACCAGCTGACCTTGAAGCAGAGGTCTTGCTAAGCTTAGAGCATTATAAATTTACCCTTAGCTATATTTATGTGGAGAAAAGTCTCCAGACTTGATCACACTCCCTGGAAATTTTTTCCTTGTGTGACTGCTCCCCAGCCTCTCGGGCTGGCCTCCGTGGTCACCAACATCCAAAACTGAATGCCGAATCTGCGGCCCTCTAGAAGATGAGCACTCTGTAACCACCACAGGAGAGACACCCTTGTCCTTGGATATAGGGTTATCCGCTGATGCATCTGAAGATGCGATCCGGACCATTTGTCCAGCAGATCCCACTGAAAAGTTCTTGCATGAAATCTGCCGACTGGAATTGCTTCGAAGGAAGTCACCATTTTTTTACCATGGCCCTTGTGCAATGATGCACTGATTTTAGGAGGTTCCTGACTAGCTCGGATAACTCCCTGGCTTTCTCTTCCGGGAGAAACACCTTTTTCTGGACTGTGTCCAGAATCATCCCTAAGCACAGGAGACTTGTTGTCGGGATCAGCTGCGATTTTGGAATATTTAGAATCCACCCCTGCTGTTGTAACAGTATCCGAGATAGTGCTACTCCGACCTCCAACTGTTCCCTGGACTTTGCCCTTATCAGGAGATCGTCCAAGTAAGGGATAATTAAGACGCCTTTTCTTCGAAGAAGAACCATCATTTCGGCCATTACCTTGGTAAAGACCCGGGGTGCCGTGGACAATCCAAACGGCAGCGTCTGAAACTGATAGTGACAGTTCTGTACCACGAACCTGAGGTACCCTTAGTGATAAGGGCAAATTTTTTTTTTTATTTTTTTTTTGGGACATGGAGGTAAGCATCCCTGATGTCTCGGGACACCAGATAGTCCCCTTCTTCCCGGTTCGTTATCACTGCTCTGAGTGACTCCATCTTGATTTGAACCTTTGTAAGTGTTCAAATTTTTTTAGATTTAGAATAGGTCTCACCTAGCCTTCTGGCTTCAGTACCACAATATAGTGTGGAATAATACCCCTTTTCTTGTTGTAGGAGGGGTAATTTAATTATCACCTGCTGGGAATACAGCTCGTGAATTGTTTCCCATACTGCCTCCTTGTCGGAGGGAGACCTTGGTAAAGCAGACTTCAGGAGCCTGCGCAGGGGAAACGTCTCGACATTCCAATCTGTACCCCTGGGATACTACTTGTAGGATCCAGGGGTCCTGTACGGTCTCAGCGTCATGCTGAGAGCTTGTCAGAAGCGGTGGAACGCTTCTGTTCCTGGGAATGGGCTGCCTGCTGCAGTCTTCTTCCCTTTCCTCTATCCCTGGGCAGATATGACTCTTATAGGGACGAAAGGACTGAAGCTGAAAAGACGGTGTCTTTTTCTGCAGAGATGTGACTTAGGGTAAAAACGGTGGATTTTCCAGCAGTTGCCGTGGCCACCAGGTCCGATGGACCGACCCCAAATAACTCCTCTTCCTTTATACGGCAATACACCTTTGTGCCGTTTGGAATCTGCATCACCTGACCACTGTCGTGTCCATAAACATCTTCTGGCAGATATGGACATCGCACTTACTCTTGATGCCAGAGTGCAAATATCCCTCTGTGCATCTCGCTATCAATATTTTTAGTCAGGGAATCCGACCAAGCCACCCCAGCTCTGCACATCCAGGCTGAGGCGATCGCTGGTCGCAGTATAACACCAGTATGTGTGTATATACTTTTTATGATATTTTTTCAGCCTCCTGTCAGCTGGCTCCTTGAGGACGGCCCTATCTATAGACGGTACCGCCACTTGTTCTGATAAGCGTGTGAGCGCCTTATCCACCCTAAGGGGTGTTTCCCAACGCGCCCTAACTTCTGGCGGGAAAGGGTATACCGCCCATATTTTCTATCGGGGGGAACCCACGCATCATCACACACTTCATTTAATTTATCTGATTCAGGAAAAACTACGGTAGTTTTTTCACATCCCACATAATACCCTCTTTTGTGGTACTTGTAGTATCAGAAATATGTAACACCTCCTTCATTGCCCTTAACGTGTGGCCCTAATAAGGAATACGTTTGTTTATTCACCGTCGACACTGGATTCAGTGTCCCTGTCTGTGTCGACCGACTAAAGTAAACGGGCGTTTTAAAACCCCTGACGGTGTTTTTGAGACGTCTGGACCGGTACTAATTGTTTGTCGGCCGTCTCATGTCGTCAACCGACCTTGGCGCGTGTTGACATTATCACGTAATTCCCTAAATAAGCCATCCATTCCGGTGTCGACTCCCTAGAGAGTGACATCACCATTACAGGCAATTGCTCCGCCTCCTCACCAAAATCGTCCTCATACATGTCGACACACACGTACCGACACACAGCACACACACAGGGAATGCTCTGATAGAGGACAGGACCTACTAGCCCTTTGGAGAGACAGAGGGAGAGTTTGCCAGCACACACCAAAAACGCTATAATTATATAGGGACAACCTTATATAAGTGTTTTCCCTTATAGCATCTTTTTTATATATTTCTAACGCCAAATTAGTGCCCCCCCTCTCTGTTTTAACCCTGTTTCTGTAGTGCAGTGCAGGGGAGAGCCTGGGAGCCTTCCCTCCAGCCTTTCTGTGAGGGAAAATGGCGCTGTGTGCTGAGGAGATAGGCCCCGCCCCTTTTTCGGCGGCCTCGTCTCCCGCTCTTAACGGATTCTGGCAGGGGTTAAATATCTCCATATAGCCCCCGGAGGCTATATGTGAGGTATTTTTAGCCAAAAATAGGTTTTCATTGCCTCCCAGGGCGCCCCCCTCCCAGCGCCCTGCACCCTCAGTGACTGCCGTGTGAAGTGTGCTGAGAGGAAATGGCGCACAGCTGCAGTGCTGTGCGCTACCTTAAGAAGACTGAGGAGTCTTCATGACGCCGATTCTGGACCTTCTTCTTGTTTCAGCATCTGCAAGGGGGCCGGCGGCGAGGCTCCGGTGACCATCCAGGCTGTACCTGTGATCGTCCCTCTGGAGCTAATGTCCAGTAGCCCAAGAAGCCAATCCATCCTGCACGCAGGTGAGTTCACTTCTTCTCCCCTAAGTCCCTCGTTGCAGTGATCCTGTTGCCAGCAGGACTAACTGTAAAATAAAAAACCTAAGCTAAACTTTTCTAAGCAGCTCTTTAGGAGAGCCACCTAGATTGCACCCTTCTCGGCCGGGCACAAAAATCTAACTGAGGCTTGGAGGAGGGTCATAGGGGGAGGAGCCAGTGCACACCACCTGATCCTAAAGCTTTACTTTTTGTGCCCTGTCTCCTGCGGAGCCGCTATTCCCCATGGTCCTTTCAGGAACCCCAGCATCCACTAGGACGATAGAGAAAAAACTTTTACCAGAGAAGCTCTGTAGAGCTCCCCTAGCTGTGATCGGCTCCTCCGGGCACATTTTCTAAACTGAGTCTAGTAGGAGGGGCATAGAGGGAGGAGCCAGCCCACACTATTAAACTCTTAAAGTGCCAATGGCTCCTAGTGGACCCGTCTATACCCGATGGTACTAATATGGACTCCAGCATCCTCTAGGACGTAAGAGAAATTCACATTACGCCACACAGTATGAGCCGAAATTCAATTACCCCACACGGTATGCGCCAAATTCACATTATGCCACACGGTATGAGCCATATTCACATTTACGCCACACGGTATGAGCCACATTTACATTACCCCACACAATATGAGCCGAAATTCATATCACGCCACACAGTATGAGCCGAAATTCACATTACCCCACACGGTATGCGCCAAATTCACATCACGCCACATGGTATGAGCCAAATTCACATCACGCCACATGGTATGAGCCAAATTCACATTACGCCACACAGTGAGCGCTGACCTGCCGGGACCCCGATCCCAACTCTATATAAGTACACACTAAATGCTTTGAAGTATATATATATATATATATATATATATATATATTTTATTATTTTTTTTTTCTTCTTCATGTATGCTTTACCTATCCACCACATACCTGGAGGTAATAAATGCAGCCATGAGAGCTGCAAAGAGGAGGGCTAGAAAAAAGGAACCAGAGGCAGGGTGAATACTGGGAGGAGACGTGTGGGATAGAATAGGGAAGATAATGGGAGAGAAAATAGGAGGGGCCAGCCGGAGAGGAGCTCAGCTAATTGGTAGCTGGTTCCAGAGGACGGACCAGCCACTGTACAATATGTGACTCCATAATAAAACTAGAGGACAGTACACAGCAGTGTGAGGTGAGCATTGCTGAGCAGTGAGAGAGGGTACAGCATGCTGAAACCCGTGTCTTACCACCTGCTGTCTCATCACAGCCCTTAGCACTGCAGCTGCTGTATGAGACTTACTAGCAGTGACCGGTTGGCTCCGCCCCCTCCAGAAGCACCGCCTTCCGTGTACACGTTGCTGTGTGGTGTGAGTGTGTCTTCCAGGTCGAAATCACGTACATACACATTGCGCCTTCAGCCCCTAACAGTTCTGTTGTACCGGCCTGGGGCGTATATGTGCACTGCCGCCGGAGTGAGAAGAGCAGCTCCGGAGGTAGAGAAGGTGGAGGGAGAGGGACGCGAGAGCCACAGCAGCTGTCCCTCTCCTTCCACATTTGGCTGGCCGCCGCCGCTGTGAATGCTGGGATGCAGGAAGCGCATCCCAGCGTTCACAGCGCCACCACCACCAATTACATTGCGCTGCTGCAACTCCCGCGTCCCTCCTCCTCCTCCCCTCGGAGCGGCAGAGCTGCTATTCTCCTCGCTCCAGCGACGGTGCACAGAGGCGGCTTGTAATGAGTCTGACTGACTCATTACAGTGCTGCTGACTTTAGGGGATGTGAGTAGTTGCGTCCTCATGGTGACTGCGCTGTGTGCCAGGCACTGCTGGCACACATGTAGTTATAGCCCTGGGAGCAGTTGAGTAAGTTAAAAAAAAGTATTGGGTATCCCGTAATATAAGTCAGATCCTGTTTATTGACATGAAATTGCAATCTCATTAAGTGCAACTCAGAATCAGGCCCTTGGTTTATAGCTAGTCACACAGTGCTACTGCGTTTTTACATGTGGAGCAGAGCAGGGGTCGTCCAGGAGAGGCACAAGACAAGCAGCAGTCAGAGCAGGGTGACGGAGCAGACTGGGGTGACCCAGGTCCCTTTACTACAATTATATTTTTGTGTGCTCCTCATCAATATAAACAACCCCCTGTATAAGAATCTCTTTCTTTAATACCACCTAAAGTCTTCCATTTTATTGTCCTCCATATTTTCCAATTCTTCTTTCTTGATAGTTGTTTTCTTGTTTTAAAGTTAACAGATAAGGCATTGTGAGTTTTCAGATGGACACATTTCACACTTCAAATTTCAACTTATAAAAATAAAACATTATCGAAGGTATTTTTTTTCCAATGGTACAACTTTATAAATACATCTAAAAAATGTCAACATGCTACATGTCACTAGAATGGTATATTCCCTAAAACTGTGACATACAGACATTTAGGATTTGGATTACAGAAAATGGCAAACAAGGGAGGAGCTTGTGCAAAGAAGGAAGGGAGGATGTTTTGTGGATCCAACCCCCCCTCCCTCCCAGTTAAGGCCACTGATGTGTTTGTGGTTGTATGTAAAGCACCATGTTAAACCTTGCATTGCCAGAAGCCCCAACTGGGAGGGGTTTACAATTATCCTTTACCAGCACATGGGACATTATTTTGTGTCTGGTTTGGTCTCTGAGTGGATAAGAAGCCCCAGAATTAATTTTTATTCTTACATTTTGTTTCATTCACTTTATATAATCTTTGATACTTCGCTATTGATTGCCTTTCCAAGGCCATAAACCAGGGGTGGGGAACCTGCGGCCCTCCAGCTGTTGTTGAACTACACATCCCAGCATGTCCTGCAACAGTTTTAGCATGGGCAAATAGCAAAAATGTAGCAGGGCATGCTGGTATGTGTAGTTCAACAACAGCTGGAGGGCCAAAGGTTCCCCATCCCTGCCATAAACATTATAATGACTTTCAGCTGACAAATACAACTCGCCATTATTTCCATTCAGAGCAGTTACAAGTAGCTTGTGTTGTTCCCCACACAAAACAATATCTATTCAGTATAAATACAAGTAGTTGGCTACACATTGTCAATGTAGTTTAGTCCTTACAATCTTTTATTACATACTTTCATTCATTTTACCTTTTCATTTTGTAGGACATATTACCTTTGTATAGCTACATTTTTAATTAAATGTATTCTAACCATACAGTTTATTTTTTTATGTTCCATATGATCCAAAATTTAACAACCTCTTAATACTAATTACCCCTTTATGGGTTGTGTAGATGCTGCCGCAGGCTTATATTTTATGTGGGATTGAATGTTGGGTAAATGTCTTCACCCTTTTGTTCAATTCTGGTAGTGCTGAAACACACTACCCGGCTTTTGCCGGCCGGGAAAAAGCCGGACGGCTTTTTCCCGTGCCGGCATTGTAGTTAACAGTGTGAGGGCTAGGGTCCCTTCACACTGCACGGCCCCGGCCCGGCTGCCGGGTCTCACCACCGTCTTTGGAGCCAGTAAACCATGTGTGTGAAGGGGAGCTTTCACACACAATGGTTTTTTCTGAAGCCGTGTCTGATGCTGCGCATGCGCACAGCATTACACACGGCTCAAAGCCGTCCTGTGTGAGCGACTCTGCCGGTTTCTCCCGGATGGCAAAAAGCCGGACAAAGTTTGTCCGGCTTTTTGCCATCCGGGAAAAACCGGAGTGTGTGTTACAGCCCTTAGGCTTCATACAGATGGCATTTCTCTCATTCTAGTCTACACTAAAGATCAAAAAGGGGCAGACTAGACGGGTCACGTGGTTCTTATCTGCTGTCAAATTCTGTGCTTCTATCTGGCTGGTTGGAATAAAAATCTGGTAAAGGATGAGAGCAAATGACAATTGACCCTTTGCTCCCAAACACAGGAAAACGGACATATGTCATTAATACAAATTGTTAAATCACTGATTTAACCAATTTGTCCAAATGGCAGTTTTTTTCCCATTTTCCAGTGTTTGGGAGCAAATGGTCAATTGTCATTTGCTCTCATCCATTACCAGATTTAAATTCCAACCAGCCAGATCTGGCATATGATCTGCCAGAGTATTATATAGTGTATGTCTAGCTTTACTTGTAGCAGCTTAGCAGCTGTAGTAGCATAACACAGTTAACAGCTTATTCTGTTATGAAGAATAACATAACTGTCCTATATAGTGACATACTGTAACACAATGGTTCCCAAACTGGGTATGTCAGGACACATGCAGGTGTGCCATAGGTTGTCAGTCTAGCACCAAATTGTGGCCCAAATATATTAAGCCTTAAGAAGCGATAAAGTGGAGATGGATAAAGAGTGATAAATGACCAATCAGCTACTTAACTGTCATGTAACAGGCTGTGATTGAAAAATGACAGGAGCATTTTGGTTGGTCATTTATCACTCTTTATCTCCATCCAAGGATTAGTAAATAGACCTTAAAGTGGAGATGGATAAAGTCACGGGAGATAAAGTACCACCCAATCGGCTCCTGTCATTTTCCAAACACAGCCTGTGGCATATCAGTTAGGACCCGATTGGCTGGTACTTTATCTCCAGCGACTTTATCTCCATCTAAGGCTTAGTAAATAGACCCCTTTATATCTCTTAATAAGACTAATACATTTGGGCCCATATTATTTAAGGTCAATTTGGTCAACAAACCAGTGCCGGTGGTTACTAATAATAAAATAAATGGAAAACAGAAGAACAACCCTGTCCACTACCACATAGGTCAAACTAAGGAAGATAACATTTATGTAACAACTTACATGATTTAATAATTTTTGCTCAACAGTGCTTGTAAAAATCTGCTAATATTTTAGGGCGCCAAAAGTCAAGAAAGTTTGGGAACCACTGATATAACACCTACATTTTGTTGGGGCCACTGTTTCTTACATTGGTTTTTGGTAAGTCCCTATTAAAGGACAACTAATTCTATTCTATACACAGTATGAGCTGCTCTCAACATTGATCGCATACTACAGTTGAGAAGCGATGCCATCTCTAAACACCTACCCTCCCAACCCTGTGCCTGTGGGGTGGGTCATTTGCATCTGTAGAACAATGCCCTCCCCTCTACACCAGCATTGAGGTTACGGAGATTTCTTTTTTGTTACCCCAAGATGCAAAAATGCAACAAAAGGCAATTAGAGAGTAAGATGCAAAGAAGCAATAAAGCAGTATAGTCACCAAGAAACAAGAGTGTACACTGTATAAAAACAAAGTTCCACTTGTAGAGGAGGTAATTTAGAATTTTGTTATACTAGCATATATTGTTAAGCATCTTCCACTTCTCTGCCACATAAAACAACCTATTTAGAATAAGGTACAAAACGAAAGCACTTAAGGTTAAAAATTATGCAATGGAACATGTGTATCCCTTGAAGAGGAACAAAATGACATAATACAACATATGATCAGTTGTGTATTTTTTAGGGTCTGTCACCATAATGATAAACATTAATGAAATATGCACTAGTCAGATGGAAACATTCTGGAATAAGCAGGCAATTCTAAATAAGGAGCCAACTATATGCTTTTACTTGTTCATTATAATCTCAGATAACAGCTGACAAAATGGTGTACTAATTCCTACTTCAGTCCATTTTTTTATTTTTGATGTACAAAACGCAGACTCCTCTATGATGGCCACAGTGATAGAATGTATGGAGGGAGGCACATGGAATAAGATCTTTTAACAATGTCACCAACCCTTTTTATTACCCATGCAATGTTAAAGCAAGGAATTTGCTGCCAAGAGTCAGAGCACTGTCATCTGTTAGGGTTATGTGCACAGAGAAAGTGGCCTTATTGTGAGCACCAAGGAGTGTGTCACCCCATTTCTGTCAGACTGAATAGTGGGAAGAAGGATAGAATTGCTCTAGATACCTCCTACCATCTGACGGACAGTGAGCACCTGATCTTAGCACCAATGTCTCATGCCCTTATAGAAACCCATGGGCCATTGGCCACACTGTACCCCACATTGCATAAAGCTTATAATTATGGAATGCTACTCCTGAAAGGAGTACTTACCTAGGCTATACCACAGAGACCAGCAATGCGGAAAATGATAAAGTGCAACACATACATAATAACAAAATTTACATCAATGATAAAAAGTATAGAATTAAGAGTAATTTAGGTGGGTCAAGTGCTTTAAATGAAAAACTTGAAGCTGACAATAGTATTCTATGAATAGCACAAGAGTGTCCCCTAGGAGGATGAAAACATATTTGCAAGGAGTAGTTTCTGCAGCAAACTAGCGGTGCATAATAGAAATGTTCACTGCTAGCAGAAAAGGGTTCAGTAAACTGCAATTTCAGCTCTCCATGGCCACCAATATGACAGAAGGACCTTGTTACGTGCTTCCTACATCTGCCATACAAGGGGAAAAAAAGGAATATAGATAGAGAGACCACCTTTAAGCTTCAACGCTACCATACAATTCTTACTCATTGTCCATTAAATATGTTACTAGATAGAAGCAGAGATGAGGGGGAGGGGTCAGCAGTAATGGGAGTCTAACAAAATTTCCACAGTAATTGATTGAAGAAAATAAGTAGTCAATATCAATGTTATGATTATTCCTGGTTTCTAGGGTATGCTCTACAAAGCATGTGTTCACATGTTTGTCAAGAGTAGGTGAAACAGGACTATTCTTTGCAGATTATTACTTTACTCGCCACTGCAAACTATTTGTACAGAGAGTTGACAATGTGTTACAGTAACCAGTAAATCCTGAATTATTTTTTTTTTCCAGTTTGCCTTTTTGTAAAACAATCAAAAAATTGACTTGTACCTCATAGTAAGAATTATTATTCTAAACACAATATTTAACAGGTACTTTCCAGTACTGAAATATTTTCCTGTACTGAAATAAATGTAATTGCTAGTTGATCAGCGTAGCACTCATTTGGTAGTAGCTACACATAAGCTTTCATGGGTCCATATTGCAAAATTAAAGCTTGATCACAATGGCTTTACTCCTTGCCAAGATAAGAGTGTTAGTCTGCTTGCAGCTTTAGGTCCTGTATACTGATGTGGTGTAAACAAGATACAATGATCATAATACTGAATTATTTGAAAATATCAGTTTGTTTTCATGTTTTCATAATTTAGATATGTTCAAGCCTTTGCTTTGTGACTTGGTTGAAGCTTGTTCAACCCAGTTCTACCAGAGTTTTTACATCTATATTTAACTGTTGGCAGGTTACAAAGCAATATTTTGATTAACAAAACAGACACAGAGATATTCTAGAACATATTGTAAAAATTAGAATGTAATTTTTTTTTTTTTAAATTGTAGGAAATCCATATACTGATTGAGCATGACCGTACAGTTCCATTATGTATGTATTGCATATTGTTTTACTTTATTTGCTTCATGTCTCTGCTTCGATTTGGTTCTCCCGATTACTGCCTTGTGCATGTTAATGCAATGCTCCACAATACATAACTTCTCCCTTCTACAACAAATGTAAATACCACCTCACTTCCAGGCCTAACTGAAAAACAGAAGGTAGACTTCAAAATCCTCAATAAATCCAACAACAACTACCCCAAAGATGAAGCAGTGAAAGTCCCAAATACAATGTTTGGCATGCTGTCGTTTTCGGAGCACAGGACAGTTTAGAACGTGTATAGGTAAATGGAATTCCCACTTGGCAGAAAGATTGTAAAGACATAAGAATGGCATGAGGAATGTGCATGAAGGGAAAAAATGCATTTCACATTTTCTTTTAGATGGGTGTTAACCTGAAGTTTACCCATGATGGTCACACCTACAGTGGTATCTTAATGATCTGTTGCAATTCCATCCAACATTAGTTGCATCTAGGAAGTACAGTTATACAATAACAGTCTTGAAATAGAACACCCTCCTTTCCCATATTTCACTCATATATAATTGTCCACTGTCTACTGCCTCTTTTGTCCTTGGCAAAGAGGAAACTACACGTGGTGAGTAATTGGTAGCCTGAAATTAGGCATGGGAAATAATTAAAAACTTAACTTATATGAAGAGAGAAAAAAAAAAAAAGCAATACAAATCCTCCTCTATTCCGAAATCTGTTTTGCAAATTTCCCATCGAGAACAGAGAAAAACTTTAATTTACAAAAAAAACTTTTGTTTCAATCTATTATAAGATTCTTCTTTCCACTTCCAAACCAAGGAGGCATAAATATTAAGAAGATTTAAAAGGTAATAAAGTCCATGATAAGTTCAAAAGGTTGAAAGGAACAATGCAATTTCTTTCAGAATGAACTTTCCGTTTCACAACTGTACAATAAGGGTGCTGTGTAGAGGGTAGATCTCACGTTGAAAATTCAGGCTGTGATCAATCAGATGGTGGAGGTGAGGTCACTGTCACACAAAGTCTCTCTGTCTGGTGATTCAATAAAGTTGGCTGCTTCTTGAAGTTTTAGGAGCATAGCCATCTGAAAAAAGTATGTGAAAATGTAAAACATATACATACTGTACATAATATATATATATATATATATATATATACATAAATAAAGGGAACACTAAAATAACACATCCTAGATCTGAATGAATGAAATATTCTTATTAAATACTTTGTTCTTTCCATAGTTGAATGTGCTGACAACAAAATCACACAAAAATTATCAATGGAAATCAAATTTATTAACCCGTGGAGGTCTGGATTTGGAGTCCCACTCAAAATTAAAGTGGAAAAACACACTACAGGCTGATCCAACTTTAATGTAATGTCCTTAAAACAAGTCAAAATGAGGCTCAGTAGTGTGTGTTAAGGACATTACATCAAAGTTGAATCAGCCTGTAGTGTGTTTTTCCACTTTCATTTTGAGTGTGACTCCAAATCCAGACCTCCATGAGTTAATAAATTTGATTTCCATTGATAATTTTTGTGTGATTTTGTTGTCAGCACATTCAACTATGGAAAGAACAAAGTATTTAATAAGAATATTTCATTCATTCAGATCTAGGATGTGTTATTTTAGTGTTCCCTTTATTTTTTTGAGCAGCGTACGTATGTATGTATGTATGTATGTATGTATGTATCTATCTATCTATCTCTCTATCTCTCTCTATATATATATATATATATATATATCTCTCTCTCTCTCTCTCTATATATATATATATATATATATATATATCTATCTATCTATCTCTCTCTCATATATATATATATATATATATATATATATCTCTCTATATATATATATATATATATATATATATATATATCTCATATACATATATGTATATATATAGATCTATATAGATAGATATATATCTATATAGATAGATAGATATATAGACAGATATAGATAGATAGAAAGATAGATAGATAGATATATTTTAACCCAGGCAAACAGCTTTTTTTTTTCTCTTATGACCGAGAGGATGCTGGGGTCGTCATTAGTACCATGGGGTATAGACGGGTCCACCAGGATACATTGGCACTTTAAGAATTTGATAGTGTGGGCTGGCTCCTCCCTCTATGCCCCTACTACCAGACTCAGTTTAGAAAATGTGCCCGGAGGAGCAGGTCACAGCTAGGGGAGCTCTCCTGAGCTTTTCTAGATTTTTTTTTTTTTTTTTTAGAGTTTATTATTTTACAGTGAGGCTGCTGGCAACAGCCTCCCTGCAGCAAGGGACTGAGTAGTGTCCGCCCTGCAGGGTCTGAGCCACTGTCTCCACTGACTGGACACTGAGCTGGAGTCTGATGGTTCTCCGCCACAGGGGACCGCTCGCCCCAGCAGCATGCCGCCACCCACTTGCAGAGCTGAAGAATCGGTGGCGTGTGAGACACCAAACCCCCGGGGGGTCGGTGTGAAGATGGCGGCATCAGAGTACTGCGCTCCCGGATGGCACATCAGTACATGGTGCGGCGCTATGAGGGGCGCCCTGAGCCAGCGCGACACCCTACACTGGTCCAGAAGCCTGTCGGGCTCCCCGGATCTCAGCCAGCACTAAATCCTCAGGCCAGTAAAATCTGATGAAGAGTGGGAAGACAGTGCCATTAAGGGTGCGGAGCTTCTCAGAGCGGACCCAGCAGCGTTCAGCGCCATTTTCCTGCCTGCACAGCACTGGCCAGGAGAATAAGGTCCCTCCACAGCAACTCCAACTATCTACAAACGGTACCAGGATATTGTAGAAGGCGGGGGGGGGGGGGGGGGGAAAGAGGCTGCAATACGACTGTGTATCCTATTAAGGTACACAGTCAGCGCTGAAAAGGGGTCTCCCTTTGGTATAAAAGTGCTGTGTGTGGGTTGGCTCCAATCTCTGTGTCTCTCTTGCCATTCTTGGGTGGGGGGGGGGTACTCTGTCTGCCCTCCCGTGTGTGTGTCTGTGTGTAGTGTTTGGTGGTCTCCTTTAGCTATGTCCAGGGACACTGTGTCATATGCTGCAGAGGATTTGTCCTCCCAGGATGATCCCATTCCATGTAATCAGTATAGCACTGGTTTAGCACAGATACCAGCAAGGGAGCCGGAGTGGTTTTCCTCTATCAAATCTTAGATTTCTCATATTTCTGACAGGGTTGCAAGTAATGAATCTGCAACCCAGGTATTACAGAACTCTATGGCAGTATGGCCCGATTCTGGTACCTCGGGACGCTCCGCTATATACCCCCACAAACGTGCGCTTGTACATGTCACGCAGGATGACACGGATACCAGTTCTGACACCACAGACTGTGATGGGGATGTGTTGCGGGGGTCTGCATCTCTTGCAAAGGGGGTGCAATTGATGATAGAGGCTATCAGGGATGTGTTACATATTAATGATACCACACCTGAGTAGGTTGAGGAGGCTTTTTTCACTGAAAATAAAAAAGCCCCACTCAGGGGCAGATTGGGAACAAAAATCGGCCCTGGAAAAATTTGTACTAGTGGCCCCACATGGGCAGCACCAGAGGTGTAAGGTCTAGCCATGGGCCATGGCAGCAGCACCCTCCCCCCCCAAGACTTTCCAGATAGTGGGCATGTCCAGCATCAAGGGGGAAGTTAAAAATAAATAAAATTAAATATTATGAGCACATTAGAAAACTATATCATTCTTCAGAAAGATATATTTTCTTGCTTATTACACCAACCGTATCCCAAACACTATTCACTCAATCTTATATGTCAGCCAAGCAGGCAGACAGAGCATACACTAGATCATCTGCAATCACAGGCTAAGTGGCAGTAATTTTCATATATGCAAATTATTTTGCATCTTATTCATTAGGTCTATAAAAAGGATCACATGTCCTCAAACAAAACAGGCCCCACAGGTGCGTCGGCCCACCGGGAATCATCCCTGTAAACCCTATGGCCAATCCACCTCTGGCCCCACTAACCTTCCCTGCGTCAAAGGAATTGAATGCTATATTTGAGAAAGCAAGGGAAAACCCTGAGAAAAAATTTCAGATCCCTAAAAGGGTACAGGTGGCGTTTCCTTTCCCTGAGGAGGATAGGAAAAAATGGGAAAACCCGCCGATTGTTGAAGCACCTGTGTCCAGACTCTATAAGAAGGTGGTTTTACCTGTTCCAGGATCAACCGCCATAAAGGAGCCGGCTGATCGAAAAATTGATAACACACTTAAATCAATGTACACTGCTTCAGGGGCCATATTACGTCCCACTTTTGCTAATGCATGGATTGCAAAGGCAATAGTAAAGTGGTCGGCTACCTTACTAGAGGATTTGGATAAGATGGATAAGGGTAATGTTGAATTATTTTTACGTAACATTCACGATTCAGCAGGTTTTATGGTAGAATCCATGAAAGACCTGGGTTCCATGGCTGTGGGAATCTCTTCCATGTCTGTTTCAGCTCATCGGGGACTGTGGCTGCACCAGTGGTCGGTCGACGCGGAATCCAGAAAGAGTGTGGAGTCTCTACCCTATACAGGTCAGGCTCTCTTTGGGGAAGCTTTAGACGCGTGGATATCTACGGCTACAGTGGGTAAGTCTCCATTTCTTCCCTCAGCTGCGCCTGCTCCAAAGAAATCCTTCTCCATCAGCAACACAGTCCTTTCGGCCCAACAAGCCTAGAAAGGCCAGACCGTTCAATACCTTCTTTAGGGGAGGTTGAGTTAAGTCCAAGAAATCTGCCGCTGCAGGTTCCCAGGAACAAAAGCCTGCTTCAGGTACGCCAAAGTCCTCTGCATGACGGTGGACCGTGCGGCCTGGAGGTGGGGCCAGTGGGAGCGGGACTCAGACAATTCAGTCACGTCTGGGTACCGTCCGGCCTGGATGCCTGGGTAATAGATATTGTATCCCAGGGATACAGGCTGGAATTTCAAAGTCTCCTTCTCCGTTTTTTTCAAATCAGGCTTACCAGCTCTGCTGGCAGACAGCACTGTCCTACAGGAAGCTGTCCAAAAGTTGGTGGAGGCACTGGTCATTGTGCTAGTTCCACCTCATTCGCAAACCACAGGTTACTATTCGAACCTTTTCGTGGCAACGAAACGGGATGGTTCGGTCAGGCCCATTCTGAACCTAAATCATTGAACCCCTTTCTAAGGGAGTTCAAGTTCAAAATGGAGTCTCTCAGGGCGGTGATATCATGTCTGAAAGAGGGGGAATTTCTGGTATCCCTGGATATCAAGGATGTGTATCTCCACATTCCGATCTGGCTGCTGCATCAGGCTCATCTCTGTTTCGCATTACTGGACTGTCATTTCCAGTTCCAGGCCCTGCCATTCGGCCTCTCCACAGCACCGACGGTGTTTACCAAGGTGATGGCAGAGATGATGGTTCTCCTCCGCAAACAAGTGGTGAACATCATTCCATATCTGGACGATCTGCTGATAAAGGCATCGTCCAAGGAGAAGTTGCTGCAGTCCATTGTTCTCACGACCCGCCTCCTCAAGAATCACGGTTGGATTCTGAACCTTCCAAAGTCACATTTGGAACCAACCAGGAGGTTGTCCTTTCTGGGAATGATCCTAAACACAGAAGTGCAGAGGGTGTTTCTTCCTCAGGAAAAGGTGTTGGTGATACAAACAATGATCCGGGATGTCCTGAAGCCAGCCCGGGTGTCAGTTCATCAATGCATTCACCTATTGTGGAAGATGGTAGCCTCTTACGAGGCTCTCCAGTACGGGAGGTTCCACGCTCGAACCTTCCAACTGGATCTCCTGGACAAGTGGTCCGGATCACATCTCCACATGCACCAGAGAATACGTCTGTCGCCGAAGGCCAGGATTTTGCTCCTCTGGTGGCTACAATTACCTCACCTTCTGGAGGGACGAAGGTTCGGGATTCAGGAATGGGTCCTTCTAACTACAGATGCAAGCCTTCGGGGCTGGGGAGCAGTCACTCAAGGAGTAACTTTCCAAGGAAGGTGGTCAAGTCTGGAAGCCGGCCTGCCCATCAACATCCTGGAACTAAGAGCCTTCTCCAACGGTCTTCTTCAGGCGGCCCATCTTCTAAGAAATCGGGCCGTTCAGGTACAGTCGGACAATGTAACGACAGTGGCTTACATAAATCGACAGGGCGGAACGAAAAGCAGAGCTGCAATGTCAGAGGTGACAAGAATCATCCTCTGGGCGGAAAAACACTCGTTGGCGCTCTCTGCAATCTTCATTCCGGGAGTAGACAACTGGGTAGCAGACTTCCTCAGCAGACACGATCTCCATCCGGGGGAGTGGGGTCTCCATCCGGAGGTGTTCAAGGGAATAATAGACCTTTGGGGGTTACCCCAAATAGACATGATGGCCTATCGTCTCAACAAGAAGCTTCAATGCTATTTTTCCAGGTCGAGGGACCCACAAGCAGTGACAGTGGATGCCCTGGTGTCTCCGTGGGTGTTCCAGTCAGTGTACGTGTTTCCACCACTCCCACTCATTCCAAGAGCTCTAAAGCTCGTAAGGAGAACAAGAGTTCAAGCGATCCTCATTGCTCCAGACTGGCCAAGGCAGGCTTGGTACGAGGACCTTCTGAATCTCTTGCAGGAAGAGCCGAGGCCTCTTCCTCTTCGGGAGGACCTGCTGCAGCAGGGGCAGTTCGCCTATCAAGACTTACCATGGCTACGTTTGACAGCATGGAGGTTGAGCGCCTGATACTTACTCGGAAGGGCATTCCGAAGAAGGTCATTTCTACCCTGACACAGGCTAGGAAAGGGGTAACATCTAAACATTACCATCGTATTTGGAAGAAATATGTCTCGATGTGAATCCAAGAAGTTTCCTACGGTGGAGTTTCAACTCGGACGTTTTCTCCTCTTCCTGCAAGCAGGTGTGGATATGGGCCTGAGGTTGGGATCTGTGAAGGTCCAGATTTGGGCCCTATCCATTTTCTTCCAGAAACAATTGGCTGCCCTCCTTGAGGTTCAGACCTTTTTGAAGGGAGTTCTGTACATCCAACCTCCCTTTGTACCGCCTACGGCGCCTTGGGACCTTAACATGGTGTTGCAGTTCCTCCAGTCGGATTGGTTTGAGCCTCTACAGGAGGTTGAGGTCAAATTTCTTACATGGAAGGCTGCCACGTTGTTGGCCTTAGCTTCTGCTAGACGTGTGTCCAAATTGGGGGCTTTATCCTGTAAAAGCCCTTACTTGATCTTACATGAAGACAGAGCTGAGCTCCGGACACGTCAGCAGTTTCTTCCAAAGGTTGTGTCGGCATTTCATATCAACCAACCTATTGTGGTGCCAGTGGCTACTGACTCCTCAATTACATCAAAGTCCTTGGATGTTGTGAGGGCTCTGAGGATATATGTGAAGAGAACTTCTCGTCACAGAAAGTCGGACTCTCTGTCTGTCCTATATGATCCCAAGAAAATTGGGTGTCCTGCTTCTAAGCAGACGATCTCTTGCTGGATTAGGTTCACTATTTAGCATGCTTATTCTACGGCAGGATTGCCGTGTCCAAGATCTGTTAATGCCCACTCTACTCGTAAGGTGGGGTCTTCTTGGGCTGCTGCCCGGGGTGTCTCGGCATTGCAACTTTGCCGAGATGCAACTTGGTCTGGGTCGAACACGTTTGCTAAGTTCTACAAGTTCGATACTTTGGCCTCTGATGATCTGAAGTTCAGTCAGTCAATCACTTCTGCAGGAGCCTCCGCGCTCTCCCTCCCGTTCTGGGAGCTTTGGTACATCCACATGGTACTAATGTGGAGGCCAGCATCCTCTAGGACGAAAGAGAAAATAGGATTTTAATTACCTACCGGTAAATCCTTTTCTCGCAGTCCGTAGAGGATGCTGGGCGCCCGCCCAGCTCTTCGTTTTCCTGCCACCGTTGTCTGGTTCAGTACTTCTTTGGTTTAGTTAGGTACTGCATTGTTACTTGGTAAGTAATGTTTCAGCAGTTGCTGAGTGTTTGTAGCTAGTTAGCTTGATGTACCTTGTATGTGTGAGCTGGTATGCATCTCGCCACTATATGTGTTAAATCTTTCTCTCGAAGATGTCCGTCTCCTCGGGCAGTTTCCAGACTGAGTCTGGTAGGAGGGGCATAGAGGGAG
The DNA here is from genome assembly GCF_028390025.1 of Pseudophryne corroboree. Taxonomy (NCBI): domain Eukaryota; kingdom Metazoa; phylum Chordata; class Amphibia; order Anura; family Myobatrachidae; genus Pseudophryne; species Pseudophryne corroboree. The sequence goes on along the minus strand of NC_086445.1, from coordinate 644,654,292 downwards.
GCGCCAGCCCACACTCTCAAACTCTTAAAGTGCCAATGGTTCCTGGTGGACCCGTCTATACCCCATGGTACTAATGTGGACCCCAGCATCCTCTACGGACTACGAGAAAAGAATTTACCGGTAGGTAACCAAAATCCTATTTTTACATGTTTTCAGTAACCGCAACCCCCCCATACTTCATTCCTTTACATACACAACAATAGGGCTAATCAGAGTTGATTGCAGCAGCAAATTTGTTAGCAGTTGGCCAAAACCATGTGCACTGCAGGTGTGGCAGATATAACATGTGCAGAGAGAGCTAGATTTGGGTGGATTATGTGTTTCTGTGCAGGGTAAATACTGTGTCGAAGTCAAAAATATTACATACACATAACATACAAACTCCAAACAGAGAGGTCTCTGTTTGTGCGCATACACACAGCGTGCACAGGATATACGGTAGCATACGCATTCGCACAGAGAAGCCACGAAGATATATGTGACACATTTCATACAATATATAAATTACACATAGACAAAACATGACAAGCACCAGACATTATAATGTATTTATATAATAGAGTGTAACATCAGATATATATGTACTATTGGAACAGAACAAGTTAATTATATCATGCTTAGTGTCAAAATGATCAGGAGAATTTGTGAATTAATTTGATAGCTATGGGTAAATTGTAGCACATTACAACGATTAGTTATGATTAAATGTATGAAATCTAAAGTCACTCTTATGGGAACAAAGAACTTCCTGAAGAAAGCATGTGTGCAGAAAACCAGTGGCTAACCTCTATAACTGCATCTTCAAACAGGACATTGCTTGCATATGAACTGACCAATAACACACAAGGAATGAGAGACCTCCCTCTCCTGGGCCAATGGAAGGAGACCGAAACCAACAACCTGTTAACTCCCACTTTTTGATATAGGCAGTTTTGTAAGGCAAGTTATTTAGTTGCTTGCTGAGAAGGGATGGAGGAAAGTTCTATGGGACAGGGTGAAGTATGTAACTGCAACTGCTTCTTTTATAACTGTAACCATATTTCTACATGTTATACTTAATGATATACTGTACATATGTTATTTTGTATGCATACCCTTTTAATATCAAATATATATATATAAATATCAATATCTTAAGGGACATAGTGTTGCGACGGTCAGCGCACTTTTATCGTATATGGTAATAAGATGCGCCTTGCGTCCGCAGTATATATGAACGCTGGCATTGAAATATATATATTTTTTTAATATTGGAAATTCACAACTGCCTGCTTTATTTTTACACTGCAATTTAGATTTTAGTTTGAACACACTCCACCCAAATCTAACTCTCTCTGCACATTATATTTGCCCCACCCCCCTGCAGTGCACATGGTTTTGCCCAACTGATTACAAATTTGCTGCTGCGATCAACTCTGAATAACCCCGAATGTCATCAGATTTTCAATGCTAAGCTTCATAGCAAATTCTAGGAATGTAGTGAGATACCTTAAGCAGGCAATTTAACTCCAGGTTTCGGTGAAACCTCAACCTGTCATTGAATTGCCCGCTAAAAATAAAAAATAAATACTGCATGGAAGAATAATCATAAAAAAGTATCTTAAATCCACTTATAATAGTATCAAGCAGCCTGTACTATAACATGCACAACAGCAGTCCCACGCACTGTGGAAGGGTACACGAGTGCCTTTCAATCAGTTTTGCCAAGTAAGTAGATGGGTAGTGGATACTCAAATAGAGATGAATGATCTATGGAGATACAGTTTGCTACACAGGACAAAAGTAAAGTAAGACATGTTGCCATCCTGTTTTGTCACTCGCATCATAAAATCATTGTTCTCTACAAGTATCCATCTCCCCACAATTTACCTTCTGATACTGCTGCTCATACATCAACAATCTTTTTCTTGGTGCATATAAAAACAATGCTAGGTTTACACTATACCAGGGGATCAGAGTCCAAGGTAGCTGGAGGCGAGTCTTTCACTATGTGTTCCCTGGGAGGTGATGCGGAGAGATGGGTGCCCATACTTGGCTGTGGTAGATGTAACAACTTTGACTGATCTTGCTGTGCCAGAGGCCAAGGCAGCGTGTCCCTAACCCATTCTACTGGATCCTCCCAGGCTGCCCTCTGTCCATGTACCTATAAGAAGAAATACAGATAAAACATTATTTTTACTGCACTTAATCTAGTCAGGGCCTCTCATGACCAATTTAATCTGAAAAAATAAAAATAAAAATGTTCCGTTCAGGAGTGAGGAGCAGCGTTAGCTTTTTATTATATAGGATGTACTGTAACCTGCTCTTTGGCACCTTTAATAAACAAATAAAAACAAAGAAGAATTGTTTTATTACCTTCAGAAGTCCCAGACCAGTACTACATGGAAACAAACAACATCCTAGGCTATATATTCATATCAATGGAGCGGACCTTCTCCCTGCCTGAAAAGGTCAGCCTCCCCTAAGGAGTGTGCTGCATCTACAGTACATGCTGGTTGGAAGCAGGAAGATGACCAACCTGGAGAATGTCGGACTGGTGCATGAAGGGCCCACCAGGGAAATGCTTTTAAATAGTGCAGCCAAAGCTATAATTCCAGTTCACTGGAGATCCCAGAGTCCAAGTTTAGGGGTGTGTTCAGTCTCCAGAGGTTTGGCTAACCGTTAGAGTGCATGGTCTGGGCCCCTTGTAAAATATATATAGTAAATACTTGTAGTGCATGCAGGTAATGTATCAGAATGCGCTGTAGAAAATACACCATAGTCATGTGCAGTATAAAGTAACATATAAACAATGTATAATATAAGTGCATAGTCTGGAACCCTGATCCCTAGAAGAGAAGGTGGTTTTAGGATCTTTGGATTATTTGTCTGGAAAAAGAGATTTTTGCTGAAACCAATTGAAGAGGGGAGAGCCCCAAACCAGAATTTATATAATTAAATAAATATAATTATAAATATATAATTAATAAAATAAGATTTTACTCACCGGTAAATCTATTTCTCGTAGTCCGTAGTGGATGCTGGGACTCCGTAAGGACCATGGGGATTAGCGGCTCCGCAGGACACTGGGCACAACTAAAGAAAGCTTTAGGACTACCTGGTGTGCACTGGCTCCTCCCACTAAGACCCTCCTCCAGACCTCAGTTAGGATACTGTGCCCGGAAGAGCTGACACAATAAGGAAGGATTTTGAATCCCGGGTAAGACTCATACCAGCCACACCAATCACACCGTATAACTCGTGATACTATACCCAGTTAACAGTATGATAACAACTGAGCCTCTCAACAGATGGCTCAACAATAACCCTTTAGTTAGGCAATAACTATATACAAGTATTGCAGACAATCCGCACTTGGGATGGGCGCCCAGCATCCACTACGGACTACGAGAAATAGATTTACCGGTGAGTAAAATCTTATTTTCTCTAACGTCCTAAGTGGATGCTGGGACTCCGTAAGGACCATGGGGATTATACCAAAGCTTCCAAACGGGCGGGAGAGTGCGGATGACTCTGCAGCACCGAATGAGCAAACTCTAGGTCCTCCTCAGCCAGTGTATCAAACTTGTAGACTCTTGCAGGAGTGTTTTAACCCGACCAAGTAACAGCTCGGCAAATTTGTAAAGCCGAGACCCCTCGGGCAGCCGCCCAAGAAGTGCCCACTTTCCTCGTGTAATGGGCTTTCACAGATTTAGGGTGCGGCATTCCAGCCGCAGAATGTGCAAGTTGAATCGTGCTACAGATCCAGCGAGCAATAGTCTGCTTAGAAGCAGGAGCACCCAGCTTGTTGGGTGCATACAGGATAAATAGCGAGTCAGTTTTCCTGACTCCAGCCGTCCTGGAAACATATACTTTTCAGGGCCCTGACTACGTCCAGAAAACTTGGAATCCTCCAAGTCCCAAGTAGCCGCAGGCACCACAATAGGTTGGTTCACATGAAAAACTGATACCACCTTAGGAATGAATTGGGAACGAGTCCTCAATTCCGCCTTATCCATATAGAATACAGATAAGGGCATTTGTATGACAAAGCCGCCAATTCTGATACACGCCTGGCCGACGCCACGGCCCACAGCATGACCACTTTCCACGTGAGGTATTGTAGCTCCCCGGATTTAAGTGGCTCAACTCAATGCGACCTCAGGAAATCCAACACTACGTTGAGATCCCACGGTGCCACTGGAGGCACAAACGGGGGTTGACTATGCAGCACTCCCTTAACAAAAGTCTGAACTTCAGGCAGTGAAGCCAGTTCTATTTTGGAAGAAAATCGATAGAGCCGAAATCTGGACCTTAATGGAACCCAATTTTAGGCCCATAGTCACCTCTGACTTGTAGGAAATGCAGAAAATGACCTAGCTGAAATTCCTCCTTTGGGGCCTTACTGGCCTCACAGCACGCAACATATTTCCGCCATATGCGGTGATAATGGTTTGCGTTCACTTCTTTCCTAGCTTTAAATAGCGTAGGGATAACTTCCTCCGGAATGCCCTTTTCCTTCAGGATCAGGAGTTCAACCGCCATGCCGTCAAACGCAGCCGCGGTACGTCTTGGAACAGACAGGCCCCCTGCTGCAGCAGGTCCTGTCTGAGCGGCAGAGGCCATGGGTCCTCTGAGATCATTTCTTGGAGTTCTGGGTACCAAGCTCTTCTTGGCCACCCGGAACAATGAGTATAGTTCTTACTCCTCTCCTTCTTATTATTCTCATTACCCTGGGTATGAGAGGCAGAGAAGGGAACACATACACCGACTGGTACACCCACGGTGTTACCAGAGCGTCTACAGCTATCGCCTGAGGGTCCCTTGAACTGGCGCAATATCTTTGTAGCTTTTTGTTGAGGCGGGACGCCATCCTGTCCACTTGTGGCCTTTCCCCACGGTGTACAATCATTTGGAAGACTTCTGGATGAAGTCCCCACTCTCTCGGGTGGAGGTCGTGTCTGCTGAGAAAGTTCTCAGTTGTCCACTCCGGGAATGAACACTGCTGACAGTGCTAACACATGATTTTCCGCCCATCGGAGAATCCTTGTGGCTTCTGCCATCGCCATCCTGCTTCTTGTGCCGCCCTGTCGGTTTACATGAGCGACCGCCGTGATGTTGTCTGACTGGATCAGCACCGGCCGGTGTTGAAGCAGGGGTCTAGCCTGACTTAGGGCATTGTAAATGGCCCAAAGTTCCAGAACATTTATGTGTAGGGAAGTCTCCTGACTTTTCCATAGGCCTTGGAAGTTTCTTCCCTGTGTGACTGCCCCCCAGCCTTGAAGGCTGGCATCCGTGGTCACCAGGACCCAGTCCTGTATGCCGAATCTGCGGCCCCCTAGAAGATGTGCAGTCACCACCACAGCGACACCCTGGCCCTTGGAGACAGGGTTATCCGCCGATGCATCTGAGAAGGCGACCCGGACCACTTGTCCAACAGATCCCACTGGAAGATCCTTGCATGGGACTTGGCGAATGGAAATTCTTTGTAAGAAGCTACCATCTTTCCCAAGGCTCGCGTGCATAGATGCACCGATACCTGTATTTGTATTAGGAGGTCTCCGTCTAGAGACGCCAACTCCTTGGACTTCTCCTCCGGGAGAAACCCTTTTTATCCTGTTCTGTGTCCAGAACCATACCCAGGAACAGTAGACGCGTCGTAGGAACCAGCTGTAACTTTGGAATATTCAGAATCCAGCCGTGCTGTTGTAGCACTTCCCGAGATAGTGCTACTCCGACGAACAACTGCTCCCTGGACCTCGCCTTTATAAGGAGATCGTCCAAGTACGGGATAAGTACTTCGGCCATTACCTTGGTAAATACCCTCGGTGCCGGGGACAGACCAACGGCAACGTCTGGAATTGGTAATGACAATCCTGTACCACAATTTTGAGGTACACCTGGTGACGAGGGTAAATAGGGACATGCAGGTAAGTATCCTTGATGTCCAGTGATACCCTGAAATTTTTCAGGCTTGCAATAATCGCCCTGAGCGATTCCATTTTGAACTTGAACCTTCGTATATAAGTGTTCAAGGATTTCAATTTTAGCATGGGACTCACCGAACCGTCTGGTTTCGGTACCACAACATTTTGGAATAGTAACCCCGGCCTTGTTGAAAGAGGGGTACCTTGATTTCACCTGCTGGAAGTACAGCTTGTGAATTGCCGCCAGTACTACCTTTCTCCGAGGGCAGCAGGCAAGGCTGATGTGAGGCAACGGCGAGGGGGAGTCGTCTCGAACTCCAGCCTGTATCCCTGTGATACTACTTGCAGAACCTAGGGATCCACCTGTGGGCAAGCCCACTGATCCCTGCAGTTCCCGAGACGCGCCCCCACCGCACCTGTCTCCACCTGTGGAGCCCCAGCGTCATGCGGTGGACTCAGAGGAAGCGAGGGAAGATATTTGATCCTGGAACTGGCTCACTGGTGCAGCTTTTTCCTTCTTCCCTTGTCTCTGTGCAGAAAGGAAGCGCCTTTGACCCGCTTGCTTTTCTGAAGCCGAAAGGACTGTACTTTCTTTAGGCTTTTGTGAGGAAACCTGAGGTAAAAAATTTTCTTCCCAGCTGTTGCTGTGGATACGAGGTCCCAGAGACCATCCCCAAACAATTCCTCACCCTTATAAGGCAGAATCTCCATGTGCCTTTTAAATGCAGCATCACCTGTCCACTGCCGGGTTTCTACTACCCTCCTGGCAGAATGGACATTGCATTAATTCTGGATGCCAGCCGGCAAATATCCCTCTGTGCATCCTTTATATATAAGACAACGTCTTAAATATGCTCAATGTTAGCAAATATTATTATCCCTGTCTTAGCGTATTAATATTATCTGACAGGGTGTCAGACCACGCTGCAGCAGCACTATTTATGCTGAGGCAATTGCAGGTTTCAGTATATAACCTGAGTGTGTAAATACAGACTTCAGGATCGCCTCCTGCTTTTTATCAGCAGGTTCCTTCAAGGTGGCTGTATCCTAAGACGGCAGTGCCACCTTTTGACAAACGTGTGAGCGCCTTATCCACCCTAAGGGATATCTCCCAACGCGACCTATCCTCTGGCGGGAAAGGGTACGCCATCAGTAACTTTTTAGAAATAACCAGTTTCTTATCGGGGGAAACCACGCTTCTTTACACACTTCATTCATTCATCTGATGGGGGAACAAAACAGTGGCTGTTTTTTCTCCCCAAAAATAAAACCCCTTTTATGTGGTACTTGGGTTTATGTCAGAAAATGCGTAAGACATTTTTCATTGCCGAGATCATGTAACGGATGTTCCTAGTGGATTGTGTATATGTCTCAACCTCGTCGACACTGGAGTCAGACTCCGTGTCGACATCTGTGTCTGCCATCTGAGGTAACGGGCGTTGTTTTGAGCCCCTGATGGCCTTTGAGACGCCTGGGCAGACGCGGGCTGAGAAGCCGGCTGTCCCACAGCTGTTACGTCATCCAGCCTTTTATGTAAGGAGTTGACACTGTCGGTTAATACCTTCCACCTATCCATCCACTCTGGTGTCGGCCCCACAGGGGGCGACATCCCATTTATCGGCCTCTGCTCCGCCTCCACGTAACCTTCCTCATCCAACATGTCGACACATCCGTACCGACACACAGCACACACACAGGGAATGCTCTGACTGAGGACAGGACCCCACAAAGTCCTTTGGGGAGACCGAGAGAGAGTATGCCAGCACACACCAGAGCGCTATATAATGCAGGGATTAACACTATAACTGAGTGATTTTTCCCCAAATAGCTGCTTGTATACATATATTGCGCCTAAATTTAGTGCCCCCCCTCTCTTTTTAACCCTTTGAGCCTGAAAACTACAGGGGAGAGCCTGGGGAGCTGTCTTCCAGCTGCACTGTGAAGAGAAAATGGCGCCAGTGTGCTGAGGGAGAAGCCCCGCCCCCTTTTCGGCTGACTTTCTCCCGCTTTTTCTGTGATACTGGCAGGGGTAATTTTACATCTATATAGCCTCTGGGACTATATATGATGTATATTTTGCCAGCCAAGGTGTTATTTATTGCCCCCAGGCCCCCCCCCCAGCGCCCTGCACCCATCAGTGACCGAAGTGTGAGGTGTACATGAGGAGCAATGGCGCACAGCTGCAGTGCTGTGCGCTACCTTGGTGAAGACCGAAGTCTTCTGCCGCCGATTTTCCGGACCTTCTTCGTGCTTCTGGCTCTGTAAGGGGGACGGCGGCGCGGCTCCGGGAACGAACACCAAGGTCGGGTCCTGCGGTCGATCCCTCTGGAGCTAATTGTGTCCAGTAGCCTAAGAAGCCCAAACTACCACCTGTTAGGTAGGTTCGCTTCTTCTCCACTTAGTCCCTCGCTGCAGTGAGTCTGTTGCCAGCAGATCTCACTGAAAATAAAAAACCTAAATATACTTTCTTTCTAGGTGCTCAGGAGAGCCCCTAGTGTGCATCCAGCTAAGCCGGGCACAGAAATCTAACTGAGGTCTGGAGGAGGGTCTTAGTGGGAGGAGCCAGTGCACACCAGGTAGTACTAAAGCTTTCTTTAGTTGTGCCAAGTCTCCTGCGGAGCCGCTAATCCCCATGGTCCTTACGGAGTCCCAGCATCCACTTAGGACGTTAGAGAAAATATAAATCCACCTAGGGGTTCATGAAGTCTTAATTTAACTCAGATTTTGCTAGGTCGGTATTTATCTCAACAGCAGCTTCCACAAACAGAAATCCTTATAATTTCACCTGTTGGGGTTCCTGAGGACTGGAGTCGGGAACTACTGGTCTAACATATTAAAATTAAATAAGATACACTATTTAGCCAAAAGTGATTGGACAACCACCCCTACCCCCATTCAAGTGAAATGGTGAGCTCCTGCATCAGACACGTGTTCGTGAAGGTATAAAACGGGTAGAGGGGCACTGATTAGATAACTTGCTAACGAAATGGCCAGAAGAAGCTTACAGAGTTTGAAAAGGGAATCATCGTAGGCTGCGCAATGTCTTGTTTCCAGGGTGATGCTGGACTGGGATACAGAAAATTCGGTAACCCAGATGGACTGCCCAGCTCAGAGTCCGGATCTTAACCAACCTTCAGTGTCACAGTTGGTCACTGTACTTCAGGCAGAATGGCAAAACATACCGCCTGCTGTTGTCCGAGAACTTGTGTACAATTTGCCAAGTAGGGTGCCTGCAATAATCACTGCACGTGGCGGGCCTACAAAGTACTAACGTCAATAAAATCTCGTGTCCAATCACTTTTGACTACATAGTGTATATCCTTTATCAGGCTTTAAATAACTTACAGAACTACAACAACAACAACAAAAATCAGAGAGGAGAAGAGACAGTATTGTCTAATAACATTTTGTATGTCTATGTGCCAAGAGGTAATCATTCGCCCTCACTCTGGCTGAAACTATAAAGCACCCCTCCCCATACATTGTATGTGTGACCCTAGACTGAGAGGCATGATGGGGAAATTAACAAAAAGATAATTCAGTCCATTCTCAGCATTAGTGTTTTTCATGCTTACAGTATTAGACTACTGCAGGGACTAATGAACCAAGAAAATGCACACACTATACAGTATATAACTAACAATGGGCGGGATGTACCAACCTTGCACAGTACATCCCGCGCCAATACGAATTGCATATGTATTAACACATGTGATTAGTATCACAAAGGGCAGTTCTCCCCATAAGAGCTGACCTTTGCAATGGACTTCAGAGTATATGACCCAGGAGTCCGTCTGCAGCGGGGGATGCTGGGAGGGATCAAATTGGATCCCTGTGACAGCACCAATGCGGAAAGAAGCCTATATGTTGATGTTACCCTCCGCACCAAAGCCCCACCGTCTGGGGCTTAGTACATAAGTGAAATGCGGTAAAACACCTTAAACTGCATTTTCTCATTAGTATATCCCACCCAATGAGTGAAAAGGAGATTTCAAGAATGAGACAAAGCACAATAAGCATTTTGTATATTCTGTTTAGAAAATCAAGTTAGTAGGGAAAAAAAAGGGAAACATCCATTTTGTAACAGCAATCTAAATGCAAATTGCATGACTTGCTGCTGGTTCTCTGTTGGCTATCTTCCACACTACTCCATTAACCTTCTGCTGTCTAATCAGATCACGCAGAGGCATTATACAATACGCTATCTTTTGTAAAAATAAAACTTGCCTGCAGTTGCACAAGATGATTTTTCTGCTGCAGTTTTACACAGTGGAACATCAGTGATTTTATTTGCAAATAGGATGTCTAAACAATTTTCCACTGCTAAAAAGGACTACAAGATATTAAACATTTGTATCTAGTTGTTTTGAAATTTGATATGCAAAAACAGCTACAAGTCACTTTGCCAGTTAATTGCCATTGATTTCAACAGAGCCTTTTTTCCCTATAGTGTCTTATTTACTGGGTTAAACCACTGTTAACTGCAATTGACGGGGAATCATTATTAAAAAATTACTGATATGCTCTCCTCCTGGTACGTTCTCATCCAGTAACATTTAACGGAGGGCTTTTCCAAGTTTCAGATTGCAATTTTAACCAGAAGAGAGGTCTCCTCACACACTCTTGCTGCAGTCGCGTCAAGCATCCCTTTCTCAGTGCACCAGGTCCAGTGTGTCTTGGCTTGCCCCGAGCACCTTTTTCATCCAAATGAGAGTTTTAGTGCAGTCTTGTGAAACTGTTTTTGACACATTGCATTGCGACGGATTCATTTTATATGCAACACTTGTCTGCGACTGAGTCTGTGGCGTCGGTATTCCGGCAGCAGCATTTCACCGCCTGTCAGGGTTCCGGCATCAGAATTGTGACCGCTGGGTACCCGACAGGCGGTCTCGTGATTGCCTCACCTGCATAGCATATTGAGGCTAGACGCACAGTTGCCTACCCTCCTACATGCTGTATGAGACTCCCGGTTCAATGTGGAGTCTCACGCTGTCCGCATAGTTAAACAAAACCCCCGGATTCCCCACTGCCCTGTCAGGAATCCGGACCATGTTGGGGAGGGGGGGGGGGGGGGGGATGGGGGGTTTGAACAAATGGACCTCATTTTGCTCCAGGACGGGACACTTGCTGTAGTTTCCCAAGCCTGCTGTTTCCCCCACCTGACCGGGAAGCAGCTCAGAGGAGCAGTCAATACCAGCGCTGCAAAAGATCCAGCGCCCCGTGAGAAGAGAAGGTCGCGGACGGCACTGACCAGCAGGAGTGGAGAAACTGCGAGACTGACCTGCAGCAGCTGTAAGGGCTTCTGTAAGCCGACTCCAACCAGCATCGTACAACGCGTCTATAGAACTCACTGGCAGTAGCAGAGTTAATTATTCTGCAGAAACGGTGGTTTGTCAAATTTACATCTTACCGCAGGTCCACAGCCAGCACCAGTGTGAGACCAACCAGCTGACCAATCACCGACAGGAAAGGAGTTAATTACTATACACTGCGGGATGGAGGCAAGCTGCAGTAGATTTTACATCTAACAGCAGCCGACACAAGAGTGTGGCTAACCCGCTGGCTGGGGTAAGAACCCAAGCTCATTGAACAGTACAGACTTACAGATTGGACCTTAATCACCTGGACTTCCCCTACCTTCCTAGCTGGCCACACATACATGTCCTTGAAAACTCAGAATTTTTGTCCGTCTGTCTGTTCGTTTTGGCATCACGCAAAAACTACTGGATGAATTTGGATCGGGTTTTCCCTATTGTATAACTTAGTGACCTAGAAAGAAACGCAGGCATGTATGATCTCGACGTGATATCAGGGAAAGGAGATATAAAAGAAAAACCAGACGCTTGACACTCGGCAGGCTCCTCATGTGTGGCATTTCTGAACTCGCTTAGTGCTGCTGGACTTCCAGCGCACTGCATTCCACTGAAAGTTGGTTTTCTGATCATGCTTCTGTGGAAACGGACTCCGCTGAAATTATGCAACAAAATCCGACATAAAATGACTACTCTGCAGAGGTACCTACTTGAGGCAGAGATTCTAACAGGATGTGGCGTAGGTTAGACTGTGTTTATTCCACGCATCCCCCTTATTTCCAACAATTATCCTTTTCAATTCAAGCACCTAGTTTCCTGTAAGATTCTGCTTCGCTATCATGGTCAACAAGTTGCAGGGGCAAACGCTCAGGGCCAGCTGCTTCTCCCATGGGCAGCTTTACATGGCTTGCACACAAGTAGCCCCAAGCATCTTTTTGTGGTAATCCCTGTAGAAAAAACTGCAAATATTGTTTACAAAGTAGTTGCACTGTGTGTGCCCTCAAGTGGCCGCACGCATGCGTATGCACTCGTATGGCCATAGAGAATACATTAACTAGGCTAAAAGTGCAAGTTGGTGCGACAGACTGTCGCACCAACTTGCACCCGCGATGCGTATGCCCGTTCGGCCGCATCGTGGGATGGATGAGGCTGGCTACATCTGTATCTCACATTTTCATCTGAGTGCTAAATTTACCCACCAGTATCCATACTAGAAGAATCCATTTATTCTTCATAACCAATAGGTGACCTCTTCTTCTTGTTCTGTTTACTCGTGGCATACAAACTATATAGCCCTGTGAAAACCTTTTTGACCCAGAGGGATAGAATTTTTTTTTATAGAATAGTGATCCATTCATGAAAATGCAGAGACCGATGGTCATTATCAGGCTATTTAATTAAAGTGTTATTTTCGGAAGAAAAATGCCCTGTTTTCGTGCGATAGCACATAGGATCCGGACCTATGTGTTATTGAGGCTTTAGGGTCTGCTTATTGAGGATTATGCACCCAAAGCATAATACATAGTAACAGTTTCTGAGGTTGAAAAAAAAAAAGACAACTTGTCCATCGAGTTCAACCTATTTGTGGACTTCTACGCTGTATTATTTTTAGGACTAATTTTATCTGCCGTGGATGACGGCCGTTGTGTTTATTCCTCTTTTTTAATTTATTTCTTTTTTAAAACTATAGTGCGTGATCTACCCACCATAACCCTGTATATCCTTATCCATTAGGAATTTATCTAGCCCATTCTTAAAAGTATTGACCAAGTCCGCCTTTACTACTCTCTCAGGAAGGGAATTCCAAACACGTATTGTTCTTACTGTGAAGAAACCTTTTCGCCACTGTGTGTGAAATCTCCTCTCCTCCAACCTGAGCGAATATCCACGTGTCCTCTGTGTCGATCTTATAAAAAAAACAGATCCTCCGCAAGCTCCGTGTATTGTCCCCTTATATATTTGTAAATGTTAATCATGTCCCCTCTTAATCTCATGTTTTCCAATGTAAACATGCCTAGCCTAGCAAGCCTTTCCTCGTATTCCAGCGTCTCTATCCCCTTGATCAGTTTGGCCCCCAGCCTCTGAAGCTTTTCTAGTTCCAGGATATCCTTTTTGTAGTATGGTGCCCAAAATTGTGCACAGTATTCAAGATGTGGCCTCACTAGGGATTTATATAATGGGAGTATAACACTCTCATCCCTTGCGTCAATTCCCTGCTTTATGCATGCGAATACCTTGTTTGCCTTCTTTGCTGCATTCCTACTTTAGGTACTGCTGCTAAGTTTGTTATCTATGAGAACGCCTACGTCTTTTTCCAGCACAGAATACCCTAATTTTACCCCATTTAGTATGTAGGTGGTATTTTTGATCTCGCTACCAAAGTGCATTACCTTACACTTGTCTGTATTGAACCTCATTCTCCATTTTGCTGCCCAGGCTTTCAGTTTAAAAAAGAGTCGTTCTGAAGAGACTCAGCATCTCCCTCCGAATTTATAACATTACACAGTTTGGTATCGTCTGCAAAAATTGACACCATGCTCTCTAGACCTACTGCTAGATCATTTAATCCCCGATATATAACATACATAGTAACACATAGTAACATAGTATCTAAAGTTGAAAAAAAGACAATTTGTCCATCGAGTTCAACCTATTGGTGGTCTCCGATGCAGTTTTCTTTTAGGATTAATTTTGCCTCATGCTGATATCAGCCATTTTGTTTTAATGACAGCCATTATGTTTTAATAACTATAGTGCGTGACTAAGCACCATAACCCTGAATATCCTTATCCATTAGGAATTTATCTAACCCATTCTTAAAGGTGTTGACTGAGTACGCCATTACTACTTCTTCAGGCAGGGAATTCCAAACAAGTATTGTCCTTACTGTGAAAAAACCTTTTGGCAGCATTGTGCGGAATCTCCTCTCCTCTAACCTAAGCGAGTGCCCACGTGTCCTCTTAGCTGAGCCTATCAAAAACAGGTCCCGCACAAGCTCTGTGTATTGTCCCCTTATATATTTGAAGATGTTGATCATGTCCCTTCTTAGTCTCCTCTTTTCCAGTATAAACATGCCTAGCCTTGCAAGCCTTTCCTCGTATTCCAGCGTCTCCATTCCCTTAATTAGTTTGGTTGCCCGCCTCTGAACCTCTTCAAGCTCCAGGATATCCTTTTTGTAGTATGGTGCCCAAAATTGTACACAGTATTCTAGATGTGGACTCACTAGTGATTTATATAATGGTAGTATAACACTCTCGTCCCTTGCATCAATTCCCTGTTTTATGCATGCTAATATCTTATTAGTCTTCTTTGCTGTAATCCTACTTTGGGTTCTGCTACTAAATTTGCCTTCTATGTGAACATCCAAGTCTTTTTACAGTACAGAATCCCCTAATAATACCCCATTTAGTATGTAGGTGTTGGTTTTGTTCTTGCTACCACAATGCATTACCTTACACTTGTCGGTATTGAATCTCATTCTCCATTTAGCTGCCCATGCGTCTAGTTTCACTAAGTCGTTCTGAAGAGACTCTGCATCCCCCTCCGTATTTATAACCTTACACAATTTTGTATCATCTGCAAAGATTGACACCATGCTCTCTAGACCTACTGTTCGGTCGTTAATGAAAATGTTAAGCAATAGTGGCCAAATACAGACCCTTGTGGCACACCACTTAGCACTTCAGTCCAATTTGAATATGATCCATTAACCACAACACGCTGCTCCCTATTATCTAACCAATTTTTGACCCAAGTGCATAGTGTCCTCCCATGCCCTATTTCTTGTAGCTTATAGATAAGTCGCATGTGCGGTACTGTGTTAAAAGCTTTAGCAAAGTCTAAAAATTATATATCCACCTCCTTACCCTAATCAAGGTTCGCACTGTTTCATAAAAGCCAATTAAGTTGGTTTGACATGATCTATCCTTAACAAATCCTTGTTGGTTCCTTTTAATGACCTTATTGGCATCAAGGAACTTTTGAATACTATCCCTTAGGATACCTTCCAATACTTTTCCCACTATAGATGTAAGACTAACTGGTCTATAATTACCCGGATCAGCTTTACTTCCCTTTTTGTATATTGGCACCACCTCCGCTATACGCCAGTCCTACGGAAACATACCTGGTATAACAATCTTTGAAAATCAGAAATAGTGGTCTTGCTAGTTCAGACTGAAGCTCCATAAGAACCCTTGGGTAAATTCCATCAGGACCAGGTGACTTATTAATCTTTACATTTTTTAATCGGTCACAGACTACCTCCTCACTTAAATAAGCATTTAGCAGTGGGACATTATTTTTGTTGAGATTGTGTGTTAGACCCTGCATTTGGTCTTCTCTGGTAAATACAGTTGAAAAAAAAAAACTCATTTAGTTTGTTCGCTATGTCATTATCATTTTTGATTAAGACTCCCAGCTTGTCTTTTAAAGGGCCTATACTCTCCTTCTTTAATCTCTTGCTGTTGCTGTATTTACATTTTTTTGGAGATTTGCTTTGCTTTCCTACTAGTTTTTGAATTTCTACTTTAGCCGCTCTAATTTCTTTTTTGTATATTTTGTTACAATCCTTATAATGCTGAAATGACTCCATTCCCTTCAGATTTGTATTTTTTGAATGCTCGACATTTTTTGCCCTTTAGTTCCTTCTTTTTGTTAAGTCACATTGGTTTGGGATTTTTATTCCTTTTTTTGCCGCTTGTGGGAATAAATTTGCGAGTATTTTTAACTAGCAGTGATTTTAATACATCCCATTTCTCCGTAGTAGTATTTTTCTTGAAACAGTATCTCCCATTCAATGTCCCTTAAAGCTTCCTTCATCATGGCAAAGTTGGCTTTGCTAAAGTTTAGAGTCCTAGTTGAGCCATTATAGGATTGCTTATGAAAACGGATATTGAATGTGACCATATTGTGGTCGCTGTTTCCTATGGGCTCCCCTACTATATGCCAGGTATTGGGCTAATTGAATAGCCCCCGATTAATTAATTAGATGAATTACCACAGCTAATTGAATACCAACCAAAGTATGAATCACATCACATAGAAGTCTGCTACAATTCTAACTCCAGGATGTGCGCGCAATTGAAATAATACTGGATGACTGGCCTTTGCACCCTGCCCTTTTAGTGGCTCCTTGCTAAACAGCCTGCCTGTGCCTGTTGCTGATCACCGGCACTGGGTGAATAGAAGCACGCACGGCATCTATTCTCAGTGCGGGAGGGGCTAGGGGGCAGTCCAGCATGTCCATAAGTGCTGGGCACACCCTCTTTTGCGCATAAGAACCTGTCAGCACCCCAGCGCCCTGCCCGCATCCTTGCGGAAACACTAAGTTTGTTAACAGTTCATAGTGCATGCCCACAAACATAGTTCAAAGAGATATATTGTAGCTGTTTGTTGTGCCGAGTGTTGGCAGACATTTTGGGGTTTTTTTCTCCTCCCAGACTTCCCACCATGCATGGATGGATGGATGGATAGATAGTACATGAATCTAATGTGAAATTGCAGACACAGAACTAATTTGGCCTACAGATGACGTTAACCCATTTTGTGCATCCTAATTGTTTAATACCAATGCTTAAAAAGATACTATTTGACATATCCTAACTGACCAAACTCCTGAAACAGCTTTTTTAATACATTTGATACCATATCAACAAAAAAAATGCCTTTAACACGATTAATGAAAAGAGTGGAGAAGTAAGCCAGTGGAGAAGTTGCCCATGGCAACCAATCAGCTGCTTTGTATAATTTTAAAGTATGCAAATTATACGTTACTTCAATGCTGATTGGTTGCCATGGGCAACTTATACACTTGCTCCCTTCTCCACTGCTTAGTACACCTCCCTCTACAACTTCTATTCCTACACATGTGGCTGTTTTCAAAATGATGATCCCCATATTAACCACCAAACCACCTGTGCCCTAAGGTAGTACACTCGCCTTGATTCCATCTTTGGCTCCTTCTTGAAGGTATGGTATAATGGAGTTGTTCCAAAGATCAATAAACCATACACGGAAATCCTCAATCCCAATTGGACAAGACAAGAAGAAGCAAGGACCTGTCAGAGAAGCACAGACCTGAATGAAGCATGTGGGTAAATAAACACATTAGCTTGATATAATGTAGTACATTACAAAATGAAGTTTGTGCCAAGGGAGGCTAGAGTTGCTACAGGCTGCCAGCTATTCAGTAGCAGTAGCAAGTGATTTGTGTTCAACTGTTTTTCCTTTAGATTACTTTATAAAAATAGCTACATAGATAAAGCCATACACGAGTGGCATTAATAGCTGATCACAACTCAAAGAGTTAAGGCCCATACACACTTGACGATAAAGTGAGCGACGTCGTTCATTTCAGCCCTCATCAATGACGTCGCTCATTATATCGTCAAGTGTGTATGCATCCGACGACCACCGATGCGCGGCCCCGCGGGACGTTAACGACCCTCGCTTATCTGTGGAGCATGTATGCTCAATTTCGACTATGGTCGTTACCGACCAGAGACATCGTTGAATGTGTATGGTGTGAACGACCAACGACCAAGCCACTGTTCACCAGCCCTGTTCCCTGCTCATTATTTTAATAAACTGTTCAGCTTGGATGCTTCAACGATGAATGGTCTTTGGTCGTTGGTCTTTGGTTGTTGGTAGTGTGTATGCTCATGTTGTTTGCTCAGCTGTTCAAGGGAAGTTCAGGGGAAGTTGTTAACGACGGTTGTTAACGACGTGTGCATCGCCAAGTGTGTATGGGCCTTAAAACATGAACTTTTGTATCATGCATGGTTTAGGTCAAGTGCCTGCTTACGGAACTAATTTATGTTTTTTATCCTGTTTTAACATATAAAAAGTGTGACTGAATTGCATGAAAAATGTGAGGACACGGAAGACAATGTTTTATAATAAACAAAAATATTTGGCATTTACTGCTCTGAAGAGCAGCACATTAAAAAAAGAGCAAATATCCAAGAAAAATGGTTAGTATGGGGAAATGATAATCTGTCACAGGAATTGAAAATTCTAAATAATTTCATTAAAACGCATTCAAAGTAATGTTTCGTAGATGCCAGTGATAATACATCATAAAGATTTTTTTTTAAAACATTATGGCCCAGATTTATCAAGTCTTGGAGACTGATTAATTGCACGGTGATAAAGTACCAACCAATCAGCTCCAGTTATATTTCAAACACAGCCTGTAACATGGCAGTTAAGAGCTGGTTGGCTGGCACTTATCACGGTGAAATTTAGCACTCTCCTAGACTTGATAAATCTGGGCCTTAATACAGTACATGTCCCAAAAGTTGGTGTAAGGAGGAGGGTTACAGGTTCTATGGCAGTTTTATGATGTCTAAAGTTTGCAGTATTGGAAGATGTTGCAGCACTGAGAAGCAAGTAGATGATCTGAAGGCTGGGAGAAAGTTTTACCAGGGATATTTTGGGGGTGCTAATATGCCACAAGACTATATTGTGTACGACTAAAGCTGTATCTGCAAACAAAATGCTAAGTTGCAGAGTTTGACAGGAGAACACTCACGACCAGGTGTGACTAGAGGGGCTGTTTTTTTAACGTGACTGCAGCAATGATGAGGGAGGATATATCTGTATTTTACCCAATGTAGTATGAACAAGTTAAAAATATGAAGATATGTACAATGCTCCCTTCCCAAAAGCAGCTCACAGTTTCAAAACGCCCCTGCTGTCGCAGACCACTCTTGTAGTTGTAAAAGATAATTTCCCTCCAGTGGCGTCTGTTGAGCTCCGTAATGAGTT
Source organism: Pseudophryne corroboree (assembly GCF_028390025.1). Lineage (NCBI taxonomy): Eukaryota > Metazoa > Chordata > Amphibia > Anura > Myobatrachidae > Pseudophryne > Pseudophryne corroboree. The sequence goes on along the minus strand of NC_086445.1, from coordinate 644,635,304 downwards.
TGTGAAGGAAGCGAACATGTTGACTTCTTCAGTGTGCAGTGCTGCACATACGGTACTGTGTCTTGACATTTTACAAGAACTTTAGTCAGAGAGTACAGTTCACAACCAGTCAGATTGTGTCTACTCTACCTATGTACTGCACATCCGGAAAGTTACCACACATCCCTTGTAAAATCTAAAAACATTAAAAAAGGTCTTCCAATAGCAAAAAAAGTACAATAAAATAAACTACTATGCTTAGAAATAATTGTACACTTTCTAACACTCACTCTTACACCTCTGGCTTTACATCCCCAAAATGAATGTCACTTTTTAAAGTGTGACAGCCCACTCAACAAAGGCTAACTTTCACTCATATATATTATTGTTAATATGTTTTGTTTCTTAGGCGCTAAAAGGTGTACGCATCTCTGAACAAATTTGAAAAATAAAAATCTATACCACAAACAGCAATAATTCAACAAGCAGTGAACAGTACAGAGCATAAACACAAACACTGCACTAAAACCTCATACAAGGACTGGAAAGGGTTGGGCAACTCGCAGTAGCTAGAGTCTGCGGCCAGTGGTGAGTTGCAGGGGAAGGCACAACAGCTCTCAATTATCCTGTACCCAACATATAGAAAGAAGGAGACAAAAGCCAAGGAGCACTGGCGGTTATTATAGTGATAGGGAAAGAACAAGATCAAAGGGGGCTCTGCCCAAGAATTTACATTTTAAAAGGGGAAATACATATGTGGGTAGAAAGATAGAAAGTTGTTAGGAGGAGAGTTGGTAGGCTTTAAGGAAAAGGTGTGTGTTTAAAGATGGCTTGAACCTATGGAGAGTAGAGAAAGTTGGACTCGACAAGAGAAAGCCTTGCACAGAATGAGGATGTAGTGTGAGAAATCTTGGAAGCAGACATATGAGGAAGTGACCAGAGTAGTGGTGCCAGTGTAGGAGGTTTCAGAAGGAGGAAGCAGATGCTGTGCAGCAAGATAGGAAAAGGAGACGAGCAGCAGCATAAGGATAGAAAGAAAGATGTTATTATAATCATGTCAAAGATAAGGATTTAATAGTACCGGAGGCCAATATACTATAACATCAAGATAGAGGTTACATACAACGTCTTGTGATTTGTGTTATATATACCTATGAGGAAGTCTGGGGTGCTGTGCTTCTCCAGGAAAGTGTGTAGATGATACCACAGCCGGGGGATCCAATCTAGAACCCTGAGCAAATCGCCATGTCCAGTTCCAATGCTACCTTCCGATTCCAGTAACTTCCGACGCAGATACCGACCCAAGAACCCATTTGCTGGTTCCACATTATTTGAGAAGGTCAGCATTCTGTGAGGTGACACAGTAACATTCAAAAGTGAACACCATGAAATATGTATGTCTTCATAATTTTAATAATATCCAAAGCATTTGATAAATCCATTACTATTTACAATCCACACATCTTTACCTGAAGCTTATGTGCAATCCATGGTTTGGACTCGTCTTCACAGGCTGATTGGTTGTTCCAATGATGTAAGGGCTGCAAGTGAAGATAATTATAAGACAATGGATTACTATATGTGAACTATTACAAATTAACCAGAAAATTTATATTTTCAAAGTAAATAATCCTTGCCCACTTTCCTCATATGCAATATGGATTCAGTCACCCTACCATATTAATTTAATCAATGACAAAAACTTTCTAGAAGAACACTGAAGTGAAACATCACAGAAAACTGGGATGCAGATTATGAAGGAAGGAAAATAAAGTCAGTAGTTAGTTTACTGTAGATATAAGTGGCAGTAATCAAGAATTGGAGACTTCTGACAGCCAATAAGCTAGAAATTAAATAGAAAAGTATAGGGGCAACAATGTCAGCTGTGTACAAGTCAAAGACATAAAAGATGTACAGTAGTGTCCTGTTTATTAAGGTCTGCATTTGTGCCACGCTTATTAATATCTGTTAGAGATGATATTTGCAATGAGAACAGATTAACTTGGCCATTTATCAGTGACATTATGGTGGGGCAGCATATCTGATGAAAGGCTGTACAGGCATGAACTGTCCCCCATTAAAAGCTCCTTCGCCCTTGCTTATCATAGAGTTGAAGGAGGTATTTGTCCTGGGCATGAACACACTCCTGGATGATGGGGAAGTATCCCAAGATTATCTCCAGCAAAAAAGGAATTGTGAAAATGTAGTCAATAGGCTACAATGGCTAATACAATCTGAAGAAGGCATTAGGTAATTGAGCCAAGCCTAAAAAACCTAAGCTTGGCAAATATCTCCAGACCACAGTCCATTTTGGGAATAATGAAGACTGTAGTATTAGCTGAATGCAGGAGTGATCCTTGTATCTCCTGCATTCACCTATAAGTAAACTGGAGGGTCTGCTTAATCAAGTGTATATAGCAGTTATAAGGGGCCATTAAGTATGATAAATAAGCCCAGTACTGTGAAGAGAGGAAGAAAGGACGACACAAATGTAAATTTTTACTGGGAAAAAAAAAAAGTTAAATCGAAACGTGTAAAGCAGCCCTATAAGAGCATACAGCATATTAAATGTGTCTTGTCATATGTAGGGTAGCTTAATTCCTACCCAAATTAATCAAAGTAGAGTCAGGATACATTTTTAAGACTGCTTCCTGGAATATTCATTGCAACAAGGGATTGTGGATCCGCACTAGCCGAGCGCAGGTTTATGTCAATAATTGTATAACATATAATGACCAATATCCAAACTGTTAACTTCAATAAAGAACAGTGGGCCTAATTCTGAGTTGTTCGCAGCAGCAAATTTGTTAGCAGTTGGGCAAAACCATGTGCGCTGCAGGGGGACAGATATAACAAGTGCAGAGAGAGTTAGATTTGAGTGTGGTGTGTTCAAATTGAAATCTAAATTGCAGTGTAAAAATAAAGCAGCCAGTATTTACCCTGCACAGAGACAAAATAACCCACCCAAATCTAACTCTCTCTGCACATGTTATATCTGCCCCCCCTGCAGTGGTGCACCTGATATATAATTATCCCCAGGTATGATTGAGCAGCTTCCAAATTGTTTGTCTGCTTGTGTGCAAGAGGCATTGAATGGGAGCAGCATTTGGAAGGCATGCTGTTCCTTGTAGTGCCAATGGGAGATCCTGGGGGTGGCTCCCGGGTAAGTTAGCTCTCTGTCTGGAAGTGTTTTAGTAATAGCCTTTATCATGAGGCCTACTGTGACAAATTACATGGCCCTATGTGGGCACTGCTATTATGTAGGTTAGGACTGCTGTATCAGAGAAGCCGTGAAGTGGCCAGCAGCTAAACATGTGTTTGCAAACATTTGTGACTAATTCTCTGAATTTTATTACCAGATAGGTTCAGGGATGGTTACAGGTAATTTTCAGTGTGCGGAAGGGAATTTAGGGGTGGGGATTTGCACCCCCCCCCCTCTTTGTCTGTTGTTTGTCTGTGACCCCTCCCCCTTCCAGCACCTGATATATAATAATCTCCAGGTATGATTGAGCAGCTTCCAAATTGTTTGTCTGCTTGTGCACATGGTTTTGCCCAATTGCTAACAAACTTGCTGCTGCGATCAACTCAGAATTACCCCCAGTATCCGATTGGTGGTGCTCCCAATTATTTTGTAGACAACTACAAGTTAAAGTGAGAAAGACAGAAAAAAAAACTATTTTTGGGAGCACTCTTTTGTAATAATAAAGTAAGTGAAATTAATGAAAAAATTCTGAATGTGCCAACAATATAAAATGTAACCTTTAATGGATTCCTCAATAAAATCTGACATTGTCTTAGAACAATTATATAAAAACTTGATTGCTTTTAACACATAAGGTTCATTTGCAGAATTAACTGCAGGTGAAAATCTGTGGAATGTATTGTTGATCCCTATATTAATGAAAAGGAATCTGATTGACCACTGAGTGGTTTGTAACTATGTGTTATCTTTAACGGACAATCTCTGTTGACAGTAACAGGATCTAAAGATGGATCATATGGTAGTATATATGGGATGTTTGCGGTCGGTTTTGGCCCCCTTTTCGACCATCTCAATTCGACTTTAAAAAAAGTCGAAGTGTGATGCGGGAGCAGAGACCAGGAGAGCCGCAGGCAGCCAGACGGGGGAGATCAGCGCCGGAGGATGTCACAGCCGCTGATCACAGCAGAGTCCACCTGGCTCCAGCAAGCGAGACCTCGCTTGCTGGAGCCGGGTGGACGCTGCCGTGAGCGGCGGCTGTGATGCGGGGACGGGGAGAGGCAGAGAGACGGGGGAGAGCCGCGCTACAGCAGCGGCTTTATAGCCGCTGTTGTAGCGCTGCTCTCCCCCGTCTGCCTGCGGCTCTCCCCCATCCCAGCTCCCGCATCTCAATTCGACTTTTTTTTAAAAGGGAACGTGGATTGAATATACCTCCAAAATGCCCAATTTCATCCGATATATCAGGCCGAATGCCCGAAATCGGTTGAAATCGTGCATTATCGCTCTAGTGTATGGGGCCCTTTGGGCTGTGGTTAGGGTAATGATTATGCATACTTAATTTGCTAACGCAAATTCACGTGGTTGACATTCAAAATGTTGACAATTTCTACAACACCCTTCAAAAGCAGTAATTCTATTACAAAGAAACTAACAAAATATGCAGAAAGGTAATCAGGTTAGCAAAGAGAGACAGAAAAATAGCAGGTCTGTTCCAAAATGGTTTATAACGGTTTGTGACTCGCTAGTCGTGACTCCGTCTGTGCCTTGGACTCAGGCGTCTCCGGCTATGTCCACACAATTAGAGCAACATGAAATTCTCTAAACTCTTACAAACATATTTATTTAAAGGGGATTCGGTTAGATTTCGGCTGCGGGAAGAAAAGGGGATTAGGGTTAGGCATCCCCAGGAAGGGTTGGGGTTAGGCTGTGGGGGAGGGATGGTTAGGTTTAGGCACCACTAGATGGGGTTAGGTTAGGCTGCAGGGGGAGGGGTGGGGGGATGGTTACCAGAAACAGCACTGTTTAACAGGGGGTGCTTTTAAGCAGCCTTGACATTTCTTTTTATTTTATGAGTGGGTAGCGCTGGGTGTCCTATAGGAGGCTCACATGGTGCTCCGCTATCCCCGAGCACCTTTGGCCACTCGCTGGCTAGTTGATAAGCGACTTTGGCCAGGCACTCAGAAGCAAACAGGGGTACCGCAGCCAGACGCCATTGGAGACAGATAAGCATGGCTCCATGTTTGCAGGGAGCCGCAGCCGGGAGATTGTGACAGTGTGCATCCAGGTCGGCTGCACCCCAACCGGGTCTCACCAAGGCACATAGGTAAAGGGGAACTTTATTAGCCACTGCTAAATACAAATTTTGCCCACCCTATCCCTGACATGACATACCTTAATGGATAGAAAGCTGGAATCTTCCTCAAGGTGATTTGTTCTATTTCGGGTACTATCGCAAACTAAGGCCATGGGACGCTGGGCAGACACCGCAGGGGGAAAGCCTCGGTTCTGGAACCCACAGAGATGAGCTATTGTCTCTAAGAGCATATCATAGTGGAGGGCTCTTATTTTGATGAGGCGATGATAGTCATTGGTATCATAGCTTCCAGGGTGTTGGTGGGGTGACCAGGACAGCCATCTACACTGACAAGAATGCTATGAAGCACCTGGGGGCTCTTCTTTATTCAGATATCCATTTACTCCACAATGATGCTTTGGTGGTGGCTCCCAATATGACTACATTTCTCCTGCAGCAGTCCTGGTCATGAGATGTTAAGTTTTGCTCCTTTGAGACGGAAGGCATAGCAAAGGGACTATTTTTTCCTGGTTTTCAGTTTTCCTCTTCCAAGGGCTCAGTGCCTTGTGGTGAATGCCCTTGATCTCCCAGTCACCCATCAAGCCAGCTGCCAGCCTGCAGCATGAGGGTTGACCTCCACCTCGGGTACCCCAGCATGGAAGACCGACTCCTGCTTTTCCTGCAGACGCTTGAATGTTAACTAAGACAGGTGCTTGGATAAGAGGAGTGGTATCCCAAGGCTATGCTCTATTCATACGGTAGCATCCTCCAACCCACATTTGTTCTATCTTCCAATAGCCATGGGAAGAACAGAAGCACTGCAAGAGTCCTCCGTTCTCTGCTGGTCTCCAGGGTTAGCACCAGTTCCTGTCTTGGTGAGGCACTGGCTTCTATGCCAACCTCTTCTTGGTTCAGAAGACAAATAATTAATTCTGGCCTATTCTCAGCCTGATGTTGTTCAACAAGTACTTGTGAGTTCCCGGATTCTGCCTGCAGTCCCTCCACTCTATCTTTCAGGCTTACTTCTTGGCCTACCTGGACATCCAGGATTCCTCTGGGCCTGTTTGGCTACATCACCAGTGCCTCTTCAGGTTCTTAGTATGGGATGAACACTTAAGTTTTTTGAGCATTACCATCTGGACCTTCCAGGGCTCCTTCAGGAAGGTTTTGGTGGTCAGGGCAGCTCTGCTTTGCTACAGATGAGTCTGCCGTTTGCCTTATCTGGATGACCTTCACCTGTCCCTGTCCCCAGTTGTACTATGAAAATACATCAGTCTCACTGTTAACCATTTCAATCTCAAGGATGGGTCTTCGATTGAAGGGAATCCTGATGTTGCTTTAAGGGCCTTGCTACTTTCAATTCTTCTGCTAGTGTTCCTTCCTGGGGACAAATTCTGGGACTTCTAGGTCAAACTGCACTCATTTGTACATCATCGCTGACTGTCTATGCACTCGTGTGTGCAGATCCTGGCCTCTCAAGTCCCCACCTTCATCACGGTGGAGTATACCCACTTTCACTTGCGTCCTCTAGTAATGGAAATTCCGTCTTGGTGGAACAACTCCCATATGCAGCTCAGGTCACAAGCGATTGTCTCCTCTAGAGGGGGCTATCGTTCCCTCTTGTGGTTGTCCTTCAGTCTCACATGCAGAGACTTGTTAATGGACCTTTCAATCAGAATCATCTTTATTGGCCAGGTGTACTCACGTACACTAGGAATTTTGTGAATGGCTCAGGTGAGACTGCTTCCGATCAATCTGTGCAAGTTCTGAGTGGGTTTGGGACTTCTTTGCCTGGCACAGTCCCTTCTCCAGCACTGTCTGGTCCAGGTGCTGTCTGTCATTGCGACAGCCGTTGCCTGCACTAAGAACTCAGGGCACATGGAGGAGCAGAGTTACATCCTCTACAGGCGTATTGGAGGCATAGATTCCCTGAGTCCGCGATGGGAAGGTCGACAGGTTGTTTACTCAGGTGAATGGGTTCTACATACAGACATCTTTCCACTTCTGGTTCTCCACTGGGGCTAGCCAGCCATAGTCATGATGGCATCTCAGCACTTTTCGAAGCTGCCAAGATACTGCTCGAGGACCAGGGTTCCAGGAGCTCTTCTAGTGGATACCTTGGTGGTTCAATACACCTTCCCTCTACTATACATCCACTCTTCCTGTTCCGTGTGTCCTCCTCAGGTTGTAGTTTGGGGACGGCATGGTGATCCTTGTGGCTCCCGTCTGGCCACAGAGGCTTGGTTTGTGGATTATCACAGCATTTCTATCAACGCACTCTGATATCTTCCTCTACGACTGGGTATTTTGTCACATGGCCTGTGCTTTCATCAACATCTGATCCATCTCAAGCGATCGCAGCCCTGCTAAGCTAAAATACACTCCCCCATAGGCGTGGACTATTGATCTCAGCAGCAGCAAAAAGTTGCTGGCTGCGATCAACTCGGAATGACCACCATAGTCCCCATTTGTGCTTATGGTGACTTACTGGAACTTGACATTGGTTCTTTGGGCTCACCTTTCATCTCCGTTTGGACCTCTGGATGCTGTGTACATTTGTGGGCTTACCACTTGCCATGGCCTGATGGGTGTCGGACCTGAGCATGTTCTTCTGTCACTCTCCAGTTCTGCTCGTCTCTCCGATTGGGACCATTTTTCGGTTGCAATTGGGCTACCTCCCTCGGGTGGTTTCTTGGTTTCACATAATCTAAGAGATTGTAATTCCTTCCTTTCAATCAATGGATTCTCCAACGGAGGAGGCCTCCTTGCGCTTACCGCGGCCTGATGGGGGTCGGACTTGAGCATGTTCTTTTGTCACTCTCCAGTTCTGGCTCGTCTCTCTGATTGGGACCATTTTTCGGTTGCAACTGGGCTACCTCCCTCGGGTGGTTTCTCATCATCTAAGAAATTGTAATTCCTTCCTTTCAATCAATGGATTCTCCAACGGAGGAGGCCTCCTTGCATGCAGTCCTCTGGGTCCAGTTTTTCCAGTAACCCAGAGTCTCTTTTTGTCAGTTATGTTTTTTGCAGAAGGAGACTGTCGGCTACTACACAGACTATACCCACAGAGCTCTATTTGATTACCCACCTTACTTGTTCGGTGGTGGATTTTACTATCCCGGTTGGTTGGAATTTCCTGGCCAGCTCAATATGGCGCCTCTGCAGAGCAGCTTTGTAAAGAGACCACGTGGTCCTCTGTCAATGCGTTTTTATAGTTCTACTCTTTTGACACCATCGCCTCAGCGTTTGTGGCTTTCAGAAAAAGGGGTTCTCAACACAGCTCAGGTGCTTCCCCTCCCTTAGAGGAATAGCTTAAAGATGTCCCAGTATAATCGCTGTGATCCCTATGGGATATAGAAGAAAAGGAGATTTATGTTCTTACCTGGTTAAATCCTTTTCTTCGAATCCACATAGGGTGCCCACGCTGAAGCACTTGGCTTGCGGGGTTTTGATCTGTTTCTTGTTCCCCTGACTGCATCTTCTGTGTTTTGGATCTAGGTGTGTGCCGGCCTTCCTTCTTCTGTTTCTCGCTCATGCCTTAGGGGATGGCTTCATGGGGAAGGCGAGTGGCCACAGAATAGTACCAATTGACATTACACCACACAGTGTCTGTTAGTAACATTAAACCACACAGTAGTACCCCCTATACACCACAGGTAAAACAAAAAAACGTGGAAAAAAAAACCTGATTCATGCCCTTTACATTATTTGTAATTTTTCCTCCTTATAGTAATGCCCCATACACATACTTACGCACACTGTAAAGCACATTACGCATTATGCCACACCATAACGCATACAGCTTATGCTACACACCATAATGCCCATTACATACTATGCCACACACTGTAACTCCCATTACACGTTATTTCACACACCGTAGTGCCAGATACACATACTACCCTCAGTATAGTGCTAGTTACACATACCGCCCCTGTATAGTGCCATATACATACACTTTGGTGCTCCACTGTGAGTATAGGTATTCTCTCTCTCTGTTTAACCTACACCCCCTCTGACTATTCGGTTGATTCAACTCTGTGGGATCGTGTTTGTTTGATTATGACCTATTAACATACATTTGATTTGCTTAATTGTTTTTTCTCCACATACAGTATCCCTTGGAATTGGAAACATACCTTTGAGGCATCAACAACCAAAAGGTAGTAACAACAAGAGGACATTCTTCAATACCATACAAGGAATGTATACTATATAAATTATTTGACTGTCTATTTATAATCGGCGCTTATACAGGTTTAAATTCCCCATTGTTTTTGGACGTTGCATCACCAATGTCTTTGCCCAGATGTAAATGACATCACCTATCCAATTTAGCATGGAATTTAGGCAAAGAATTCAGAGTTTCAAACATGTGTTTTTCGTGTCTAATCACATTTGCCAAAGCTCTACACTTTAATAGATTGGGGTGTGTGTGTGTGTGGGGGGGGGGGGGGGGGGGAGGGGGGGGGGGGTCTGCTGCAAACCATGTGCATGCAAATATAGCTTTAGCTAGTGTGTTGAGACAAAAAAAAAATATCTGTATAACATTACCGTGTATGACTCTTCCAAATCTAAACAAAATAGGCATATTATAGGATCAAAACCAGGAAGGGTGGGAGCCATAAGCAAAATATCACTCCATACCAGAGTCCAGAAAGGAGGCACTTTAGGGCAATCCCATAGTAGGTGCCAAAAACAGGCACTCTCTGCGCAGCATTTAGGGCAAACGAATTCAGTTCTAAGACCAGCTCACAGCAAGGATACAGGTGTATGATATACTCTGTAGAACAGAGGTGGCCAAAAGGTAGATTGCGATCTACTGGTAGCTCGCAGAGCATCCGCCAGCAGGTCGCGACAGACTTAACAGAAAATAACTAAAGGTGGGTACACACTATTAGATATATCTGCAGATCAAGTGATCTGCAGATATATCTATGTACGGATCGGGCAGTGTGCTGTGCATACACACAGCCCGATCCGTCGGGGGACTGACGTCATGAACTGGGCGGGCGGGCGCTCGCGCCCGCCCAGTTCACCTGTCAATCACCGCCGGCCGCCGCAGCATGTGTACAGGCGGTCGGACGACCGCCCCATACACACACAGCGACGGGCCAATATATCGTTAGATATATTGGCTGTCGGCTGTGCTGCGCGGCCGACGCGATACGTCTGTGAACGACGGAGTTCACAGACGTATCGCCCGTACACACTGGCCGACGGTCCCACGATGTATCGGCCGTTCAAGAGAACGGCCGATACATCGACCAGTGTGTACGGGCCTTAAGAAGCCTACCGCCGCCGCTCGTCTTCACAGTTCCCAGGGATGCAGTGTGCGGGTGCGCAGGTGACGTAATGACGTCACCCGCGATGTGAGGAGCCTGGTTTGATCCAGCCGGCGGTGGCGACGACAGGAGAAGCAGCCAGTGGGAGGCCATGCAGCGTGAAAGCGGAAGCCGTGACTGCGGGGAGAGGGAGGAATGAAGCTAGGCAGCGTGACAACTTGTCAGGTAAGTTATGCAAAGTGGGGTTTCTTCACAAGGAGAGGGACGATCTTCAAAGGGGTGGGATCTGCACAGAGAGGATAATTGTACAGGGGCTATTATGCAGGGTACTGGAAGGGGGGTATCTGCAAAGTGGGGGATTTGCATGGAGGAGGGTATTGTACAGGGGGCTATTATGCAGGGAAGTGGAAGGGGGGGGTATCCGCACAAGGGGGGATTTGCACAGATGTTGTCATTTTTAATGCTATTTTTAAAAATGTGAGCGTTATTATTGGTGTTATTTGACGCCAGTAGATCACCAGTAACTAAGTGAACAAAAAGTAGATCCCAGGTCCTAAAAGTCCGGCCACCCCTGCTGTAGAATATAAAAATGCACCTGCTGGTATCTAGTACAGGGAGTGGTACATTGAATAGAGCCTAAAATCTGCATTCAAAGTTCAGAGACTGGACCTATATCAGCCTCCCACTTTGCCTTCAGGGGACTGAGTTGTCCTGAAATTTTTTCAGCATTAAGGAGTAGTGTAGACAGAGGATACTTGACCCCTAGAGCCCAAGCTTGTCAGGAGTGACTTAAAAGGAGAGGGTGATAAGGTAGAGTTGCATGGTTAAACTGGGTTTGCACTGCATGGCGTAGTTGCAGATATCTAAAGAAGGCCATATTGGGGAAATTAAAGTTACTTTGCAGCTGCGCATAGGACTAAAAGCTTCCATCAGAATACAGTTGACCTAGGGACAAAACTCCCCTCATAAGGCATATATTATTAGAGGACAATTTAAACAGTTCAGAGTATGAACTATTAAACCAGAGTGGTGAGTAGGCAACCAGGTCAGACCAATTATAAAGGATATGAGCATACCGCCACACCAGTAAGGCCTGTCGTAACAGGGAAGGTAGACAAGAAGGGAAAAGGGCGGAAAGCAGAAAGAGCAAAGGAAAGAAAGAGGGCCCCACCCGCTCAGCCAAAGAGCCCACCGATGTAAGTCCCACAAAACTGCTGGCCCTCTCAGAAAGATAGACCAATTGAGCAACTATGTAATACATCCTAAGGTTAGGAAGACCCAGCCCCTCGGAGGCCAGGGCCGGCTCTAGGCATGTTCGAATAGAGCGGCCGCGCAGGGCGCCACCCTAAATGGGCGCCGCCATATTCGAACATGAAGCCGGCCCTGGTCACTGCAGGCGCTTGTGTGCGCTATACGCGCTGAGCGGCGCCGGTATCTAACGTCAGACGCCGGCGCCGGCGCAGCGCACACAAGCACCTTGGACGCTTCCTGGCCGGCCGCCCTCCCACCCGCACCCGCACCCGGCCGCCTGCCCGCACCCGGACAGCAGTACTCACCCTCCAACGCCGCAGGTATTTGGAGGGGGGGGGTTGAATCATTTAAGGATGGCACTGTGGGGGCATTTATGGATGGCACTGTGGGGGCATTTATGGATGGCACTGTGGGGGCATTTATGGATGGCACTGTGGGGGCATTTATCTGGCACTGGGGGCATTTGTCTGGCACTGTGGGGGCATTTATCTGGCACTGTGGGGGCATTTATCTGGCACTGTGGGGGCATTTGTCTGGCACTGTGGGGGCATTTGTCTGGCACTGTGGGGACATTTATCTGGCACTGTGGGGACATTTATCTGGCACTGTGGGGACATTTATCTGGCACAGTGGGGACATTTATCTGGCACTGTGGGGACATTTATCTGGCACAGTGGGGACATTTATCTGGCACTGTGGGGACATTTATCTGGCACTGTGGGGGCATTTGTCTGGCACTGTGGGGACATTTATCTGGCACTGTGGGACATTTATCTGGCACTGTGGGGCGCACTGTGGGGGCATTTATCTGGCACTGTGGGGACATTTATCTGGCACTGGGGGCATTTGTCTGGCACTGTGGGGACATTTATCTGGCACTGGGGGCATTTGTCTGGCACTGGGGGCATTTGTCTGGCACTGGGGGCATTTGTCTGGCACTGTGGGGACATTTATCTGGCACTGTGGGGACATTTATCTGGCACTGTGGGGACATTTATCTGGCACTGTGGGGCGCACTGTGGGGGCATTTATCTGGCACTGTGGGGACATTTATCTGGCACTGGGGGCATTTGTCTGGCACTGTGGGGACATTTATCTGGCACTGGGGGCATTTATCTGGCACTGGGGGCATTTATCTGGCACTGTGGGGGCATTTATCTGGCACTGTGGGGCGCACTGTGGGGGCATTTATCTGGCACTGTGGGGACATTTATCTGGCACGGGGGGCATTTGTCTGGCACTGTGGGGACATTTATCTGGCACTGTGGGGGCATTTGTCTGGCACTGTGGGGGCATTTGTCTGGCACTGTGGGGGCATTTGTCTGGCACTGTGGGGGCATTTGTCTGGCACTGTGGGGGCATTTGTCTGGCACTGTGGGGGCATTTGTCTGGCACTGTGGGGGCATTTATCTGGCACTGTGGGGCGCACTGTGGGGGCATTTATCTGGCACTGTGGGGACATTTATCTGGCACTGTGGGGGCATTTATCTGGCACTGTGGGGACATTTATCTGGCACTGTGGGGACATTTATCTGGCACAGTGGGGACATTTATCTGGCACTGTGGGGACATTTATCTGGCACAGTGGGGACATTTATCTGGCACTGTGGGGACATTTATCTGGCACTGTGGGGGCATTTGTCTGGCACTGTGGGGACATTTATCTGGCACTGTGGGACATTTATCTGGCACTGTGGGGCGCACTGTGGGGGCATTTATCTGGCACTGTGGGGACATTTATCTGGCACTGGGGGCATTTGTCTGGCACTGTGGGGACATTTGTCTGGCACTGGGGGCATTTGTCTGGCACTGGGGGCATTTGTCTGGCACTGTGGGGACATTTATCTGGCACTGTGGGGACATTTATCTGGCACTGTGGGGACATTTATCTGGCACTGTGGGGACATTTATCTGGCACTGTGGGGCGCACTGTGGGGGCATTTATCTGGCACTGTGGGGACATTTATCTGGCACTGGGGGCATTTGTCTGGCACTGTGGGGACATTTATCTGGCACTGGGGGCATTTATCTGGCACTGGGGGCATTTATCTGGCACTGTGGGGGCATTTATCTGGCACTGTGGGGCGCACTGTGGGGGCATTTATCTGGCACTGTGGGGACATTTATCTGGCACGGGGGGCATTTGTCTGGCACTGTGGGGACATTTATCTGGCACTGTGGGGGCATTTGTCTGGCACTGTGGGGGCATTTGTCTGGCACTGTGGGGGCATTTGTCTGGCACTGTGGGGGCATTTGTCTGGCACTGTGGGGGCATTTGTCTGGCACTGTGGGGGCATTTATCTGGCACTGTGGGGCGCACTGTGGGGGCATTTATCTGGCACTGTGGGGACATTTATCTGGCACTGTGGGGGCATTTATCTGGCACTGTGGGGGCTTTTCTGTATCTACATATCTGGCACTGTGTGGCCATTTATGTATCTGGCATTGCTGGGGGGCATGTCATGTGTAGCTGGCACGGCTGGGGAGCATATCATATAGTGTTCCCGCTAGGCGTCTGTGGCTAGGCAATGTGTCTAACGTGCTCTGCCTGGCGCAAAGTGTCCAACGTGCTCTGCCTGGCGCAAAGTGTCTAACGTGCTCTGCCTGGCGCAAAGTGTCGAACGTGCTCTGCCTGGCGCAAAGTGTCGAACGTGCTCTGCCTGGCGCAAAGTGTCTAACGTGCTCTGCCTGGCACAAAGTGTCTAGGAGGTTCTACCTGGTGCTGTGTGTATTAACTGCACTACTGTGTGGTGTAATGCGAATTGCCACTATTATGTGGCCACGCACCTTCCCCACGAAGCAACGCCCCTAAATTTTTGCTGACCGCCTTCGGCGCGCGCTGTCCATGCTTTGCCGTGTAGGTAGATGAGCACCAAGCATTACAGTATGTACATCATTTTGCCCTCCTAACTTAAAAATGTGCCCTCCCTGCCCTAAAAAGTGAACACTATCGTGTAACTGGCACTGCTAGGGGGGCATATTGTGTGTAGCTGCCACTGCTGGGGGGCATATCATGTCTATCTGGCACTATACTGGAGACATTGTGTGTAAGGAACACTACTGTGGCTGTTATGTGTAAGGCTGCTAATTGTGTGCGTAGAGGGTGTGTGAAAAATAAGATTTTACTTACCGATAAATCTATTTCTCGTAGTCCGTAGTGGATGCTGGGACTCCGTCAGGACCATGGGGAATAGCGGCTCCGCAGGAGACAGGGCACAAAATTTTAAAGTTTGACCACTAGGTGGTGTGTACTGGCTCCTCCCCCTATGACCCTCCTCCAAGCCTCAGTTAGGATACTGTGCCCGGACGAGCGTACACAATAAGGAAGGATTTTGAATCCCGGGTAAGACTCATACCAGCCACACCAATCACACCGTACAACTTGTGATCTGAACCCAGTTAACAGTATGACAAACGTAGGAGCCTCTGAACAGACGGCTCACAACAATAACAACCCGATTTTTTTGTAACAATAACTATGTACAAGTATTGCAGACAATCCGCACTTGGGATGGGCGCCCAGCATCCACTACGGACTACGAGAAATAGATTTATCGGTAAGTAAAATCTTATTTTCTCTGACGTCCTAGTGGATGCTGGGACTCCGTCAGGACCATGGGGATTATACCAAAGCTCCCAAACGGGCAGGAGAGTGCGGATGACTCTGCAGCACCGAATGAGAGAACTCCAGGTCCTCCTTAGTCAGGGTATCAAATTTGTAGAATTTTACAAACGTGTTCTCCCCTGACCACGTAGCTGCTCGGCAGAGTTGTAATGCCGAGACCCCTCGGGCAGCCGCCCAAGATGAGCCCACCTTCCTTGTGGAATGGGCCTTGACAGATTTAGGATGTGGCAGGCCTGCCACAGAATGTGCAAGTTGAATTGTGCTACAAATCCAACGAGCAATCGTCTGCTTAGAAGCAGGAGCACCCAGCTTGTTGGGTGCATACAGTATAAACAGCGAGTCAGATTTTTTGACTCCAGCCGTCCTTGAAATATATATTTTCAATGCTCTGACAACGTCCAGCAACTTGGAATCCTCCAAATCGCTAGTAGCCGCAGGCACCACAATAGGCTGGTTCAGGTGAAACGCTGAAACCACCTTAGGCAGAATGTGAGGACGCGTCCGCAGTTCTGCCCTGTCCGAATGGAAAATCAGATATGGGCTTTTTTACGATAAAGCCGCCAATTCTGACACTCTCCTGGCTGAAGCCAGGGCCAGTAGCATGGTTACTTTCCATGTAAGATATTTCAAATCCACCGATTTGAGTGGCTCAAACCAATGGGATTTGAGAAAATCCAAAACTACATTAAGATCCCACGGTGCCACTGGGGGCACAACCGGGGGCTGTATATGTAGTACTCCTTTTACAAAAGTCTGGACTTCAGGAACTGAAGCCAATTCTTTCTGGAAGAAAATCGACAGGGCCGAAATTTGAACCTTAATGGACCCTAATTTGAGGCCCATAGACAATCCTGTTTGCAGGAAATGTAGGAATCGACCCAGTTGAAATTCCTCCGTCGGGGCCTTCCTGGCCTCACACCACGCAACATATTTTCTCCAAATGCGGTGATAATGTTGTGCAGTCACCTCCTTCCTGGCTTTTACCAGGGTAGGGATGACCTCTTCCGGAATGCCTTTTTCCCTTAGGATTCAGCGTTCAACCGCCATGCCGTCAAACGCAGCCGCGGTAAGTCTTGGAATAGACACGGTCCCTGCTGAAGCAGGTCCCGTCTTAGAGGTAGAGGCCACGGATCTTCCGTGAGCATCTCCTGAAGTTCCGGGTACCAAGTTCTTCTTGGCCAATCCGGAGCCACGAGTATCGTTCTTACTCCCCTTTGCCGTATAATTCTCAGTACTTTTGGTATGAGAGGCAGAAGAGGAAACACATACACTGACTGGTACACCCATGGTGTTACCAGAGCGTCTACAGCTATTGCCTGAGGGTCTCTTGACCTGGCGCAATACCTGTCCAGTTTTTTGTTGAGGCGGGACGCCATCATGTCCACCATTGGTCTTTCCCAATGGACCACAATCATGTGGAAGACTTCTGGATGAAGTCCCCACTCTCCCGGGTGCAGATCGTGTCTGCTGAGGAAGTCTGCTTCCCAGTTGTCCACTCCCGGGATGAACACAGCTGACAGTGCTAACACATGATTTTCTGCCCAGCGGAGAATCCTTGCAGCTTCTGCCATTGCCTTCCTGCTTCTTGTGCCGCCCTGTCTGTTTACGTGGGCGACTGCCGTGATGTTGTCCGACTGAATCAACACCGGCTGACCCTGAAGCAGAGGTTTTGCCAGGCTTAGAGCATTGTAGATTGCTCTTAGCTCCAGTATATTTATGTGAAGAGACGTCTCCAGGCTTGACCACACGCCCTGGAAGTTTCTTCCCTGTGTGACCGCTCCCCAGCCTCTCAGGCTGGCATCCGTGGTCACTAGGACCCAGTTCTGTATGCCGAATCTGCGGCCCTCTAACAGATGAGCACTCTGCAACCACCATAGCAGAGACACTCTTGTCCTTGTGGACAATTTTATCCGCTGATGCATCTGCAGATGCGATCCGGACCATTTGTCCAGCAGATCCCACTGAAAAGTTCGTGCATGGAATCTGCCGAATGGAATCGCTTCGTAAGAAGCTACCATTTTTCCCAGGACTCTTGTGCATTGATGCACAGATACTTTTCCTGGTTTTAGGAGGTTCCTGACTAGATCGGATAACTCCCTGGCTTTCTCCTCCGGAAGAAATACCTTTTTCTGAACAGTGTCCAGAATCATCCCTAGGAACAACAGACGTGTCGTCGGGATCAGTTGGGATTTTGGAAAATTCAGAATCCACCCGTGTTGTTGGAGCACTACTTGGGTTAGTGCTACTCCGACCTCCAGCTGTTCTCTGGATCTTGCCCTTATCAGGAGATCGTCCAAGTAAGGGATAATTAAGACGCCTTCTCTTCGAAGAAGGATCATCATTTCGGCCATTACCTTGGTAAAGACCCGGGGTGCCGTGGACAATCCAAACGGCAGCGTCTGAAACTGATAATGACAGTTTTGGACCACTAACCTGAGGTACCCTTGGTGTAGGAGGGGTACCTTGACTATCACCTGCTGAGAATACAGCTTGTGAATGGCCTCCAATACCGTCGCCCTGTCGGAGGGAGACGTTGGCAAAGCAGACTTTAGGAAACGGCGAGGAGGGGACTTCTCGAATTCCAACCTGTAACCCTGAGATACTACCTGCAGGATCCAGGGGTCCACCTGCGAGTGAGCCCACTGTGCGCTGAAATGTTTGAGGCGACCCCCCACCGCCCCTGAGTCTGCTTGTAAGGTCCCAGCGTCATTTGGACGCCTTTGTAGAAGCCGGGGAGGGCTTCTGCTCCTGGGAAGGAGCTGCTTGTTGCAGTCTCTTACCCTTTCCTTTGCCTCGGGGCAAATAGGAATGTCCTTTTGCTCGTTTGTTCTTATAGGAACGAAAGGACTGCGGCTGAAAAGCCTGCGGCTTTTTCTGCTGGGAGGTGACCTGGGGTAAAAAGGTGGATTTTCCGGCCGTTGCCGTGGCCACCAGATCCGATAGACCGACCCCAAATAATTCCTCCCCCTTATACGGCAATACTTCCATATGTCGTTTGGAATCCGCATCACCTGACCACTGGCGCGTCCATAAACTTCTTCTGGCAGATATGGACATCGCACTTACTCTTGATGCCAGAGTGCAAATATCTCTCTGTGCATCTCGCATATAAAGAAATGCATCCTTTAACTGCTCTATAGTCAGTAAAATACTGTCCCTATCCAGGGTATCAATATTTTCAGACAGTGACTCCGACCAAGCCACGCCAGCACTGCACATCCAGGCTGAGGCGATTGCTGGTCTCAGTATAACACCCGTATGTGTGTATATACTTTTTAATGTATTCTCCAGCCTCCTATCAGCTGGATCATTGAGGGCGGCCGTATCAGGAGACGGTAACGCCACTTGCTTTGATAAGCGTGTGAGCGCCTTATCCACCCTAGGAGGTGTTTCCCAGCGCGCCCTAACCTCTGGCGGGAAAGGGTATAATGCCAATAACTTCTTTGAAATTAGCAGTTTTCTATCTGGGGTAACCCACGCTTCATCACACACTTCATTCAGTTCCTCTGATTCAGGAAAAACTATCGGTAGTTTTTTCACACCCCACATAATACCCCTTTTTGTGGTACTTGCAGTATCAGAGATATGCAAAGCCTCCTTCATTGCCGTGATCATATAACGTGTGGCCCTACTGGAAAATACGTTTGTTTCTTCACCGTCGACACTGGAGTCAGTGTCAGTGTCTGTGTCGACCGACTGAGGTAAAGGGCGTTTTACAGCCCCTGACGGTGTCTGAGACGCCTGGACAGGTACTAACTGGTTTGCCGGCTGTCTCATGTCGTCAACCGACTTTTGTAGCGTGCTGACACTATCCCGTAATTCCATAAACAAAGCCATCCATTCTGGTGTCGACTCCCTAGGGGGTGACATCACCATTACAGGCAATTGCTCCGCCTCCACGCCAACATCGTCCTCATACATGTCGACACACACGTACCGACACACAGCAGACACACAGGGAATGCTCTGATAGAAGACAGGACCCCACTAGCCCTTTGGGGAGACAGAGGGAGAGTTTGCCAGCACACACCCAAGCGCTATAAATATATATAGGGACAACCTTAATAAGTGTGTTCCCTTTATAGCAGCTCAAATATTATAAATATCGCCAATAAGTGCCCCCCCTCTCTGTTTTTACCCTGTTTCTGTAGTGCAGTGCAGGGGAGAGTCCTGGGAGCCTTCCTCGCAGCGGAGCTGGGCAGGAAAATGGCGCTGTGTGCTGAGGAGAATAGGCCCCGCCCCCTTTTCGGCGGGCTTCTTCTCCCGGTTTTTTTGGAACCTGGCAGGGGTTAAATACATCCATATAGCCCCAGGGACTATATGTGATATATTTTAGCCAGAATAGGTATATTACATTGCTGCCCAGGGTGCCCCCCCCCAGCGCCCTGCACCCTCAGTGACCGCTGGTGTGAAGTGTGCGGAGAGCAATGGCGCACAGCTGCAGTGCTGTGCGCTACCTCATGAAGACTGAGACGTCTTCTGCCGCCGGTTTCTGGACCTCTTCTCTATTCGGCATCTGCAAGGGGGTCGGCGGCGCGGCTCCGGTGACCCATCCAGGCTGTACCTGTGATCGTCCCTCTGGAGCTAGTGTCCAGTAGCCTAAGAAGCAAATCCATCCTGCACGCAGGTGAGTTCACTTCTTCTCCCCTAAGTCCCTCGTTGCAGTGAGCCTGTTGCCAGCAGGACTCACTGAAAATAAAAAACCTAACAAACTTTTTCTAAGCAGCTCTTTAGGAGAGCCAACTAGATTGCACCCTGCTCGGACGGGCACAAAAACCTAACTGAGGCTTGGAGGAGGGTCATAGGGGGAGGAGCCAGTACACACCACCTAGTGGTCAAACTTTTAAATTTTGTGCCCTGTCTCCTGCGGAGCCGCTATTCCCCATGGTCCTGACGGAGTCCCAGCATCCACTAGGACGTCAGAGAAATATATTTATTTATAGTCTAATAATATGAAGTTATGAGGCCACGCCCACTTTCCATGAGGCCACACCCACTTTTCCTGGCGCATTGGGGGGGGGCGCTTTTACATGTTTTCGCTCAGGGTGCTAGTAGGCCTGGAGCCGGCCCTGTCGGAGGCCTTGGCTTTACATAATGCACTCTAGCTGACCTATCAACAAAAGATGATAAAACACTGTATATATTAGAAAATACCCTTTTGGGTATATAAACCAGGAAGTGCTGCAGCATATACAAATACTTAGGCTGGATAGGCATTTTGGAGAGATTAATACGACCCAGAACTGACAGTGGCAACTTTTTCCAGACATGAACCTTCATTTTAAAATGAGCCATAATGGGGTAAACATTTTGAGACACAGTAGTCTGAGCAAAAGGCGTTATCCAGAATCCCAAATATTTAAATCTCATATGTATGAGATATAGAGTAGATTTTTGCAGCATTACAAATGAATGACATACTTTTGTGGTATTAATGCAGTCCATCTGTAGTAGTGTTGGTGTGTAGTACATTCCCTTCGGTTTATCTTCAGTTGAATGTTAGTATAACGCCAATATTATTATTATTGGTACTTTTAGGTTAGCACAGCCTAAGGCAGGCATGTCCAAACTGCGGCCCTCCAGTTGTTGAGAAACTACACATCCCAGCATGCCCTGACAAAGCTTTAGCATTCTCTGACAGCAAAACTGTGTCAGGGCATGCTGGGATATGTAGTTTCTGAACAGCTGGAGGGCCGCAGTTTGGACATGCCTGGCCTAAGGCCTGACAGCCGGAATACATATGTGACTGGTATATAGGATGCATCAGCGGCATCCCAATGGTCAGAATCCAGACAGGGTCTCGGTAATTATATTTACCCACCCGCCTTACCTTCCGCAGCCTAACCTTAACACCCCCACCTGCAGCCTAAACCTAACCAATCTCCCTGCAGCCTAACCCTTCTTCACAGCCTAACCCTAACCATCCCCATCGTGCCTAACCCTCCCTCCCCGCAGCCTAACCCCACCCCTGCAGCCTAAACCTAAACCCCCCAACCCAGTGCCTACACCTAACTACCCCTCCCAGCCTAACCCAAACAGTCCCTGACATACCTGCGATCAGGATGCCTGCCAGTCAGGAAGTCGGCGGCAGCATTTCAACCGATTTTGGGATTCCGGTCCAGGTCTTCTGCCTGCGTGTCGGGATTCCATAACCAGGATTACGACTGCCAGCATCCCGACCGTCGGCATCCTAACCGCATCACTGACAGCCTTACAATGATCTTTAGGTATTGAAATGTGCCATGTAAATGCAATGATTACAAACTCCTTACAATACTTTCCCAGTTAAACGCTCAGGCAATGACTTAGCTTACACAAACAGTCTGTGTACATGTGGCTTTGTTAATAAGAATAACATGAGATTTCTACAGTTGTCATTTAACGATGTCTTACCACTTATGGTACTTGCAGGTCAATGCCCCATTCACCAACTCACTAATGGCTCCACCTTCACTCACATCGTCCAATAAAATGACTAAAGGAACGTCACAAGGCCCCGTTTCTCTGTCAATCTGGTTAGCCAAGTTGGAGAGGTACAGTTGCAAATCCTGGAAAGATTTTAAGAATTAAGAGACTGCATTCCAGTTGCAAAATAGTGAGACATCTTTATTCTGTGAGCATCAAGCAAATAAAAAATGACTGTTGAGAAGAGTATTACATGCATGCTTTATACTGAACATTATTTGTGAACGGTTTAAGACTTTATATTCAAAAAATAAGATTTTACTCACCGGTAAATCTATTTCTCGTAGTCCGTAGTGGATGCTGGGGACTCCGTAAGGACCATGGGGAGTAGACGGCTCCGCAGGAGACTGGGCACATCTAAAGAAAGATTTAGGACTATCTGGTGTGCACTGGCTCCTCCCCCTATGACCCTCCTCCAAGCCTCAGTTAGGAACTGTGCCCGGAAGAGCTGACACAATAAGGAAGGATTTTGAATCCCGGGTAAGACTCATACCAGCCACACCAATCACACCATATAACACGTGATAGGAACCCCGGTTAACAGTATGATAACAATTGGAGCCTCTGAAGAGATGGCTCACAACAAAACCCGATTTTTGTAACAATAACTATGTACAAGTATTGCAGACAATCCGCACTTTGGATGGGCGCCCAGCATCCACTACGGACTACGAGAAATAGATTTACCGGTGAGTAAAATCTTATTTTCTCTGACGTCCTAGTGGATGCTGGGGACTCCGTAAGGACCATGGGGATTATACCAAAGCTCCCAAACGGGCGGGAGAGTGCGGATGACTCTGCAGCACCGAATGAGAGAACTCCAGGTCCTCCTCAGCCAGGGAATCAAATTTGTAGAATTTAGCAAACGTGTTTTGCCCCTGACCAAGTAGCTGCTCGGCAAAGTTGTAAAGCCGAGACCCCTCGGGCAGCCGCCCAAGATGAGCCCACCTTCCTTGTGGAATGGGCTTTTATTGATTTAGACTGCGGTAATCCTACCGCAGAATGCGCCAGCTGAATAGTGCTACAAATCCAGCGCGCAATAGACTGCTTAGAAGCAGGAGCACCCAGCTTGTTGGGTGCATACAAGATAAACAGCGAGTCAGTTTTTCTGACTCCAGCCGTCCTGGAAACATAAATTTTCAGGGCCCTGACTACGTCCAGCAACTTGGAATCCTCCAAGTCCCTAGTAGCCGCAGGCACCACAATAGGTTGGTTCAAGTGAAAAGCTGAGACCACCTTCGGGAGAAACTGAGGACGAGTCCTCAATTCTGCCCTATCCATCTGGAAAATCAGATAAGGGCTTTTTCAAGACAAAGCCGCCAAATCTGAGACCCGCCTGGCCGAAGCCAGGGCCAACAGTATGACCACTTTCCACGTGAGATATTTTAATTCCACAGTCTTAAGTGGTTCGAACCAATGTGATTTCAGGAATGCCAAAACCACATTGAGATCCCAAGGTGCCCCTGGGGGCACAAAAGGAGGCTGAATATGCAGAACTCCTTTGACAAAAGTCTGAACTTCAGGCAGTGAAGCCAGTTCTTTCTGGAAGAAAATCGACAGAGCCGAAATCTGGACCTTGATGGACCCCAATTTGAGGCCCAACGTCACCCCTGCTTGCAGGAAGTGTAGGAATCGACTCAGTTGAAATTCCTCCTTCGGGGCCTTCATGGCCTCACACCAAGCAACATATTTCCGCCAAATGTGGTGATAATGTCTTGTGGTGACATCCTTCCTGGCTTTGATCAGGGTAGGGATGACTTCCTCCGGAATACCCTTTTCCTTTAGGATCCGGTGTTCAACCGCCATGCCGTCAAACGCAGCCGCGGTAAGTCTTGGAACAGACAGGGTCCCTGCTGCAGCAGGTCTTGTCTGAGCGGCAGAGGCCAAGGGTCCTCTGCCAGCATCTCTTGAAGTTCCGGGTACCAAGCTCTTCTTGGCCAATCCGGAACCATGAGTATGGTTTTCACTCCTCGCATTCTTATTATTCTCAGCACCCTGGGTATGAGAGGTAGAGGAGGAAACACATAAACCGACTGGTACACCCACGGTGTCACTAGAGCGTCCACAGCGATCGCCTGAGGGTCCCTTGACCTGGCGCAATATCTTTTCAACTTTTTGTTGAGGCGGGACGCCATCATGTCCACCCGTGGTCATTCCCAACGGTTTACCCGCATTTGGAAAACTTCTGGAAGAAGTCCCCATTCTCCCGGGTGTAGGTCGCCCATCGGAGAATCCTTGTGGCTTCTGCCATCGCCATCCTGCTTCTTGTGCCGCCCTGTCTGTTTACATGGGCGACCGCCGTGATGTTGTCTGAATGGATCAGTACCGGCTGGTTCTGAAGCAGGGGCCTTGCTTGGCTTAGGGCATTGTAAATGGCCCTTAGCTCCAGAATAATTATGTGAAGCGAAATCTCCTTGGAAATTTCTTCCCTGTGTGACTGCACCCCAGCCCCGAAGGCTGGCCTCCGTGGTCACCAGGACCCAGTCCTGTATTCCGAATCTGCGGCCCTCTAGTAGATGAGCCCTCTGCAGCCACCACAGCAGCGACACCCTGTTTCTTGCCGACAGGGTTATCCGCTGTTGTATCTGTAGATGGGACCCGGACCATTTTTCCCACAGGTCCCACTGGAACGTCCTTGCGTGGAACCTTCCGAATGGAATTATGCTTCGTACGAAGCTACCATTTTTTCCAGGACTCGTGTGCTTCCACTGGAAGAAACACTCTTTTCTGGTCTGTGTCCAGAATCATTTCCAGGAACAGAAGACGTGTCGACGGGACCAGCTGTGACTTTGGAATATTGAGAATCCAGTCGTGCTGTTGTAGCACTTCCCGAGAGAGTGCTACCCCTACTACCAACTGTTCTTTGGACCTCGCCTTTATCAGGAGATCGTCCAAGTACGGGATAATAAAAACTTCCTTCTTGCGAAGGAGTATCATCATTTCGGCCGTTACCTTGGTAAAGACCTTCGGTGCCGTGGACAACTCCAACGGCAGCGTCTGGAACTGATAGTGACAGTCCTGTACCACACATCTGAGGTACTCCTGGTGAGGAGGGTAAATGGGGACATGCAGGTACGCATCCTTGATGTCCAGGGAGACCCTGTAATCCCCCTCGTTGTAATAACCGCCCTGAGCGATTCCATCTCGAACTTGAATCTTCTGATATAAAAGTTCAAGTATTTTAATTTTAAGATGGGTCTCACCGAACCGTTCTGTTTCGGTACCACAACCATTGTGGAATAGTAACCCCTTCCTTGCTGAAGGAGGGGCACCTTGACAATCACTTGTTGTGATTATAGTGTTGAATAGCCACCAACACCGCCTCCCTGGCAGAGGGAGGTGCCGGTAAGGCAGATTTTAGGAAACGGCGGGGGGGAAGAACGTCTCGAACTCCAGCCTGTACCCCTGAGATACTACTTGAAGGACCCAGGGAACCATGTGAGAGAGCCCACTGGGCGCTGAAATTTCTGAGACGGGCCCCCACCGTACCCGGGTCCGCCTGAGCAGCCCCAGCGTCATGCTGTGGACTTACCGGACGCAGGGAGGACTTCTGCTCTTGGGAACTAGCTGTGCGCTGCAGCTTTTTCCTCTACCTTTGCCTCTCGGCAGAAAGGATGAGCCTCTAGCCCTCTTGCTTTTCTGGGGCCTGAAAGGACTGTACTTGATGATACGGTGCTTTCCTTTGTTGTTGGGTAGCCTGTGGCAAAAAAGTCGATTTCCCAGCAGTAGCTGTGGAAACGAGGTCTGAAAGACCATCCCCAAACAGTTTTACCCCCTTATAGGGCAAAACTTCCATGTGCCGATTCGAGTCGGCATCGCCTGACCATTGCCGAGTCCATAACCCCCGTCTGGCGGCAATGGACCTAGCGCTTATTTTTGATGCCAGCCGGCAAATATCCCTCTGTGCATCACGCATGTATAAGACCACGTCTTTTATATGCTCTATTGTCAGCAAAATATTGTCCCTATCCATAGTTATTTTCAGACAGGGAATCTGACCACGCAGCGGGAGCACTGCACATCCATGCCGAAGCAATGGCTGGTCGCAATATAATGCCCGAGTGTGTGACTATATCTTTCAGGGTAACCCCCTGCTTTTTATCAGCAGGTTCCTTCAGGGCGGCCGTATCCGGAGACGGTAGTGCCACCTTTTCTGATAAGCGTGTAAGCGCTGTATCTACCCTATGGGGTGTTTCCCAACGTGACCTATCCTCTGGCGGGAAAGGGTACGCTGCCAATAACCGTTTAGAAATTATCAATTTCTTACCGGGGGAAGACCACGCTTCCTCACACACCTCATTTAATTTCTCAGATGCAGGAAAAACTACTGGTAGTTTTCTGTCACCAAACATAATACCCTTTTATGTGGTACCTGGGGTATTATCATAAATGTGTAATACATTTTTCATTGCCTCAATCATGTAACGGGTGGACCTATTTGGAGGGTACACTAGTCTCATCGTCGTCGACACTGGAGTCGGTATCCGTGTCGACATCTGTTTCTGCCATCTGAGGTAGCGGGCGTTTTTAGAGCCCCCCATGACATTTGAGACGCTGGAACAGGCACAAGCTGAGTAGCCGGCTGTTCTGTGTCGTCGACCTTTTGTGTAAGGAGTTGACACTTTCACGTAATCCTTCCATAAGTCCAACCACACCGGTGTCGATCCCGCAGGGGGTGACATCACATTTACAGGCATTCGCTCCGCCTCCACATCATTATCCTCCTCATACATGTCGACACAGCCGTACCGACACACAGCATACACACAGGGAATGCTCTGACAGAGGACAGGACCCCACAAAGCCCTTTGGGGAGACAGAGGGAGAGTATGCCAGCACACACCAGGGCGCTATATATCACAGGGATATCACATATAAAGAGTGTTTTC
Organism: Pseudophryne corroboree; assembly: GCF_028390025.1. Taxonomy (NCBI): domain Eukaryota; kingdom Metazoa; phylum Chordata; class Amphibia; order Anura; family Myobatrachidae; genus Pseudophryne; species Pseudophryne corroboree. The sequence goes on along the minus strand of NC_086445.1, from coordinate 644,608,537 downwards.
CCTTATAGCTGCCTATATATATTGTATACTGCGCCTAAATTGTGCCCCCCCTCTCTTTTTTACCCTTTCTGTAGTGTATTGACTGCAGGGGAGAGCCAGGGAGCTTCCCTCCAACGGAGCGGTGAGGGAAAAATGGCGCCAGTGTGCTGAAGGAGATAGCTCCGCCCCTTTTTCGCGGACTTTCTCCCGCATTTTTATGGATTCTGGCAGGGGTTAAAAAGCACCTATATAGCCTCTGGGGCTATATATGGTGCCAGTTTTGCCAGCCAAGGTGTCAGTATTGCTGCTCAGGGCGCCCCCCCCCAGCGCCCTGCACCCATCAGTGACCGGAGTGTGAGGTGTGCATGAGGAGCAATGGCGCACAGCTGCAGTGCTGTGCGCTACCTTGGAGAAGACAGAAGTCTTCAGCCGCCGATTTTCCGGACCACCTTCTTGCTTCTGGCTCTGTAAGGGGGACTGCGGCGCGGCTCCGGGAACGGACGACGAGGTCGGGTCCTGTGTTCGATCCCTCTGGAGCTAATGGTGTCCAGTAGCCTAAGAAGCCCAAGCTACCACCACTTAGGTAGGTTCGCTTCTTCTCCCCTTAGTCCCTCGATGCAGTGAGCCTGTTGCCAGCAGGTATCACTGAAAATAAAAAACCTAACAAACACTTTCTTCCTAGGAGCTCAGGAGAGCCCCTAGTGTGCATCCAGCTCAGCCGGGCACAGAAATCTAACTGAGGCTTGGAGGAGGGTCATAGGGGGAGGAGCCAGTGCACACCAGATAGTCCTAAATCTTTCTTTAGATGTGCCCAGTCTCCTGCGGAGCCGTCTATTCCCCATGGTCCTTACGGAGTCCCCAGCATCCACTAGGACGTCAGAGAAATATATATGTAAATTTGGACTTTTTCCACTTTTTTGGCTAATGTTCATGTAAATTAGTGGGATTTTTTTTTGCAACTGCACATGCGACTAAATCTCTAGAAAACCCATGGCGTATGTATCCCACGATTTCCGCGCACAGAGTTGCAGAAACAACTGAGCCACATTGACTCTGGGATGTATTAAAGTACCTAAATAGATGCATAAAGATATTCTGTTCGATCGGTGTGTTATGGACATGTCCCAGTGGCTGCCATCTCCTCTCTGTAGACTGGAGCCTATGGGAGTGATTCAGACCTGATCGCTGGGCTGCTAAAATTGTAGCCCTGCGATCAGAAAGTCGCCGCCCAAGGGAAGTGTATATTCGCCGTGCAAGTGTGTGATCGCATGTGTAGGGCGAGCTGCTAAAAAAACCCTCAGTCAGCGGAAAGCTGCAAATTCGTTCGCACCTCAACCACATGTCTGTGCAGTCTCTGCGCAGCCCAGGACAAACTCCTACAGTGCGATCAGAATGGGCAGATTGGGGCCGGAGCTGACGTCACGCACCCTCGCTGAAAACAACTGGGCACGCCTGTGTTTTCCCTGACACTCCCTGAAAACTGTCAGTTACCACCCACCAATGGCTTCCTCCGGTCAATCAGCATGCGAATGGCTCTGCGATGCCCGTTGTTGGCCGCTGCATGTGCGCATCGTGGTGCATGTGCAGTTAATGCCTGATCGCCCGCTGTGCGAATACTCACAGCAGCGATCAGGTCTGAATCAGGCCCTATATCTGACACTAGCATAGGGCTGCTTCCAATGGTTGTGACTGCCAATGAACAAAGTGGGCATTCCAACCATTGTGCATTCAGATGCACCCTTGTACACCAAGAGAAAAGCCTATTGTAGCATTCATACAAAGTAACAGATGTGACTACTGCAACAAATGCTAAAGCGGTCACAGCAGCACACAATTCAGAACTAGCCCCATTGTGAGTAAAAGACTTTGAATTGCATACATGGTGGCTGGGTTATTATAACGGATTCGGTATGTATTAGCTGCGGACGGGATGCGGACTGTCAATATCCCGACAGCAGCATCACGACCACTAGAATGCCAACAGCGGGGCGAGCGTTAAGAGTCCCCTTGTGGGCTTGGTGGCTTGCTGCGCTCGCCACAGGATCTATTCCCACTCTCTGGGAGTCGTGGACACCCATGAGTGGGAATAGCCCTGGTGCGCCGGGATTCTGGCTGGCGGCACTGTTCGCTGTCGGGATTTCGGAGCCAGTATACTGAACGCTAGCAAATTGACTGCATCCCATTATAACAAGTATATGTGCAGTGTTGGTTTTATTGGCGGGCCAGCAGGGCGGCTGCCCGGGGCACTGCCCGTCAGCACCATCTTATTGAATGTGCCCACCCGCTACACCGCACCCATCAAGAGCAGCACAGGCACATACTGAACACAGAGAGTTGTCAGGGCTGCAGCTACGCAGGATGTCAGAGTGGCTGATCAGCTCCTTTGGGAACCTGAGCCTGGACAGGCTGCAGTGGCAGCAGAAACACAGCCGGCAGCAGCAGGGCCCTCAGAGACAACAGCCGCCAAGCAGCAGAAGGCAGCCCGCTCTCCCTGCCCAGCGCCCCAGGTTCTCCAGGCACATCTACCTCCTGTGGGGACCGGCGGGCTCTGCCTGGCCAGGTATCCGCTATACAGTAAGTGTAATGTGTATGTGTGATACTGTATGTGTAATGCTGCATGTGTGATGCTATACGTGTACTGTCCTTACTCGCTGCTGCGTGGGTTATTCTCCGCATCTTACTGCCTGTGAGGGGAACCTGCAGCATGGCTAGTACTCTGTCAGGGAAAGCAGTACTGTGCATAACGTGCTGCAGCTAATATATATATATATATATATATATATATATATATATATATAGATAGATAGATAGATAGATAGATAGATAGATAGATAGGTAGATAGAAATAGAAACTACGGCGCTAAAGTACAAATTTGTGATCTTTTTACCCTATTGGGTTTGATATCCCCTTAGAGATTACAACAATTCTCAGTATAATATCTGAGCGGCAGCTTATAATACAGAAAATGTGTTTGGCAACCACATATAGTTAATTAAAAGAAGTAGCGAATATAAGCGCCCAAGAGTGTGAAGGATATAATAAAACAAAGGGAAGAAGGTATGATGGAAAAAATGGTTTAGGACACTTATCTGAAATAGAGAAGTTTTCTCTTAGACCGCCCTCTTATATGGCTTAAGTACATGTAGAGAAAGAAGAAACGGCAAACATAGTGTATACCATTTTACGGCTTCATAATATATCACTGTCTTATTTCATAGGCATAATTTAGGGAACCAGCTCTTTCCCAATTAAATACAATATGTAGCCAGGACAGTGTGATTTTGTTAAAAAAACACAAAACTTTAATACACAATTAAACATAAAAAGAGCTGAATAAAATGCGTACAAGATAGCAAAATATATAGAGCTTATCTGTCCATATACGGTACGTCTTTTTGTGTTTTTTTAACAAAATCACACTGTCCTGGCTACATATTGTATTTAATTGGGAAAGAGCTGGTTCCCTAAATTATGCCTATGAAATAAGACAGTGATATATTATGAAGCCGTAAAATGGTATACACTATGTTTGCTGTTTCTTCTTTCTCTACATGTACTTAAGCCATATAAGAGGGCGGTCTAAGAGAAAACTTCTCTATTTCAGATAAGTGTCCTAAACCATTTTTTCCATCATACCTTCTTCCCTTTGTTTTATTATATCCTTCACACTCTTGGGCGCTTATATTCGCTACTTCTTTTAATATATTATATATATATACATACATACACATATATACATAAATAATGTATGTATGTATGTATGTATGTATGTATGTATGTATGTATGTAAGAATGTAAAAGGCCTCATACAAACTCTAGAACAGTGTCTGAAATTCCTTTGCAGTAATCTAAAACAGCATGCAAATGTAAAGAAACATCATCTGACACACTCCTGATGAAGTCCTGCAGTGAGCAACGGACGAAACGCGTTGAGTGACAGACCGATGGACTGACATATTTGATATCAGATAAGCTGTTTTTATTCTTTTATATGCTACGGGCAACTACTTATTTTATGTGTTATACCAAATAAATATGTGTGTTTTTTAAACTTTACTACACTATGGTCGTTTTGCTTCTCATTTTTTTGCATCTGGGCGATTATAAGAATTGAGCCTCGGGACATCTGAGTGACCACTGTACCCAGAAAATTAATTATCAGAATCGGAGAAAAGTATTGGATCTATACACGCTGCTTTAAGGTGGTTTAAGACCACTGATTACGGTACACCTCCCACTTATAGGGTGTTATTGGTGGAGGTTGATCATACTATCAGTATTGCACTAGGAGGCGCCTTTTTTCACTTTGTTTTTGTATATATATATATATATATATATATATATACACACACACACATACATACATACACATATATACATAAATAATGTATGTATGTATGTATGTATGTATGTATGTATGTATGTATGTAAGAATGTAAAAGGCCTCATACAAACTCTAGAACAGTGTCTGAAATTCCTTTGCCGTAATCTAAAACAGCATGCAAATGTAAAGAAACATCATCTGGCATTTAGATCAAAAAGCAACACAATCTGGTAATAGTCTAATTTGTGGAAAGGAGACTCCTAAATTCCAAACTTTTAGTTGGATCATGGAAAGACAAGTATGATGATATTGACTTATGGAAAAATAGTTTTGATCTGCAAATGAACAATTTAGTACGGACTGAACAAAGACTTTATTCTGCTGCTTTAAAATGTTTTCGTTTTACATACAGATGTGTTCTCATGCATCTATCCTCAATATGCTGTGTAATGTGAGATGCCTGGCGTGAGTGAGCCGTCAGTTCCCGTGCAACTCTGCTGACGTTGGGCTTTGTTTTTTTGGGGCAAAAATAGTCTTATTCACATTTCGATATAAATAAGAAGCACAAGCCGACTCTGTTGATTAAACTGATATGAAGCTTGCCTATATTCTGTGTATGACTATCTGCATACGAAACGCTAGTGTATAGTGTTTACCAGAAAAACACTGTAACGTAACATTTCATGTACAGATACAGACGTAGTCAAACATAGAATATAGGCATGCCGCATATCATATTAATCAGCAAGATCTGTTTGTGCTTCTCATTCACATTGTGATACAAACAAGATGTATTTTAGGGGGAAAATTAAGAACATTTTACTTATTTAGCTGAAAGGCTGTTTCATAGGTACATTTTACAGTGTAATGTAACAAAATTTACATATGTAGTATAAGAAACTGTTCCTAGGTAGCCCCGTTAGTAAGTGCGTTCATTGATTGCATGGTTTCCACACTTTTACTTATACTATTAAAATCAAGCCCACCAATGGCAAGCGGGCGCTCCTGATTGGCTGCCGGTCTGCGGCAGTTTGCAAATGGTGGCAGTCATAGGGGCCCCACCAGAGCCACACCGAAGGCCTCCTCTCCACACCACTGCCCACAGATTCCGCCTCTGCACTGCTGTCGCTCATGGTCTCCTCCTCCGTACCGCCAACCACAGCCCCCTCCGATGCTCATAAGGCAATGTTACCCTGCTTCCCTATGTCCCTCTGTCACTCTCCCTGTCCCTGTGTGGCATAATGTGAATTTTGTATCATATTGTGTGGCATATTGTGAATTTTGGCTCATTCTGTGTGACGTAATGTTAATTTTGTCTCATGCCGTGTGGCATAATGGGTAAGGGGCACCAGTACTAGATAGTATAACGGATCCTACTATTGTGGTGCATAATGCATATAAGGGGTATATGGTGTGGTACACTACACTTAAGGACACCCCCCCTTTGTAGTGGCCACACACCCTTCCGGAGCGCACGCGCCTTCGGCACACGCATAATTACAACCTTCACTTTTCCATACCCCCGCATCAAAATTTCCACTTCAACCACTGATTTTAGTGTAATCTGTTAAATAATCAGCAACTGTGCCTAACACAAGTGCAATGAGAGCTGCAGTGGCAATGCTACCCCCAACCCCCAGTCTACATGGTTCTTGGACACCGCCTCTCCATCTCCTCCAAGTGTTCGACGGATATACAGAAGAGAGATATAAGATAGGAATAGTGTGTGTGAGAGAGAGAAAAGAAAGAATTGGGGGGAAGAGATGGACAGATTGTGAGCAAGATGGGAGCAAGAGGAGAAAAGAGATGAGAATGCGAGGGTAGAAAGAGGGACCTGCCCCCTCATACTGCAACGTCGGGCACAATAGCATGATGGGTCTACATATCTTATACTTGCTCTATTTTGAGCTTAGTATGCTATCTGGCAGGTGCTGCATAATCTGTGGCACCTTACAAATAGACAGTAAGGATCATGATAACGAATTTGATTTATCTTGAAAAACGTGTCATGTACCTGTATGTATTGTCCATTATTCCCTAACTTTTCTACACCTTTATAATCAGATACATTTTCATGATTTTGCTGGCAATAATTTATTGTTTCTTATTCTACAGAAAGAAATTGTGCATTGTTTTGTTATTTGACAAATCAGTGGTTCTATTTGTAAAATCCTGAAATATATTTTATTTTTACATCCATTATCTAAGTAAAAAATATATATTTTCAATAAATTTTAACGTTATTTTTACACGTCCAGGTTAAAAATTCAGGAGAACAGATTCCTGTAGGTAATTATTTTTGTTTTGTTACAAATATAAATCACACTGGATCTACAACAGAAAACAAAAGAGAGTTATGGTAGACTTACCATGGTTAACTCTTTTTATTCAAGGTCCATAGGATCCACAATTCTTACATTGGGGTGTAGGTAGTAGGAATCGACCGGGCACCACACAGTTAAGCTTTTAGCTCTCAGGATGCACCGGTTCTCCTCCTCGTATACCCGACCCCCGGCCTAGGGAAGCCAGTTTTGTTAACAAGCCCGAGGCAGGAGCAGGATTTCAGGAGAGAAGGAAGACATGAACATACAAGACACATTTCCACATAGCAGAGGAGAAAAATATCAAAAAAAGGAGGGGTGGGGGAGAGTGGGGAGGGAAAAAACAAATAAATATTTCCTCCAAGACAGGTGCGATAGGGTGTGCACCCCGTGGATCCTGTGAACCTCAAAGAAAAAAAAAAAGTTAACCATGGTAAGCGTACCATAAGTCTTGTTTTCTTCATCAGGGACCATAGTGATCCATAGTCCTTACATTGGAATGTCCTAAAGCAGTTTCCCCTAAGGGTGGAGACACTCCTGAGAAGACGGGAGAATCAGACGACCAAAAGGAAGCATCCTGAGAGGCAAAGGTATCATAGGCATGAAATCTCAGGAACGTGTTAATAGAAGACCAAGTAGCTGCCTTGCAGATTTGTTCAGCAGTAGCGCCTAGGCGAGCTGCCCAGGATGGACCTACTGCATGTGCAGAATGACCAGATACTGTATCCGGAACAGGAAGATCAGCTCGAATGTAAGCCTCTGCAATAGTAAGGTAAAGCCACCTGGACAGAGTTTGTTTACTAGCTGGCCAACCCCGCTTATGGAATCCATACAGGACAAACAGAGAATCCATTTTCCTGATCACTCTGGTACGTTCCGCATAAATCCTTGGTGCACGAACCACCTTAGGAAGGTGACCCACCTTGGTCCGGAGAACTACCCTATCTTGATGGAGGATCACAAATGGAGGATGGCAGGAAAGCGCTCCCAAATCAGACACCCTTCTCGCAGAGGCAATAGCCAGGAGAAATAACACCTTTGTCGAGAGACACTTAATGTCCAGTGACTCTAAAGGCTCAAATGGGGAAGTCTTAAGAGCTTGCAGGACCAGGGATAAATCCAAGGGGGTCCACTGGGCGTACAAAGGGAGGCTGGATATGGAGTATTCCTTGAAAAAAGGTACGCACATCTTGTAGTGTGATCTTTCATTGAAACCACACTGGTAGTGCAGAAACTTGTACTGTCAGGGGTGCTAGGAGATGACCAAGGTCTAACCCTGCCTGCAGAAAGGTCAGTACCCCTGGAGGGCCTAAAGGCACGAGGGTCATAGCACCTATGCGCACACCACTGAAAACAAGCACGCCAAATCCGGTAATAGATGCGGGCTGAGGATGGCTTCCAAGCCCGCAGTATTGTCTCTATCACTGCATCTGAGAATGTCTTAGCTCTGAGGACTGATGACTCAAGAACCAAGCTGTCAAAGACAGTCAAGTCAGGTCCTGATGCAGACAGGGACCCTGAGACAACAGGTCTGGTCGTTGTGGTAATAGGAATGGCATGTCCACGGACAGATTTTGGAGATCTGCGAACCAATGGCGCATGGGCCATGTGGGAGCTATCAGTATCACGGTAGCTCCTTCCCGCTTGAATTTGCGAAGAACTCTGGGTAACAGTGATACCGAAGGAAACAGGTATCCCAGATGGAAGGTCCTAGAGCAACCCACGAAGGCTGCCTGTGGATCTCTGGTCATGGATCCATAGACTGGTACCTTGTTATTGTGACGAGAGGCCATCAGGTCTACATCCGGCAGACCCCATCTGTTTACCAGGTTCTGCAACACTTGGGGTGCAGAGCCCATTCTCCGTTGTAAAAGGTCCTGCCAAAGGAGGAAGTCTGCTTCCCAGTTGAGGATTCCTGGCTGAAATGGCCAGAAGGTGAGCCTCAGCCCAGTGGAGCATGCACTCCACTTCTGCCATAGGTGATGGCTGCGAGTGACCCCTTGATGGTTTAGATAGATAGCTGCGGTGGCGTTGTCGGACTGAATCTGAAAAGGCCTGCCCTGGAGGAGATCCTGAGCTTGAATGAAAGCTCTGCTGACTGCCCAAAGTTCCAGGACATTGATTAGCAAGCAACTTTCAGCTGGAGTCCACTGACCTTGAAAGATGTGTGGACCGGTTACTGCGCCCCATCCGCGGAGACTGGCATCTTTGATGAGGACCACCCAATCTGCTCATTGTAAGGGCTTGTATTTTAAAGTGCTGCTTGGATTTGTAAGTGTGAGTTGGTAACAGCAAAAGCAGGAGCTGTAAGCCGAGTGAAAAGGAGGTGCAGTGAGCTGGAACAACTGCAACTGCTAAGTGGAGTATCGGTGCCGCAGGAGAGAGTACTACGGCTGCATAAAAGTGAAGGACCAAGAACCGCACAAAGATAGATAAGTATAAGCTAGCTTAATTATTGTATAAGTGAGATTGTTTGTCTTCTACTTTTTCTTTTTGCTTCTTTTCTTTGAGAGTAACAGGGAGTTAGACCTTACAAACAATATGGGAGGGGCTGTGATTGGGGACCTCACTCAGTGCATGTCGTGCAAGATGTATGCACACCTGGACCTACTGGCCCAGTGTGATTACATCTGCACGAGGTGTATGCGAACGGTTTCCCTGGAAGCCCAGGTAACTGATCTAGAGCAAACCGTTACTGAGGGAGATTCACAATCTCGAGCGAAGTTTAGACAGAACGGTGGAGGAGTTGCGGGAGGGGTCACTGGTAGTAGAGGAGGATGATGATCAGGTAGCCAGCTGGGTCACAGTTAGAAGGAAGAAAAAGAGGGGGAGGCTTGACATCTTCGAACTATCAAACCCGAACAAATTTGCCCTACTGGACGAGGAATCGGAGGATGATAGTGAAGAAATGACGGTGCCGGAGGAGACTGCTACCTCTAGCATCCAGAGGAGCGGTCCCTCTGGCGCAGTTGGGATAAAAGATAGTGAGGTACCTAGTCAGATGGTGGTGGTAGGGGATTCTATCATCAGGAAGGCAGATAGGGCAATCTGCTACCGGGACCGTGATCGCCGTACAGTCTGTTGTATCCCGGGTGCTAGGGTACGGCACATCGCGGACTGGGTAGATAGATTGTTGGGAGGGGCTGGGAAAGACCCGGCGGTCTTGGTGCACATTGGCACCAAAGACAAAGTTAGCGGAAGGTGGGATGTCCTTAAGAAAGACTATAGGGACTTAGGAAAGAAACTTAAGGCAAGGACATCTAAGGTAATATTCTCCGAAATATTACCCGTGCCACGCGCTAGTCCAGGGAGGCAGAGGGAGATTAGGGAGGTAAATGTGTGGCTTAGGGATTGGTGCAGGAAAGAGGGGTTTGTGTTCCTGGAACACTGGGCGGACTTCTCAGTCAGGCGCCATCTCTTTTGTCGTGACGGATTGCACCTGACTGAGGAGGGGGCAGCGGTTGCTGGGAAGAAGAATGGTTAGAAGGTTGGAGGAGATTTTAAACTAGGAGCCTGGGGGGAGGGTTTAGGTAGAAACTACGGGTCATGCAGTGAGAATAGTGGGGATGGCGGTAGTAAACGAAATGGGGGAGAAGTTGCGGGGAGGGTAAGAGCAGGCGGAAAGGTTACTAACATGGGTACTAAAAGAGATTTTACCAAAGCACTAACCAATGACGATTACAGGTCATCATTGCTACATACGGTGAAAGATGTCCCTAACGCAAGGGAAAATACTTATCTTAGTTGTATGTATGTAAACGCTAGAAGCATTACTGGTAAAAAGGGCGAACTAGAAATACTTGCAGCAAGCAAACAGTATGATATTATAGGCATTACTGAAACTTGGTGGGACGAATCTCATGATTGGTCAGTCAATCTAGAGGGCTATACACTGTTTAGGAGAGATAGACTAAATAAAAAGGGTGGAGGGGTGTGTCTTTACGTAAAGCCGTTTTTAAAACCTGATATACGGGAAGATATTCAGGAGGGAATGGAGACACTGTCGAGACATTATGGGTAGAAATTGCATCCGGGGAAAAAGGAATAAAAAAGTTAGTATTGGGTGTATGCTAGAGGCCGCCTGGTATCCACGTATCTGATGAGGAATTGTTACTAAAGCAAATTGAAAGAGCAGCAGGAGTAGGAGACATAGCAGTGTTGGGAGATTTTAACTATCCAGAGATAAACTGGAAAAAACGATTCATGTGATACTGCTAGGGGCAATATGTTTTTAAACACACTTAATGATAACTACTTAGTTCAACTAATTGAGGAACCAACTAGGTATAATGCAATCTTAGACCTGGTATTAACAAACAATGGGGATTTGGTATCAGGTATTATAGTAGGGGAACCCATAGGAAACAGCAACCACAATATGGTCACATTCAATATCAGTTTCCATAAACAGCCCTATACTGGCTCAACTAGGACTCTAAACTTTAGCAAAGCAAATTTTGAAAAGATGAGGGTATTTTTCAGGGATATTGAATGGGAAGGTTTGTTTTTAGGAAAAAATACTACGGAGAAATGGGAGGTACTAAAATTCCTGCTAGCTAAAAATACACTCAAATTTATTCGTACGAGCAGCAAAAAAAGGAATAAAAATAATAAACCAATGTGGCTTAACAAAAAGATAAAGGAACTTATGGGCAAGAAAAGGAGAGCATTTAAAAAATACAACTCTGACGGGGAAGCAGAGTCATTTCAGCACTATAAGGAATGTAACAAAATATGCAAAAAGGAAATAAGAGCGGCTAAAGTAGAAACTGAAAAACTAGTAGCAAAGGAAAGCAAAGCGAATCCCAAAAAATTATTTAAATACATTAATAGCAAGAGATTAAAGAAGGAGAGTATAGGCCCTTTAAAAGACAAGTTGGGAGTCTTAAGCAAAAATGATAATGACATAGCGGACACACTAAATGAGTTTTTTTTCAACAGTATTTACTAGAGAGGACCCAATTCAGGGACTAACACAAATCTCAATAATGAGAATATCCCACTGATAGGTACTTATTTATGCGAGGAAGTAGTCTGTGACCGATTAAAACATTTAAAGATTAATAAGTCACCAGGTCCCAATGGTATTCACCCAAGGGTTCTAATGGAACTTCTCTCTGAACTTGCAAAACCGCTATTTTTGATCTTTAAGGATTCAATAATATCAGGTATGGTTCCCAAAGACTGGCGTATAGCGGAAGTAGTGCCTATATTCAAAAAGGGACGTAAAGCTGAACCAGGTAATTATAGACCAGTTAGTCTTACATCTATAGTGGGGAAAGTATTGGAAGGTATTCTAAGAGATAGCATTCAGAAGTTCCTTGAAGTCAATAAGGTCATTAAAAGGAATCAACATGGGTTGATGAAGGACAGATCCTGTCAAACCAATTTACTTGGCTTTTATGAAACAGTAAGCGCAAACCTAGATCAGGGTAAAGAGGTGGATGTAATCTTTTTAGATTTTGCCAAAGCATTCGACACTGTACCATACATGAGACTTATCTACAAGCTACAAAAATCAGGGCTAGGAAGCACAATATGCACTTGGGTCAAAAACTGGTTAGATAATAGGGAGCAGCGCGTTGTGGTTAATGGATCTTTTTCAACTTGGACTGAAGTGCTAAGTGGTGTGCCGCAAGGCTCAGTATTAAGACCGCTATTGTTCAATATTTTCATTAACGACCTAACAGAAGGTCTAGAGAGCATGGTGTCAATTATTGCAGATGATACCAAATTGTGTAAAGTTATAAATGCGGAGGGGGATGCCGAATCGCTTCAGAACGACTTAGTTAAATTAGAAGCTTGGGCAGTGAAATGGAGAATGCGCTTCATTACAGACAAGTGTAAGGTAATGCACTGTGGTAACAAGAACAAAAATAACACCTACCTACTAAATGGGGTCAAATTATGGGATTCTGTACTGGAAAAGGACTTGGGTGTCCTCATAGAAGGCAAACTAAGCAGTAGTACCCAAAGTAGGACTGCAGCAAAGGCTAATAAGATATTAGCATGCATAAAACGGGGAATTGATGCTAGGGACGAGAGTAGTATACTCCCATTATATAAATCACTTGTGAGGCCACACCTCGAATACTGTGTACAATTCTGGCACCTTACTACAAAAAGGATATCCTGGAGCTAGAAAAGGTTCAAAGGTGGGCGACCAAACTAATTAAGGGTATGGAGACGCTGGAATACGAGGAAAGGCTTGCAAGACTAGGCATGTTTACACTGGAAAAGAGGAGATTAAGAGGGGACATGATCAACATTTACAAATATATAAGGAGACATCATACAGATCTTGCGCAGGACCTGTTTTTGGTTAGATCAACACAGAGAACTCGTGGACACTCGCTCAGGTTAGAGGAGAGGAGATTCCGCACAATACGGCGTAAAGGCTTTTTTATGGTAAGGATGATACGTGTTTGGAATTCCCTGCCCGAGAGAGTTGTAATGGCAGACTCAGTCAACACCTTTAAGAATGGGTTAGATAAATTCCTAATGGATAAGGATATCCAGGGTTACGGGGCATAGTCACGCACTATGGTTATTATAAAAAAAGAGGGGTAAAACGTAACGGCAGTCATCAACTTCAGTCAAAATTTTCTACAAAATAATCGTGCATAGGAGACCACAAATAGGTTTAACTCGATGGACAATTGTCTTTTTTCAACCTTAGATATTATGTTACTATGTATGTTACAATCTGGAATCCAGAATGGCTGTTCTTTGTCCAAGTGTGATGTCTGTAGCCACCAGGTGAGAGACAGACGCACCTCCAGAGACAGTACCATTGTCTGGGCCCTGATCTAATAATACTGCCCGTTCCACCTGGAAAGGATCAGATGTTGTAGGAGCCTGGAGTCAAACTGGGCATGCTGCACTATATCAAAGGTAGAGACCATGGACCTCAGAACCTGCATTGCCAAATGCATGGACACCTGGGGATCGTGCAGTAAGTTGTGGACCCTTGACTGCAGACTGCCAACTTTGTCCCCTGGCAGGAAGAGCCTCTGTTCCTGCGAATCCAGGAGAGCCCCTAGATGCAACATCCGTTGTGAAAGGACAAGGGAGGACCTTTACCAAGTGATCAGCCCCCTGTGAGTTCGAAGAAAGGCAACGGTTATTTGAAGATGGTGGGGGGAAAAAACTACCAGAGACTGTGCCATGAGGACAAATATGGGACTACCCTGATCCCTTGATGATGCAGCTGAGCTGCCATAACTGCTATCAGCTTGGTAAATACCCGTGGGGCTGCAGCCAGCCCAAAGGGTAGTGCCTGAAACTGGTAATGCTGTTGAAATCTCTAATGAATAGGTGCTATATAGACATGAAGGTAGGCATCCTGAATATCCAGGGATGCCATAAAGTCCTCTGACGCCAGAGAAATACACCGTAGTGTTCTATATGGAATCTGTGCACCCACAAAAACATTCAGAGATTTCAGTTTGAGGATAGGCTGATAGGTCCCACTGGGTTTCTAAATCAATAAAAGAGGGTAGTTAAAACCCTTCACCTGTTGTTCTCGAGGAACAGGGATAATAGCCCCTACGTTTAGTATAGCCTGAACAGCTTGTTGCTGCACCTGGATCCGATGGAGGATTGGTGCAAAATAAATGCTGAGGGAGCAGTCTCACAAATGACGTCTGTAGTTGACTGGCGCCATGAGGCTGCGAATTGCAAGTCGGCCTCCCACCAGAAGGAGGCCACCCTCGTTAGGCAGAAGGCTTATCCCCCCTGTGTGGGGTCAGGCGTCTGCCCATCCAGGCTTCCTTAGTCCATGACTTGGCTGCCTTGCTGGAGACAACCTGCCACGGAAAAGCCTGTCCTATCGCTTTGCCTTGAGAACGTGTTAGATGCGGATGGCAAAAAAAGCAGACTTAGAAGCTGCCAGCGTAGCCACAATATAATGCAATTCTGGGCCAAACAGAATGTTTCCAGCAAAAAGCATAGCTTCCAGCGCTCTTTTAGACTTTAAATCAGCCTTCCAGGAGCAAAGCCAGAACACACGGTGAACTACCACTGAAAAAGCGGAGGCCCTGGAAGCCAACAAACCCGTATCCCAGGATGCCTCTTCTAGATATCGGGCCGCTTGCCTGATGTTAGCAATAAGACAGCTGGTCTGTGGAACCATCCAACTTCAGACTGTCATCTAGTGCATCAGCCCAATTTAGACACTCAGGCGGACGCTAACACTGGTCTAGTAATAGCCCCGATAAGGGAAAAATAGAGTTAAGACTCGCTTCAATCTTCCTGTCTGTCAAATCCTTAAGGGAGGAAGCCGACTGTATAGGTAATGTGGAGGAGCGCACCAGGCATGCCACTTAAACATCCGCCAAAAGGGGAATTTCCCATTTAGCACACTCTCCTTGTGGTAAAGGGTAACGAGATTCCAGTCTCTTAGGCACCGGGAACTTCTTACTAGGAGCATTCAGAGCTTCCTGCATGATTTCAGTATGATACTCAAAATGAGATTACTCAGTCTTGACCACCTTCCGACGCTTGAAATAAGAAGTTTTAGGCACAGGCCCTGGTTCTTCCTCCTCAAAAACCAAAACAGACTTAAGAGCCCTCACAAGGGCTGTCACATCCACAGAGAAATTACGATCCTCCTCACCTGAGGGAGACCCAGGGAGAGAAGTGTCCAACTCTTCCTCTGAGGATTCCACAGCGTCTGACCGCTGTGTAGGCTGTGAGGATAACAGAGCGCTTATGTGCCGTACTCGTCTGAGGAAAGTTTGCCTGCAACAACTGCTGAGTGGCAGTGTGGTCTGAGTATATAAATGGGTTCATCCGTGGAGGATACCGTAGGGCAGGGGTGGGGAACCTCTGGCCCGCGGGCCGTATAAGGCCCGCAAAGCTGTTTGTTCTGGCGTCGGTGGTGGCGGGTAGGATCTCAAACCAGCTGCCGGTTCGTGAGCCAATCAGAGCTCGTGGACCAGCAGCCAATCAGGAGCCGCTGCTACTGGTCCGCGAGCTCTGATTGGCTCGCGAACCGGCGGCTGGTTCGAGATCCTACCCACCACCACCGACGCCCGATATAGCTGCACTCCCCTCCCTGCCTGGCCACTAACAGCTGAGACACGCCGCCGGACTAAGCACTAAGGGACAGGAGAGGCGCACACTGCGCTCTCCTCCCCTCCCCTGACACACAGTAGCAGCGGTGAGCAGCACAGTGGGGTGGGGAGGCATGTATCTGGCACTGCGGCGGCATGTGCGTATCTGGCACTGCGGCGGCATGTGCGTATCTGGCACTGCGGCGGCATGTGCGTATCTGGCACTGCGGCGGCATGTGCGTATCTGGCACCGCGGCGGCATGTGTGTATCAATCTGGCACTGCGGCGGCATGTGCGTATCTGGCACTGCGGCGGCATGTGCGTATCTGGCACTGCGGCGGCATGTGCGTATCTGGCACTGCGGCGGCATGTGCGTATCTGGCACTGCGGCGGCATGTGCGTATCTGGCACTGCGGCGGCATGTGCGTATCTGGCACCGCTGCGGCATGTGTGTGTGCATCTGGCACTGCGGCGGCATGTGTGTGTGCATCTGGCACTGCGGCGGCATGTGTGTGCATCTGGCACTGCGGCGGCATGTGTGTGTGCATCTGGCACTGCGGCGGCATGTGTGCATCTGGCACTGCGGCGGCATGTGTGCATCTGGCACTGCGGCGGCATGTGTGCATCTGGCACTGCGGCGGCATGTGTGCATCTGGCACTGCGGCGGCATGTGTGCATCTGGCACTGAACTATTGGGGGCATGTGTGTATCGCGTCCCTCGCGTCCCATTTTAAATTGGCCACACCCATTTTTGGGTTACTCAGTACCACTAAGGGGCATAACTACTAGGGAGCAAAGTAATTTTTAAGTTGATAATATTTGTATGGCCCACAAAGGATTTTATAAATATCCAAATGGCCCTTGGTAGAAAAAAAGGTTCCCCACCCCTGCCCTAGGGCCTGCAATAAATGAGGCTACTGCTGTGGAACTCCCATATTAGGCAGCAAAGAAGGAGGCACCAAGCAGTCCACCATGCGCGTTAACACCTGTGTAAAAGAAGCCACCCAGGGTGGTTCCTGCACAGGGGCTGGTTGAGGCAGCTGTTGTGTATTTGGCAAATAGCATTTAAAACACAAATCATCCTGCACAAGGTCCTGTGGAGAAATGTAGCTGCACAGGCCTTACATGAAACCAGCAAGGTGCATTATTCTCTTTGTTACCTTTGCCTTTGGAAGACATTGTAACTGGATAACTAGAAGCTACTGTAAGCACACACAATGTACAGCTTTAGCAATTGCAAATGTGACTGTCTTCACAAAACACAAAATAATTGTGAAGTACCACAGCCATGAACACCTGTACCCAGGGCTTTTTGAAAAGAAAATGTATAGGGATAGATATAACCCGCCACGAAGCCTAGATCCCTGAGGTCAATAATGTAGCCTCTGGGAATGATGTCCCGCATCCAGGCATCTGAAAATGGCTCCACCGCAATGGTCTCTGAACCTTTCGATCCAGTGTTTCCTAAGCAACCTCAATGAGAAAGATCCGAAAGACGAGGGAAAGTGACACTCTTGCACCTAAGCTTTAAAAGAGTGATTGGACCTTCCAAGCTAAGTAGTCCAGTTTCAATGCTTTGTTCCATCTGAGAAAGGACCACTTGCTACTGAATTTTGCATCCCTCCACATTTAAAAATCAAAACTGCCGAGTGTTTCATGCAGTTTAAAATCCTGAAAAAACACTTAAAATAAGCGGAAATCTTCTTAAGTCCTGACACCGTATTCTCTATGTTGAGGTGCCAGGAGGGATGAAATTCTGGCGGAGTCAGGGAAGCCAGCCTTCACACTACAGAAATAGGGATGACTGGGAACCAAAACGGATATACTCGCTGCAACGTCATTAACGTAACCAAAACAGATACTTACTGGCCAAGGGCCTGAGCCAAAGCCAGCTTCACCCTGGCAGTTACAGTTGCTTTTGATATATGCACATCACTGGGCCCTTGCCTGACAAGCTGCGCACAGTGGCCCTGAGTACAACTGTCCACATGCAATTTAACATGTGAGCACAAGTCCAAACACTATAGGAGCAGTTTTTAAGTAAATGACTCTTGCCTTGTGTTGAGGGCCCACGAGAACAGCACCATAGTTGAACCTGAAACCACGGATTGTGGCGTCCCAGAAGCAGGACTATGGCACACCCCACCACGTCAGACTCAAATTAAATCATGAAATACTCGTTTGCGCTTGCATACATTTATACAATACCCTGTCCCTTCATCCACCGCAGTTGGAAACTGAGCAGTGTAGATCAAATGGCTGGGTTACTGTGTGTAATAAAACACTGATAACAATAATAAAGCATAAAATAGGGTACTTAGCCTTCCAGGAGAGGCGGCTCTCCACATGAGGAGCTGATGTAGCCAGTGAGTGTCCCTGCAGATTCAGTACTGCATGCACCACTGCAATGGCTGTCACTTTGTTGTAATGCAAAACTAGCAGGAGGGACACCAGCGGTGACAAGTTCCATCTCCCCGCAGAGTGTATTCTCTCTCCTCAGCCATAGGTACTTGGGTGTTACTGGGAAAACCTTCGGACCAGCCATGGATTTGGGCTGCCTGTCACACACGCACCTCGGTGAAGAAGCCACTGCAGAGACCTGGCAATATGGCACAGTCGCCCGGGATTGCAGCATCGCACACCACCTTGTAAAAGGGTCTACAAGGGTGAGAACATACCCAGTCCCACCCCCCCGGCACAGGCGGTTACTGAAATCACCAGAGTGCACGGGGGAACGGGCAAATTGCTGGTTTGCTCCGCCCTCCTGCACCGCAGCTGCTAAGCGGGAAGCCAGACCTGGCACCTTGCTGTCGACACAGCACTCCCGCTGAGGCAGCGCACAGAACCTAGGTATAAATGCAAGAAAATAACTAAAAATGAAACAAAAACTACTACCTGTGCAGCCGCCACAAAATATGCCCTATGGGCACTTAAAAAACACTGCCATTATGGGGTTGCAGGTGAAGGAGCTTAGGTTTACAGCTACAGTTTAATTTTTAAGTGCCAGCTCCTCCAGCCTACCTTCAATCCCAAGGTCCAGTGTTCCCCAGTAGCGTGAACATTTTCAGATTTCTTTCTGAAAACCTCTATATTGAAAGTAG
Source organism: Pseudophryne corroboree (assembly GCF_028390025.1). NCBI lineage: Eukaryota > Metazoa > Chordata > Amphibia > Anura > Myobatrachidae > Pseudophryne > Pseudophryne corroboree. The sequence goes on along the minus strand of NC_086445.1, from coordinate 644,589,755 downwards.
GGTCTGCCCACTACATTATAAGATGTTGTGTTACCGGGAACTGAAAGCAGTTTTCGACTGGGACTAGATAGCGAGGTCCTAGTCAAATATGTAAGCTGCTTTCAGTGTGTTCCTTGAGCACTATGTCCCAGCTGTCATAACGGCAGGGGAAGTCTCAGGGGCTTCCGTATCTAGACCCCCCTCTTTATATGCCCTAGGCTGTATCTGCTCACTGACTCCATTCCTAACCCTGGTGTGGCGCCTGGGTCAACCTGATTTACATAATCCTAGGCAAAATAAAGGATAAAAAGGAGTCAGATTTTTTAATGTAGGTGATGGTCAATAACTCGGAAAGCAGGATTTAGACAAAACCAATAGGATTAAAAAAAACTGATTAAAACAGAATTTGTTTTTGAAAACCTCTGATTTGAAAGTTTGGTCTGCAAACTACACTATTAGATGTTGTGTTACCGGGAACAGAAAGCAGTTGTTTACATTTTCGACTTGACTTTATAGCGAGGTCCCAGTCAAATATGTAAGCTGCTTTCAGTGTGATCCTTGAGCACTATGTTCCAGCTGTCATAAGAGCATGAACATAATTCTCAGCCTATTTCAGGGAGACTGGTCACTATTACTAAGTTTTGCACGATATAATACTTGTAGTGACAATGCATAAAGACAGTAGGTATTCAGGAAATAGCGAAGAAAGAAAAGCATAGCATCATAGAAATGGGAACTGAATGGACTCCAAAAACAGACTTGAAAAAGCAAATTAAAACAATAAGAATAAAAAATGAATGCCTTTGTCTTATTTCTGTCACTCACCTTGCAGCTCTGCTGGTGCATGTTGAAGGCGGAAACAATTCCTTCAGTGACCTCTCGTCCTGACCTTTCCACCAAATATTCAGCCAGCCGGTGTGCCAGGAAGCTCTTTCCAGTGCCACTAGGACCAGACAGCAGTAGTCGACGGTGCTTTAGCAACAAACTAACATAATGTTGAAGCATGGGTTTTGGAATAAGTGACTCAAAGACTAGAAGGTCTACACACTTTTCCTTCAGACCTAAAGTGAAAAGATGGGAAACAAAGCAGATTGAAAGGCAGTTAAAAAAAAAAAAAAAAGAAAGATCAGCATGCATCAGTATAATTGTCAAAAAAGGTTATACATCCCAACCAATACATAGCATTTTGGTCCCACCTTTTAGCTGCAAAATAATGTTAGTGTTGCTTCGCAAATTCCGGGAAGGGGAAGTCTCAGGGGCTTCCGTATCTAGATCCCTCCTTATATGCCCTAGGCTGTATCTGCTCACTGACTCCCTTCCTAACCCCAGTGTGGCTCCTGGATCAACCTGATTTACATAATCCTAGGCAAAATAAAGGATAAAAATGAGTCAGGTTTTTTTTAATATAGGTGATGGACAATAACTCGGAAAGCAGGATTTAGACAAAACAAATAGTATTAATAGGAGTTAGCAAAACTGAAAACGGATCTTTCACCTGAAAGATTTGGCACACAGCATCATCCAGACTTTTCCAGTCTGCCTTGTTACTAATCTTCACATAACCCAAGAGGAACTCCTGTTGTTTCAGATCCTGTAGATAAATAATGAATGACCAAAAAGGGAAAAAAAGAATTGCATGTGACAAGTGAAAAATAGGATTTTAATACCTGCCGGTAAATCCTTTTCTCCTAGTCCGTAGAGGATGCTGGGGACTCCAAAAGGACCATGGGGTATAGACTGGATCCGCAGGAGACATGGGCACACTATAAGACTTTGAATGGGTGTGAACTGGCTCCTCCCTCTATGCCCCTCCTCCAGACCTCAGTTATAGGAACTGTGCCCAGGGAGACAGACATTTCGAGGAAAAGGATTTTTGTTAAACTAAGGGTGAGATGCATACCAGCTCACACCACAAACACACAGTACAACTGGATTAGCAGGAATACCAGATAACAGTATGAACGAAAAACAGCACCAAGCTGAATATAACCTATACACAACCTTCGTGTAACCGAAAACAACAATACAACTGCAAGTAACAGTACGCACTGGGATGGGCGCCCAGCATCCTCTACGGACTAGGAGAAAAGGATTTACCGGTAGGTATTAAAATCCTATTTTCTCTTACGTCCTAGAGGATGCTGAGGACTCCAAAAGGAACATGGGGTCTATACCAAAGCTACAGACCGGGCGGGAGAGTGCGGACGACTCTGCAGCACCGATTGAGCAAACGTGAGGTCCTCATCAGCCAGGGTATCAAACTTGTAGAACTTAGCAAAAGTGTTTGAATCCGACCACGTAGCTGCTCGGCAAAGCTGAAGTGCCGAGACCCCTCGGGCAGCCGCCCAAGATGAGCCCACCTTCCTGATAGAATGGGCCTTTACTGACTTCGGCAACGGCAATCCAGCCGTAGAATGAGCGTGCTGAATTGTATTACAAATCCAGCGTGCAATAGTCTGCTTCGAAGCAGGATTTCCAAGCTTGTTGGAAGCATACAGGACAAACAGAGCCTCCGTTTTTCTAACAAGAGCCGTTCTGGCGACAGAAATTTTCAAAGCTCAAACGACATCGAGAGATTTTGGCACCGCCACGGCATCCGTAGCCAAAGGCACCACAATAGGTTTATTTATGTGAAACGAAGAAACCACCTTCGGCAGAAATTGTTGACGAGTCCTCAATTCCGCTCTATCCATATGGAAAATGAAATATGGGCTCTTGTGAGACAAAGCCGCCAATTCTGACACCCGTCTGGCGGACGCCAAGGCCAAAAGCATGACCACTTTCCAAGACGGAAATTTCAACTCAACCTTTCGCAAAGGTTCAAACCAGTGATACATAAGAAATTGTAACACCACGTCAAGATCCCATGGTGCCACTGGTGGCACAAACGGAGGATGGATATGCAGCACTCCCTTCACGAAAGTCTGAACTTCAGGAAGGGCGGCCAATTCTTTTTGAAAGAAAATAGATAAAGCTGAAATCTGCACTTTGATGGAACCCAATTTCAGGCCTGCATCCACGCCTGCCTGCAAAAAATGGAGGAAACGACCCAAGTGAAACTCCTCCGCAGGAGCTTTCTTGGCTTCACACCACGACACATATTTTCTCCAAATACGGTGATAATGCTTCGCCGTGACCTCCTTTCTAGCCTTAAGGAGAGTGGGGATGACTTCATCGGGAATACCCTTTTAAACTAGGATTTGGCGTTCAACCTCCACGCCGTCAAACGCAGCCGCGGTAAGTCTTGAAATACGCATGGCCCCTGCAGTAACAGGTCCTCTCTGAGAGGAAGCGGCCAAGGATCTTCTATGAGCAATTCCTGAAGATCCGGATACCAGGCCCTCCGTGGCCAATCTGGAACGACGACTACTGCCGGAACCCTTGTTCGTCTTATGATCCTCAACACTTTTGGAATGAGAGGAAGTGGAGGGGACACATATACCGACTGAAACACCCATGGAGTTACCAGGGCGTCCACTGCACTGGCTTGGGGATCCCTTGACCTGGAACAATACCTCGGAAGCTTCTTGTTGAGGCGAGACGCCATCCTGTCTATTTGAGGAATTCCCCAACGCCTTGTCACTTCTGCAAATACCTCTTGATGAAGAGCCCACTCTCCTGGATGAAGATCGTGTCTGCTGAGGAAGTCTGCTTCCCAGTTGTCCACGCCCGGAAGGAAGACTGCTGACAGAGCGCTCATGTGCTTTTCCACCCAGCGGAGAACTCTTGTGGCCTCCGCCATCGCCGCTCTGCCCCTTGTTCCGCCCTGGCGGTTTACGTACGCTACCGCTGTTACATTGTCCCACTGAATCAGGGCAGGTAGACCTCGAAGCAGGTGTTCCGCTTGCAGAAGGCCGTTGTAAATGGCTCTTTTTTTTGTGTAAACTGTTTTTTATTAATTAAAGCAGCAGACAAAACATTACAGCAATACTTTTCCAAAAAAGGGGGGGACAAAAACATCACATATCAGCACACTACACATAGAGCGACCAAAGTATAAAAATAACTTGTCTGCTTCGCTTACAACATCAGAACTTATAAAAGAGGAACATTTTAACAAAACAGCATAGGAAAATGGGAGAGAGGAGAAAAAGAGAGAAGAGAAGAAAGAAGAAAGAAAAGAGAGGGAAATTTAGAACAGGTAGAGTCAGGTGTGAGTGTCTGCGCAGTAAGGATGGGTTGTTTGGGGGACGGGGGAGGGGTTTCCACCAATTAAGGGTCTGAGACATATTAGAAAGATATCATAATCGGAATATGAATTTGAATATAAGTATGAATATGAGGGGGGTTATGTCACCATGTAGGACCGATACAAAGGTGTGTCCTTAAAATCGTACCAGGGAAACCAGATAGCTGTAAAGTTAACGGTTTTCCCAGATGAGAAGGAGACAAGGTCTTCCATATCTAAAAAGTAATCGATCTTTGTGAACCATAATTTAATCGAGGGTGGTGAGATGGATCTCCAAAGAATTGTAACCACCGCTTTAGCTGCGTTGCTAAGATGTCTCAACAGGAAGTGTTTGTAGGAGTGTGTTTCTGCGGAGGTGTGATTGAGGAGCCAAAAACCCGGGTCTTTCGGGATCTCATCTCCCAATATCTGTTCGGAACACTTAAATACCTCTGCCCAAAATGGAGTTATAATAGGGCAGTCCCACCAAATGTGTATAAAACTCCCTAGGGCATTTTTGCATCTCCAACACAGATTCGAGAGAGAGGGAAACATTTTATTGAGAACAAGAGGAGTCCTATACCACCTATATATAAGTTTATAGAGGGTCTCTAATGTCGATAAGCATAGAGAACTCGCCTGGGTGTTGTTGAATACGGTATCCCAGTTGATCTGCGTGGGTAGCCCTGCCAGTTCTCTCTCCCAGGAAGCCATGAAGGTAGGAAGTTGCGGGAAAAAGTTTTCCATGATAAGCGCATAGATTTGTGAGATAGTATGTGTGGGAGAACTAGGAGAAGTGCATAGTCTTTCAAACCCAGTGAGATCCCTAGTTATGTCAGAGAGGTTCTTAGAAGATGATATGAAATGATGAACCTGCCGGAACCTCCAAAACTCAGCACTATGTAGGTTCCAAGAAGACTGAACATCTGAAAAGGAGCGCACCCTACCCGAGCTCACCAGCTGACCGACTCTAAAAATCCCGGCTTCCGCCCATGGAGCAAAAGCTGTCCCGTGAAGACCTGGAGCAAATTCGGAGTTATGGAGAAGGGAGGTTAGGGGGGACCATTTGGAGGATATATGGCTCTGGGATCTCAGCGTGGCCCATAATTTAAGCGTGGGGGAGACCGTGGGGTGTGTGACCTTCGGAAGGGTAGGAAGCCAAGGTGCAATTTCAATATAATGTGGAAGACAGCCCTCCTCTAGCAGGACCCATTGTTTGCGGTCTTTAGCACGCGTCCATTCCAGAATCCTATTCAAATGTACTGCGTGGTAGTAGTTAGAAATATGTGGGAGTTGTTGCCCCCCTTGATGTTTTCTCCTAAATAAAATGTCGTGTTTAAACCTGGGTGTCTTACGTCCCCAAACAAACGCGCGAATAAGATTCTGGACGTCTCGGAGCCAAAGTAGGGGGATGTGTATCGGAAGGGTCTGGAGAAAGAATAGTATCCTAGGGAGGGCGTTCATTTTGACAACGTTAATCCTGCCAAACCAAGACAGTTTTAGTTTCTTCCATTTCTGGAAGTCTAGGCGAAGCCTAGCCAATAAGGGGTTAAAATTTAGGGAGAATAATTTAGATAAATCGTTGGTCAGTAACACCCCCAAATATTTTAATTTGTGATCGTGCCAGGTAAAGGGGAAGGCATGTTTCAGACCCTCTACTATATCAGGAGGAGTAGTTAAATTCATGGCAATAGATTTGGAATAATTTATTTTGAAGTTAGAGAGGGCTCCAAACTTCTCAAATTCTACCATTAAGTTCGGCAAAGAAGTGACCGGTTTTGAGATTATAGCGAGTAAGTCGTCGGCATATAAAGCCAGTTTGTATTCAGTCCCCTTCACCGGCAAACCCGAGATATTCGGGTTAGCCCTAATGCTTCGAGCTAATGTTTCCATGCAAAGGACAAAGAGCAATGGAGATAGTGGGCAGCCCTGTCGTGTGCCATTGGAAATAGGAAAGGAATCGGAAAGGGAGCCATTAATCCTAATTTTGGCGGACGGGGAAGTATAAAGAGATAGGATTCTGTGAAGACAGGCGTTACCGAGCCCAAGATGCTTCAGTATACCAGCCAGAAAGTCCCAGTCCACTCTGTCAAATGCTTTTTCAGCATCGGTCGACAATATGATTGATGGGGATGAAAGCTGGCTTGCATAGTGAATCATGTTAAGCACTTTAGAGGTGTTATCTCTAGCCTCTCGGCCCAAAACAAATCCAGCTTGATCTCCATGTATCAGACCAGGTAATAATAGTTTAAGGCGGTTTGCAATCAGTTTGGCAAAAAGTTTTATGTCTATATTTAATAGTGAAATTGGCCGATAACTGGAGCAAAGACTAGGGTCTTTACCCTCCTTGGGTAGAACTGCAATATGGGCTTCGAGAGATTGTGGGGAGAAAGGCGATTGTTCTGATATAGTATTAAAGGCTCTCGTGAGTAGAGGGACTAATTTCTCTTTGAAAGCTTTATAATAAGCAATGGTATATCCATCAGGGCCGGGACTCTTGCCGTTGGGAGAGGATTCAATAACTTTCTGAACCTCCTCAGTAGAAAAAGGGGCATCTAGATCTTCCACTTCTTTTATGGATAGCGTGGGGAAGTCTAAGGCCCGTAAATAGTCAGCTATGGCTGTGTGATGGGACAACTTGTCAGGTCTTCCGGTCGGACCAGAAAGGTTATACAGAGTGGAATAATATGCCCTAAAGGCCCTAGCGATGTGAGGTGTCTCATGTTGGGACTGACCGTGACTATTTTTAATTGTGTGAATAAAAGTAAGAGCACGTTGCTCTCTAAGGGCTTTGGCTAGTAATTTCCCAGGTTTGTTGCCCCATTGGTAGTATCTGCTACGGCACTTCCGATGAGAAAACTTGACTCTATCAGAGAGTAGCTTATTCAGATCTGCCCTAGCAGCTTCGAGATCAGCATAATGTTGTGGGGTTTGGGATTTTTTGTGTAGAAGCTCGAGAGATTGTATTTTAGACAATAAATCACCCCGAAGTTTCTCCCTCTGCTTTTTGCGGAAGGATCCTAACTGGACACAAACCCCCCTAATGACACATTTGTGTGCTTCCCAAACCGAGACTTTAGAAATGTCATCTAAGTCATTGGTACAGATATAAGAATCTAAAGCGTTGTCGATTCGAGACCGACAGTCTGCGTCCTGCAAAAAAGTGTCGTTAAAGCGCCAGGACCATTGGCGATGTGCACTGGGAGGCAGGCGTAAAGTGAGGTTAACTGGGGCATGATCTGACCACACAATCTGTCCTATAGAGGCATCAGAAAGGAGGTGTAAGTGCCGGTGGCTCAGAAACAAGTAATCAATTCTGGAATATGTCTGATGTGGGTGTGAGAAAAAGGAGTAATCTATCTCAGTAGGATGTATCAGTCTCCATGTGCAATCAGCTGGTGGTCGAGCAGGGCGCGCCTCATTCCCCTATGCTCCCTCTCCGGCCTGCAGGAGATCTTTTTAGAATTGTCCTGGTTGGGATCTAGGGTCCAATTTAGGTCACCTCCCATCACCACCACCCCCTCCAGGAGAGGTTCCGCATTATCTAGAACTGAGGACAAAAAGGAAGGTTGTTTAGCGTTGGGAGCGTATATGTTCAAGAAAGAAAACCGTTGACCGTGTATATCGCATTTCACCAGCAACCCCCTACCCTCAGCTATTCTATGGGAAGCAACATTAAGGACAGGCAGGTGGCGAGCCAGTAATATAGCCACGCCCAATGTCTTACCAGCAGAATTATTAGACAGAAAAACATGAGGATAATAGTGACATTTTAGGGACGGCACGTGTCCCATCTTGAAATGTGTTTCCTGAATAAAAGCAACGTCAACTGTCTCATCTCTAAGCCATTTAAGAAGTTTAGACCTTTTCTCAGGAACATTTAACCCTTTGACGTTAAGGGTAGTTACATGTAGATCATTCACCCCCATTGTCAGGCGGGCCAAAGTGCTTCACAATAGTCTTCCCTACGTCAGACACTGGGGGAGGGGAAGGAAGAGCAGCAAGGGAAGGAAATAGAAAAAAAGAGAAAGTAGAGAAAAGAAGATGCAGCGTGGGAAACCACGCCGTAAAGTACTTTGACATTAAACAGAGATGATAATACTACAAAAAGGACTGCTGCAAAAAGGACAGGAGCGGAATCCTGCAGACTCCCAGTCCAAAGAAACAGGGGATGCAGCATAGTGGGGGTCCTACGGGGGGCCCAGGACAGCGACCATCCACAAGATAGAATCTAAACAAGTATATGGTATTACCGAGATGTGCACAAAGGCACAGGTGAAAAAAAAAAAAAAAATATGAAAGCTTATATAAAAGTGTACATATAATCTTTAAGCTATCAAACCCGGTTTCATGCAGGCTGATCAATTGTGTATATGAGCATCGTCACCAACATAATAAATACAGCATGAAAAAAATAAAAAATTTTTCCAAAATAACATGTCGATGATACCTCATCCCTTATCTATGAAACCATAACAACTGTGTACTGTTACAAAGTTACAAGAACCGATCTCACGTGTGAGCAACACATAGCACTATTTAAGAGAAAGAACTCGGTGCATAACATGGGTAGCAAGAAAATTCACGTCCGCTCGGGACGAGACGTCTCATTCAGGGAGGCTCTGAAGAACGTGAACCAGGAGTGGTTCCCCGCGTCCGTGGGGAACGTACTTGCTGCCACGCGTTGTCTGGAGGGAGCACAACAGGTAGGTCCGTTAGGTGGTGAAAGGCGTCCCAATCTGGTAACGGTACCGGAGGAATTCCCAAGGTCGTGAAGAAGGCCTGTAAGTCCGAAGGTCTAGAGAGACTCGCGACTTTGCCACCATAAGAAACCTGGAGGGAGAAAGGGAAGCCCCATCTATATTTCAGCTCGAGTTTCCTGAGAGAGTCTGTAAGAGGCTTCAAGGCTCGACGTTGTTGTAAGGTCGACCAGGCAAGGTCAGGAAATATCTGAATCTTGTCCCCTTGAAAGTCAATGCTATCCAGCTGACGGGCCGACCTCATTATTTCCTCTTTTTGGACATCATAATGGAGCCTGCAAATCACATCCCGTGGTCTGTCAGAGGGCAAGCCGCGGGGACGGAGGGCTCGGTGAGCTCTATCAAATATGATGTCCTTGTTCGGATCCAGGTCAATAAGTTCTCCAAATATCGTAGTTAAGGCCGCTGTCAGGTCAGCCTGTTGAACGCTCTCAGGTAAGCCCCTGACTCTGATATTATTTCGCCGGCCGCGATTATCCATATCCTCAATACGTAATTTTAGAAATGAGATATCGTCCCGTTGATGAGATAGCACCTCCCGAAATTTAGTCAGAGAATCCACATTAGACGATTCGTGGCGTTCCAGGACATCGACACGGGTCGCAACTTGGGACATATCTTGTCGGAGCGCTGTCACTTCCTGAGTGATGGTGGAAAGCAAGCGAGTCTCCAAGGCTGAGAAATCATGCTTCGTGGGGAGTGTCTTTACATGAGACAATATCTCGCTTATCTCCGCAGACAGAGAGAGGGCCTGTGGAGGCAACGGAGTCTCAGGGGATGTCATGTCGACCACCGGGCCGTGTAGATTCGGAGAGGTCGGGACAGTAGAGGAAGTAGCGGGGATTGAGGTTGGAGTAGTTAAGAACTGACGTAGGTCCGACGAATGTCGGTTCGCAGGGGATGGGATCGCGTCCGGCTTGGTCTTGGCCTTTTTTTTCTTTATCCCTCTCACCATGAGATCGGTCTTCAAATAAAGCAGTATATAATTACACTTTCACATATCCTCGGCAGTATGAAGCATGTGGGTCGTCACCGTGCAAGAGCCCCCACGTGGTCTTAGGGCAGCATCAGGCAGGCAGGCACATAGCTAGGGCACCATAAGTCAACTCACAGTGGCAGAACATCCGACTTGGTCTAATTGAGGTGTCTCTGCGGGACACTATGTGTTAAAAAAAATACGCTGCCACGACACCGCTCCACAGTGTTATAGATGAATGGCGACAGCGGGTGGCAGGCTGTGTGGAGACCACTGAGCAGGGAACCGGCTGGTGCAGACGCTTGAATGAGTGGATGGATGGGGCACTTTAGCAAGTGGTAGATAGCCAAAAGGTCTGTGTGGCCCAGCCTTATGTACACCCCTCCCCCTTCCCTCGCCTGGGCACCTCAGATCACTGGCGCATATACCTCTGGGGGCCCAGCAGGAGAGAGAGACAGACAGTACCTCAGACGAGTTTAAGATGGCCGCCGGGCGCCCGCCGGCGCGGCGAGTCTCAGGGTCTCCGTCAGGCGGAAGCGTGCTGCAAACAGCCGGCAGCAGGGAGACACTCTTAGCCGCGGTCAGCGGCTAGCGGCAGTGAGGAGAACGGAGCTCCGGAGGAGGTCCGCGGCCCGAGTTGTGGGTCCCGGAACGGTCTCCGGCGTGAGAGGATACTTGAGGCCCCGGCTTCCGTGAGCCCCGTAGGCCGCAACCCGCAGGAGCAGTGAAAACTGCTCCCCGATTCCGCGGCACCTCGGGGGGGATCAGCAGGGGTTACAGGAGGGGTAGGGGAGGTATTGGGGCAGATGAGAGGGTTTTGGAAAGCTAAATATATATATTATTAGCTGCGGGTCCCGGGAGCTCTTTGAGAACACAGCTGCCTCCTTCAGCAGCCAGACCACGCCCCCGTAAATGGCTCTTAACTCCAGAACGTTTATGTGGAGACAAGTTTCCTGGCTTGACCATTTTCCTGGGAAACTTCTTCCTAACGTGACTGCTCCCCAGCCTCGGAGACTTGCATCCGTGGTCAGCAGGACCCAATCCTGGATTCCGAACCTGCGTCCCTCTAGAAGGTAAGAACTTTGCAGCCACCACAGGAGAGAAATTCTGGTCCTGGAAGACAAACTTATTTTCCGGTGCATGTGCAGGTGAGACCCGGACCATTTGTCCAGCAGGTCCCACAGAAACACCCGTGCATGAAACCTGCCAAACGGAATGGCTTCGTAAGCCGCAACCATCTTCCCTAGCACTCGAGTGCATTGATGAATCGACACTCTTGCCGGTTTCAGAATCTCCTTGACCATGCATTGGATTTCCAGAGCTTTTTCCGCTGGAAGAAACATTCTTTGCAGTTCCGCGTCCAGGATCATGCCCAAGAAAGGCAGCTGAGTTGTCGGAATCAACTGAGATTTTGGCAAATTTAGGATCCAACCATGATGTTGCAGAACCGTCAGGGAGAGTTCCACATTTCTTAGCAACTGCTCCTTCGATCTCGCCTTTATCAGGAGATCGTCCAAGTACGGGATAATTGTGACACCTTGCTTGCGTAGGAGTACCATCATTTCCGCCATCACCTTGGTGAAGACCCTCGGGGCTGTGGAAAGCCCAAACGGCAACGTCTGAAATTGGTAATGATAATCCTGCACCGCAAATCTCAGCAAAGCTTGATGTGGAGGATATATCGGGATGTGTAAGTAGGCATCTTTTATGTCGACTGACGCCATAAAATCCCCCCCTTCTAGACTGGAGATCACTGCTCGAAGAGATTCCATCTTGAACTTGAAAGTTTTAAAATACAGATTGAGGGATTTTAGGTTCAGGATCGGTCTGACCGAGCCGTCCGGCTTTGGAACGACAAAGAGGCTCGAATAAAACCCTTCTCCCCGTTGGGACGGGGGTACCGGGACAATGACACTCTGTTGACACAGCTTTTGTATCGCAGCACTCACTACTTCCCTTTCTGGGATAGAAACTGGCAAGGCTGATTTGAAAAATCGGTGGGGGATGGGGGGCACCTCCCGAAACTCCAGTTTGTACCCTTGGGACACTATGTCTAACACCCAAGGATCTAGGCCCGAGTGAAACCAGACCTGACTGAAGAGTCTGAGACGCGCCTCCCACCGGCACGGACTCCTCTAGGGGAGCCCCAGCGTCATGCGGTGGACTTGGCAGAGGCCGGGGAGGATTTTTGGTCCTGGGAGCCTGACACAGCAGGCGCCCTTCTTCCCCTTTCTCTACCTTTTGAAGCAAGGAAGGACGAGCCTCTTCCTTTTTTGTATTTATTAGGCCGAAAGGACTGCATCTGATAATGGGGTGCCTTTTTCTGTTGTGCTGGAACATAAAGAAGAAAAGAGGACTTACCCGCTGTAGCGGTAGACACCAGGTCAGTGAGGCCGTCACCAAACAAGACACTACCTTTATAAGGGAGAGCTTCCATAGCTTTCTTGGAGTCGGCATCAGCATTCCATTGATGAATCCACAGCGCTCTCCTGGCCGAGACTGCCATGGCATTGGCCCTTGATCCCAAGAGGCCAATATCCCTCGCCGCATCCTTTAGGTAAGCTGCAGCGTCCCTGATATAACCAGAGTCAAAAGAATGTTATCCCTATCCAGGGTATCCATGTCAGATGCCAAATTATCAGCCCACTTAGCAATAGCACTACTCACCCATGCCGACGCCACGGCAGGTGTGAGGAGTGCACCCGTAGTGACATAAATGGCCTTTAATGTTGTTTCCTGCTTACGATCCGCAGGATCCTTGAGGGCAGCAGTGTCGGGAGGCGGATGCGCCACCTTCTTGGACAGCCGGGACAGGGCCTTGTCCACATTGGGAGATGATTCCCACTTTTCCCTGTCTTGGGAATCTGCCACCTTTTGTCAGGCGATTCCCAAGCTTTTTCACAAAGCTTTCAGTTCATGAGAGGGGGGAAACGTCACCTCAGGCTTTTTCCCCTTATATAAACAAACCCTTGTATCTGGAACAGCAGGCACTTCAGATATATGTAAAACATCTTTAATTGCCACAATCATGTACTGAATACTCAACCACTTTTGGATGTAAACTGGCCTCACTAAAGTCGACACTGGAATCAGAGTCCGTGTCGGTAACAGAATCCGCCATCTGGGTAAATGAACACTTTTGTGACCCTGAGGGGGCCTATACCTGGGATAAGGCTTCCTCCATGGATTTTCTCCACGTTTGTGTCCGAGAATCAGATTTATCCAGCCTTTTAGACAATAACGCCACTTTTGCATTCAATGTACTCAACATGGCCACCCAATCAGCAGTCGACGGTGCCGACAGAGTCACTCCCAAATCTTTCTCTGCGCCCCCAGTAACCTCCTCCGGGGAGGAGCACTCGGCCTCAGACATGTCGACACACCATACTGACATACACACACTCACACTGGCAATAGGGGACAGACCCACAGAGAAGTCTGCTAGAGAGAACACAGAGGGGGTATACCAGCTCACACCCCAGCGCCCATATACTACAGAAAAATAATATATGATCACTGCGCTGTTTAATAGTACCAAATGACTGTGCCCCCCCCCCCCCCCCCACCTCGTTTTGCTCTCTGTACTTGCTAAGGAGAGTGGAGGTCCGGGCCAGCGTCTCTGTAATGTCTGTGAAGAGAGAAAAATGGCGCTGGTAAGCTGTGAGGGCTAAGCCACGCCCCCTCCCGGCGCGCTGTAGTCCCGCTCAAATTTAAATATTTATACTCGCGGGGGTCTCATATTTAGGTCCCAGACACTGATATATGCTCTTTTGCCAGTTTTCATAACTCCAGCAACTTGCTGCCCAGGGCGCCCCCCCTGCGCCCTGCACCCTGTGAGTGCCATTGGTGTATGTGTCGGAGCATGGAACGCAGCGTGACCGCTGCGCTGTACCTCAGTTACTGAAGTCTTCTGTCCTCACTGAAGTCTGCTTGCTTCTGTATACTCACCCGGCTTCTTTCTTCTGGCTTCAGTGAGTGGGATGACGGCGCGGCTTCGGGAACAAGCAGCTAGGCACACCAAGTGATTGAACCCTCTGGAGCTAGTGGTGTCCAGTAGCCTAAGGAGCAGAGCCTTTAACTCAGAAGAAGTAGGTCTGACTTCTCTCCCCTCACTCCCACGAAGCAGGGAGCCTGTAGCCAGCAGGTCTCCCTGAAAATAAAAAACCTAACAAAGTATTTTCAGAGAAACTCAGTAGAGCTCCTCAGTGTGTGACCAGTCTCTCTGGGCACAGAATCTAATGGAGGTCTGGAGGAGGGGCATAGAGGGAGGAGCCAGTTCACACCCATTCAAAGTCTTATAGTGTGCCCATGTCTCCTGCGGATCCAGTCTATACCCCATGGTCCTTTTGGAGTCCCCAGCATCCTCTAGGACGTAAGAGAAATAATATAAAATGACCATATTCTATATAATTTCTGTGCTAGCTACACTAAAGCCATTTTAATGATACCTATTTGCTTATGTATCATAATTACCATATATTTAGTTTTAGATAAAAGGACATTTGCACTTTACTGATACACTTGTAAGGGAATGCCCTGGTGCTGTGTATACTTGTAATGTATGAGAAATTCTGCCAACTATGACTCACCCCCTTAATAATATGCTGTGGGGGTACTCTTATCACAGTACGAAGCGTAACCTCCCGCTGAAGAGATCCATTAATACCATCCATCGGAGAGATATCTGCAAGAGACTCACATCAGTTCATTTAGCAATATGGAAGTATTCTTTTTAGAAACAAATATAATCCTTTATACAAAAGAAAATTAAAAAAAGGAGGGAAAATGCAAGCCTGCTATAAAATAAAGGAATTACAAGTCCCAGAGGATTTCCATGACCATATACTATACTGTAATTTATTTCAACGGTTACTTATTTCTAAGGCGACTTCTAATATCGAGGCTCGCATATAATACACACATTAAACACAGATGCACACAGATGTAACAAGAACACATAACTGAACCACAATAATTGGTAAGCAAATAAGTGTGCACCCAAAGGTGTGTACAAAATGGCAGTAAAGGTTGAAATACATTTTCTGTAAGAAGAGCGTTTTTCATTGGTTCCTATTTGTCAAGATGCCCTAGCTCAGAATATCTTGTAGTTATACTCAGGGTCTATTATTTACCAAGATAACAACAACAACTCTGCTCTTTTTGCACTAACTGTAAGTGGAAGGAACACTAATCTCACGTTCCATGTGTTCCCCTTTGGAAGCATTACACAGGCCTGAGCAACCTGAGACAGATAGTCAGTGTTTGATTTTTGCACTAATTTATATGTATTAACACTTGGTTATCAAAGTGTTACTATTAATATTCACCCATCCCTCAGCAATACTACAAATGTGTTTGATGTTGTATTTAAAACACTACACCAGATGGCACTGTCTTCAGCTTTATGCTATAGATTCCCTACACTCAAAGTACAAATTGGTTTTTCTGGGAGATTGCACGAAGGGGCATAATTAATTACAATCTGCATCTCAGATACGGAAGGGATATGATAAGTTTGCATTGCGATAACAGAATGCATTTGCAAGGATGTATCAATTATCGCAAACAGGAACAGAACTTACAAGAAAGCGCTGTCCCTGTGAATCTCTGCACGAACTTCTCATGGTATTTTTCGAGAAAAATACCATGAGTGTGTAACCACGCATGCGCTGTCGCCGCCTACCACATCCCCCCTGCGAAACTAATACTTACCTGCACCCAGAAATGGTGATTGTGAACTCCGGTCATCTGATTCCCTATGCTGCTGCTGTGACCCCTGTGATCAGTAACGTGAGCAGAGATGCCGGCCAGCCAGGACTTTGCAGTATGTCAGCTCACTTTAAGGATCAGATGACTTGGTCAAAGCAGCAGCACAGGAACAGTTGCCCAGAGCTCACCGATCACTGGCCCATGGGTGCAGGTAAGTTTTGTTGTTTTTTTTTACTTATTTTTATTTTATACATTTTTTTTTACACAGTGGTCAGCCTGTGGTCTGTCAGACGAAAATGGCTGATCACAGAAGGGTACTGATAAAAGGCGTGGTCATTTTCAAAATATTGCCAATATACACCACTCTCTGTTTGTGGTGTATGTTAGCACTATCCATACTAAGGGGGACTTTCATATACCAGCGCATAACACACTTCCTGATATCTGAACAGGAATTGATGCGCTTATTCTGAAAATGACCACGCCCCTTTATCGTTCAATTACATAGGGTAGAAGAATCGATCCAAGGGGACACCTAGACTTATACACTCCTGAGTAAGTCCAGCAAGAGAGAGTAAGGGACGAAAGGCGCCAAGAGTATACTGACCTTAACCTCCATATAACATCTCTTGGACTAAGAGATTTACCAGATAAGCCTTATTTTTTTTATTTTTATGTATAGGCATTTTATACTTATATTGTGTGACAATAAATGTTAATTTGAATTAAAATATTCTGCACTTCATTTTTCTCTTCATATGTATCCTGAGGCGACGATAAACACGGAAAATAGTGTCGAAGTTTGCGAATCAGTGTTAACTAGGGGACTGCCACATTGAGGCAGTAGATGTGATTGAGCAAGTGGTTCCGTACCACCATATACAGTACACAGCCTTTCTATAGGGTGTGTCATATTGGTGGTGGACATCTGTACTAAAAGATGTGATATACTACACCAGAGGGCACCAGTCATACTTATTTATTTCAGATCCATTAAAAATCGGTGGGAACATCCGGTAACTGAGTGACCAGATTCGTCATCATGTACACAGTGCTTGTGAGTTCATATATTAAAGATGGATAAGTGGATAAGATGTCTGCGGATACAGCATACAGAGTTGTACACATTGGAGTGTTACGACCATTTGTGCAGCATTTCTCATTTGGATTTAACACTGCATGCCCAAAAAAAATGGATCATGCAAGTTCTGACATTGCAATGTTATATGCTTCTCGACCACATCTAATTTTGACCGGAAAGGCAGAATGTGGGCGTAATGTGTTCTCTCATAGGCAATGTTCAGCTAGTGTCCAATGAAATGCTATCTAAGCAGCCCTGGACGTAAGGGAAAATATGTATATTTGAAGGCATATCTGCTGCACCTACTATAGTATAGGGAAGGTGAAAGTCCAAACTGATGATGATGACCAATAAACCAGGTGCAAATGTTGCACATAAGATGCCAAGAGCAGCTGGTGAATATAGCTCTGCATAGGGGTGAATATACGTAATTTTCCTGCGCACGCTTCTTTTGTGCAAAGCACATATATGCCTTTTTCCACCAATATTGATGGGTGTGGTATGGAAGGTAGATAGTAACTAGGTCGACCACTATTGGTCGAGTGTAAATAGGTCGACAGGGTATTTAGGTCGGCATGGTTTAGGTCGACAGGTCAAAATGAGTTTATGGTTTTTTTGGGTCGTTTTCTTCGTAGAGTGACAGGGAACCCCAATTAGTCCACGGGGTCCCCTCGAATGGCTCGCTTCGCTTGGCACAGATTACTGTTCCAATCGTAGTCCACGTGGATCGTTAAGTATGAAAAGGTTCAAAACAAAAAGAATAAAATCGTGAAAAACTCATATTTTAGGTCGACAAGTCAAAATGTCGACATGTCGACCTAGAGACCCTGTTGACCTAATTACTGTCGACCAACAGTGGTCGACCTAGATAGTGTCGACCTAGAGACCGGATCCCATATTGACATGTATAAGACGACGCCTGGCGTGAGTGATTTTTGCAATATGCGAATAGGACGCACAATCAGACTCTGCTGATTAAAATGACATGTAGCAATGCCTATATTTCTTTGTGCGTCTGCGGCTGTAACCGCATACAAAATGGTAGTTTTCTAATAAGACTAACATTCCATTTTATATGCAGATACAGCCACGGTTGCACACAGAATATAGGCATGCCACATATTTAAATCAGCATAGGCTGCTTGTATGTCCTATCACATCGTATTGCGAATAGGACACATTTAATGGAAAAAGTCGCACCTAAAGACGCTTGACGCTAGAGTCATGCCGGCATAGCGGGACTAGAAGGGCAGATTAACGTGCAGGGAGGATAGATGTACGTGGATACATCTGTACACTCAATTTACTTCCAGCTCTGCATCAGCCCCATTATATACATCCCACAATGTGAAGATAAACTGAAGCTGTCATAAGCTTGACTCTGTGAAAATAGGCAGCTAATTTCATTATGAAAATAATTCACATTAACACAGTTGCGACGATAGATTATCTGTGCTAAATGTAGTTGAAATGTCAGACGGTGAAGAAAAGACAGGTCCTCTGACTACAACAACACTCGTTAAATCAGGTGCATATTTATTTTACTAGGTCACATGTTAGTCCAAGCTAGGACATACTACAATATGGCTGAATAGTATTTTATTACCTGTGTCTGAAGATGCAGGAATTCTTAGGGACTGCGTGAGAGTCAATGCCAGGGAACGTCGTGGGGAAGGGCACAAAGGAGTATTGGTTGTAGGCAATGAAGAGGGTGGCACCTTTAGACGGCCATTTTCTGCCTTCAAAAGGTCAACTTCCAGCTGACGAGAAAGAGGGCAGAGAAAAAATAAGGTTCAAAATTGAAAGCCTGAAAAGGGAGTAAGAACAAGAAATAGGATTTTAATACCTACCGGTAAATCCTTTTCTCTTAGTCCGTAGAGGATGCTGGGGTCACATCAAGAACCATGGGGTATAGACGGGATCCGCAGGAGACATGGGCACTTTAAGACTTTCAAAGGGTGTGAACTGGCTCCTCCCTCTATATCCCTCCTCCAGACTCCAGTTATAGGAACTGTGCCCAGGGAGACGGACATTTCGAGGACAAGGATTTATTGTTAAACCAAGGTGAGATACATACCAGCTCACACCTCAAGCACGCCGTAAAACATGGCATTCAACATAACACAAGTCGACGGCATTAACAACGTCAGCAACAGGCTGACTAAAAAAACGTAACACAACATGTGTTGAAACGTAACAAAAAACTGCAGATACAGTACGCACTGGGACGGGCGCCCAGCATCCTCTACGGACTAAAAGAAAAGGATTTACCGGTAGGTATTAAAATCCTATTTTCTCATACGTCCTAGAGGATGCTAGGGTCACATCAAGAACCATGGGGTTATACAAAAGCTCTAGAACGGGCAGGAGAGTGCGGATGACTCTGTAGCACCGATTGACCAAACATGAGGTCCTCATCAGCCAGGGTATCAAACTTGTAGAACTTCGCAAAGGTGTTTGAACCCGACCAAGTAGCCGCTCGGCAAAGTTGTAATGCCGAGACCCCCCGGGCAGCCGCCCAAGACGAGCCCCCTTTCTGGTAGAATTGGCCTTCACCGATTTCGGTAACGGCAATCCAGCCGTAGAATGCGCATGCTGAATCGTATATCAGATCCAGCGCGCAATAGTCTGCTTGGAAGCAGGATCCCCAATCTTGTTGTGAGCATACAGGACAAACAGAGCCTCCGTTTTCCTAAACGGAGACGTTCTGGCGACATAAATGTTCAAAGCTCTGACAACATCGAGAAACTTCGATTCCAGCAAGGCGTCACTAGCCACTGGCACCACAATAAGTTGGTTCAAGTGGAATGACGAAACTAACTTTCGGCAGATATTGCGGACGAGTCCTCAACTCTGCTCTATCTTCAAGGAAGATCAAATAAGGGCTCTTGTGAGACAAGGCCGCTAATTCAGACACCCGCCTTGCAGATGCCAAGGACAACAGCATGACCCCCTTCCAAGTGAGGAATTTCAACTCTACCTTCTGTAAAGGTTCAAACCAATGAGATTGAAGGAATTGCAACACCACGTTAAGATCCCACGGTGCCACTGGGGGCACAAAAGGAAGTTGGATGTGCAACACGCCTTTCACGAAAGTCTGAACTTCTGGAAGGGAGGCCAATTGTTTTTGGAAGAAAACCGATAAGGCTGAAATTTGTACTTTAATTGAGCCCAACTTTAGGCCCGCATCCACACCAGCTTGTAGAAAATGGAGCAAACGTCATAACTGAAATTCTTCCGTAGGAGCCTTCCTGGATTCACACCAAGACACGTATTTTCTCCAAATACAGTGGTAATGTTAAGACGTTACTCCTTTTCTGGCCTGAATAAGAGTGGGGATGACTTCCTTGGGAATACCCTTTCGGGCTAGGATCCGGCGTTCAACCGCCAAGCCGTCAAACGAAGTCGCGGTAAGTCTTGGAACACGCACGGCCTCTGTTGCAACAGATCCTCCATCAGAGGAAGAGGCCAGGGATCTCCTATGAGTAATTCCTGAAGATCTGGATACCAAGCCCTCCTTGGCTAGTCTGGAACAATGAGGATCGCTTGAACCTTTGTTCTTCTTATGATCTTTATCACTTTTGGAACGAGTGGAAGCAGAGGAAACACATACACCAACTGAAACACCCACGGTGTCACTAGGGCGTCCACTGCTATTGCTTGAGGGTCTCTCGACCTGGAACAATATCTCTGAAGTTTCTTGTTGAGGCGAGACACCATCATGTCTATTTGAGGAATTCCCCAAAGACTTGTCACTTCTGCAAATACCTCTTGATGAAGACCCCACTCTCCTGGATGGAGATCGTGTCTGCTGAGGAATGCTGCTTCCCAGTTGTCCACTCCTGGAATGAAGATCGCTGACAGAGCGCTTGTATGCCTTTCCGCCAGGCGGAAAACCTTTGTGGCCTCTGCCATTGCCGTTCTGCTCTTTGTTCCGCCCTGGCGGTTTATGTACGCTACTGTCGTTATGTTGTCCGACTGAATCAAGACGGGCCGATTGTGAAGAAGATGTTCCGCTTGCAGAAGGCCGTTGTAAATGGCCCTTAACTCCAGAACGTTTATGTGCAGACAAATTTCCTGGCTTGACCATCTTCCCTGGAAGCTTACCCCCTGTGTGACTGCTCCCCAGCCTCGGAGACTCGCATCCGTGGTCACTAGGATCAAGTCCTGGATCCCAAACCTGCGTCCCTCTAGGAGGTGAGAGCTGTGCAGCCACCACAGGAGTGAGATTCTGGTCTTGGAAGACAGGATTATCCTTCGGTGCATGTGCAGATGGGACCCGGACCACTTGTCCAACAGGTCCCACTGAAACACTCTGGCATGGAATCTGTCAAACTGAATGGCCTCGTAGGCCGCCACCATCTTCCCCAGCAACCGAGTGCATTGATGGATCGATACTCTTGCTGGTTTCAGAATTTGTTTGACCAGGTTCTGAATTTCCAGAGCCTTTTCCACTGGAAGAAAAACTCTGTAATTCTGTGTCCAGAATCATTCCCAAAAACGACAGCCGTCTCGTCGGAACCAACTGTGATTTTGGGAAGTTTAGGAGCCAACCATGTTGCTGCAGAATTGTCAGGGAGAGCGTAATGTTCTGCAGCAATTGGTCCCTGGATCTCGCCTTTATCAGGAGATCGTCCAAGTACGGGATAATTGTGACTCCTTGTTTGCGCAGGAGAACCATTACTTTGGTGAAAACCCTCGGAGCCGTGGACAGACCAAACGGCAACGTCTGAAATTGGTAATGACAATCCTGAACGGCAAACCTCAGGTAAGCCTGATGTGGAGGATAAATGGGAACATGTAAGTAGGCATCCTTTATGTCTACCGACACCATAAAATCCCCCTCCTCCAGACTGGAGATCACTGCCCAGAGAGATTCCATCTTGAATTTATTCAGGTAGAAATTGAGGGATTTGAGGTTCAGGATTGGTCTGACTGAGCAGTCTGGCTTCGGGACCACGAGCAGGCTCGGATAAAAGCCTTCCCCCTGTTGCGATGGGGGAACCCTGACAATTACTTGATTGTGACACAATTTTTGTATTGCGGCGCATACCACCTCCCTGTCCGGATTAGAAGCTGGCAAGGCCGATTTCAAAATCGGCGAGGGGGAACGTCTTGAAACTCCAGTTTGCACCCCTGGGACACTATTTCTAAAACCCATGGGTCCAGGGCCGAACGAGCCCAGCACTGACTGAAGAGACTGAGACGTGCCCCCACCGGTGCGGACTCCCAGCGTCATGCGGTGGATTTGGCAGAAGCCGGGGAGGACTTCTGCTCCTGGGAACCGGCCACGGCCGGTGATTGTTTACCTTTTCCTCTAGAAGCAAGGAAGGAAGACCCTCGGCCTTTTCTGTATTTATTGGGCCGAAAGGACTGCATCTGATAGTAGTGTGCTTTCTTTTGTGGTGCAGGCACATAAGGTAAAAATGATGACTTACCCGCGGTAGCCGTAGATACATAGTCAGCGAGGCAATCACCAAACAATACACCACCTTTATACGGTAGAGACTCCATAGCTTTCTTAGAGTCAGCATCAGCATTCCATTGATGAATCCACAATGCTCTCCTAGCTGAGACTGCCATGGCATTGGCCCTTGATCCCAAGAGACCAATATCCCTCGCAGCTGCCTTTAGGTAGACTGCAGCGTCCCTGATATAACCTAGTGTCAAAAGAACGCTATCCCTATCCAGGGTATCTATTTCAGATGACAAGTTATCTGCCCATTTTTCAATAGCACTCCTCACCCACGCAGATGCAATGGCTGGTCTGAGTAGCGTACCCGTGGTGACATAAATGGATTTCAATGTATTTTCCTGCCTATGATCCGCAGGATCCTTTAGGACTGCCGTGTCAGGGGACGGAAGAGCCACCTTTTTGGACAGCCGTGATAGAGCTTTGTCCACAATGGGGGGTGACTCCCATTTTTCGCTATCCCCAGAGGGAAAAGGATACACCATTGGAATCCTTTTGGGAATCTGAAACTTTTTGTCAGGATTTTCCCAAACCTTTTCACAAAGCGTGTTCAGTTCATGAGAGGAAGGAAACGTTACCTCAGGTTTCTTTCCTTTATACATACAGACCCTAGTATCAGGAACAGTAGGGTCCTCAGTGATCTGTAATACGTCTCTTATTGCCACAATCATGTACTGAATGCTCTTTGCCAGTTTTGGATCTAATCTGGCATCACTATAGTCGACACTTAAGTCAGTGTCCGTGTCGGTATCCGTGTCTGCCAGCTGGGCAAATTAACGTTTTTGTGACCCCAAGGGGGTCTGGACTTGTAACAACACATCCTCTACGGATTTCTTCCATGACTGGATCTGAGACTCAGATTTATCCAATCTCTTATTTATCAGAGCCACATTTGCATTCAAAGCACTCAAAACATTCACCCAATCAGGTGTCGGCGGTGCCGACAGGTACACTCCCACAGCCGTTTGTGTCCCTAACATAGTCTTCTCCTGGGAAGAGCACTCCGCCTCAGACATGCCGACACACGTGCACCCAACACACCCAGACACACTGGGCCTATAGGGGACAGACCCACAGTAAAGCCTGTCAGAGGGACACAGAGGGAGTTATTGTCAGCTCAGACCCCAGCACTCAATCCCGGTCTGAAACATCACAGAAAATGCCCCAGACCTGCAGCGCTTTTATAATTAACATATAATGCACCAAAATAGCTGTACCCCCCGCCCTCCCCCCCTCCCCCATTTTTCACCCTGATACTTATGCAGCAGTGTGAGGAAGGACCAGGGTCTCTGCAGCCTTGTGTAGAGAAAATGGCGCCGGGTTGTGTGCTGAGAGGGCTAAGCTCCGCCCCCCTAATGGCACGCTTCAGACCTGCTCTTTTCAAATAAATTTTTACACTGGCGGGGGTCCGGACAGTGCCCTGGCACTATGTCTGCTCTTGCCAGTTACTTATAGAGGTCATATATGCTGCCCAGGGTGCCGTGCCCCCCCCCCTGCCCTGTGCCGCTGTGTGTGGGAGCATGGCGCGCAGCGTGCAAGCGCTGCAGTACCTCAGAAGTCGTCACTGAAGTCTTCTTTTCTTTTTCTACTCACCTGTCTTCTGACTTCTGGCTCTGCAACGGGTGTGACGGCAGGCTCTGGGAATGAGAATCTAGGCGTACCTAGCGATCAGACCCTCAGGAGCTAATGGTGTCCTGTAGCCAAAGAAGCAGAGCCTTTAAATTCACAGAAGTAGGTCTGACTTCTCTCCCCTAAGTCCCACGAAGCAGGGAGACTGTTGCCAGCAGTCTCCCTGAAAATAAAAAACCTAACATAAAGTCTTTTTCTGAGAAACTCAGTAGAGCTCCTCAGAGTGTATCCAGTCTCACTGGGCACAGATTCTAAACTGGAGTCTGGAGGAGGGCCATAGAGGGAGGAGCCAGTTCACACCCTTTGAAAGTCTTAAAGTGCCCATGTCTCCTGCGGATCCCATCTATACCCCATGGTTCTTGATGTGACCCCAGCATCCTCTAGGACGTATGGGAAAAGGGAAAATAAAATGTAATAAAATTATTTCATAAATGTGCTGAAGCTAGAAACCGCAAAAAACAAACAAACCTTAGTTATGGAATTTTACTACTTTTAGAAATGAAACATATCTATTTCAGTACTAATATACACAGGAAATTTACAGCCTTTTACATATAGAGATGTAAATAAAACAATTCATATGTTTTCATCTGTATGGATGCACACCATACATGGCAGAACCTGATCATCTGTAACTAGGTAATGAAGCAGTCCTCATGTGAAATAACTATACTAAATGGGGATCCAGTTTGGATACAGACAATCTGAAAACCGATGCTGGAATCCCGATCGCAATGCCAGCGCCAGGATTCCAAATGTAAGTATGCCATGGATGCTGAGGGTCAGGATGCGGGAACAGGGGTTTCGGAACCACCAGGAAGAGTCGGGGATAGGCTGAGGGGGGAGGTTTAGGGGAGATGGGGATCAGGGTTAGGGTACTTACATAACAGGTGTCGGGATCCTGCGAGTAAGGATGTCGCCGTCGGTATTCAGAATGTCGGCATCCCAAACGCCGGGATCCCGATACCATCCCATTTAATATGGCCACTTTTAATACACAAAGCACATATGTGTAATGACAATATATTGCATAAATTAAAAATAAAGAAGTCACATTCGTGAGGAGCAATAATACTTGAAATTAAGTAATAAGAAAAACTAATAGAGGTCTCTACCTATAGATGTCATCTTTGCCTTAAAGCTTAGATATCCCGAGAACATCTACTACAATATTTATTATATAGCGCTTTACAATTGGGAACGGTGATAAAACAAAACTGAGTAATAACAGTCATATAGTTAGGAAGGCCCTGCTCGCAAGCTTACAATCTACAGGGAAACAGACATTAATACACAAGGGTACAGTAGGTGTTATTCATTGCATAATGGTCCACCAGATTGCAAAGGTTCTTGGTGGACTGTATGATATGGTCACACAGCAATGTTAGCCTGGAGTCAGGAGAATAGGAAAGTAGAGAAAATGTGAGGATGTGTGTGTGGACAGTAAGTGGGGATACAAATGGATACGAAAGTTTATGAAGGTTATGTGGGTGGTTCCGGAATTTGATAAGCTTGTCTGAAGAGGTGAGATTTCAGGGAACACTTGAAGGTTTGGAAACCAAAGGACAGTCTCATGGTGCGTGGTAGGGTGTTCCACAGAGTGGGTGTAGCCCAAAGAAAGTCCTGCAATAGTGAGTGAAAAAATTGAGCGCGCTGAAATCTGGACCTTAATGGACCCAGACGTAAGCCCTTATCCACTACAACCTGCAGGAAACGTCCTAAGTGAAACTCTGCAGGCGTCGTGCATTCCTCGCACCAGGAAACATATCTTCTCCAGATAGGATGATAAGTGTTTTTACGGCACAGGTTTCCTGGCATGAACCCTGGTTGCAATAACCTTCTTGGAAATGCCCTTGTGAGCTTTGGATGTTCCGCTCAACCTCCATGTCGTCAAACAAAGTCGCCGTAAGTCCAGGTCGACGGTCGGTCCGAATTGAAGAAGATCTCTTCCGAGTGGTAGAGGCCAAGGGTCTTTGAGGGACATGTCCAGAAGATCCGCGTACCACGCCCTCAGAGGCAATTATAATTGCCTGGACACCTTGAAACCTGATTCGCTTTAGCACTCTTGGGAGCAATAGGATCGGAGGAAACCGGTAGACCAGCCGGTACGGCAGAGGCAACGCCAGTGCGTCCACTGCACTCGCATGAGGGTCCGTGAGCAATACCAGGGAAGTTTCTTGTTGAGGTGAGAAGCCAACATGTCTATTTGTGGGCAACCCCACCGGTCGATGATCTGCTGGAACACCAGATGGTGGAGCCCCCACTCCTCCGGGTGGAGATCGTGACGACTCAGGAAGTCCGTTTCCCAGTTACCCACACCCGGAATGAAGATAGCTGACATGGCTCTTGCATTTCTTTCTGCCCAGAGGAGTATGTTTGACACCTCTCGCATGTATGCTCTGCTTTTTGTCCCTCCTTGCCGACTGACATACGCCGTGGCGTTTTCAGACTGTACCTGGATGGCGTGATCCTTGAGCAGAGGAGAGGCTTGAAGCAGAGCACTGTAGATCGCCCGATGTTCCAGAATGTTGATTGGAAGGAGGCTTTTGTGGGCTGACCACCTGCCCTGGAACTGTGCCCCTTGGGTGATAGCACCCCATCCTCTCAGACTCGCCTCCGTCGTGAGGAGGGTCCAATCCTGAATCCCGAAACTCCTGCCCTCCAGGAGATTGGAGGACTGTAGCCACCACAGGAGGGAAATCCTGGCCTGAGGTGACCCCTGAATCATCCACTGCAACTGGAGATGCGATCCGGACCACTTGCTCAGGAGATCCAACTGAAACTTTCTGGCATGGTACCTCCCATACTGGATTGCCTCGTATGAGGCAACCATCTTTCCTAACAATCTTATGCAAAGATGTACGGACACTCGAGTAGGTCGGAGCACCATGAGGGCCATCTCTTGAAGCGTTTTCACCTTTACTTCTAGTGGAAACACCTTCTGGGCCACAGTATCCAGCAACATCCCCAGGAACAGGAGCCTCTGAGTTGGCTCCAGGTGGGACTTCTGTAGGTTGAGGATCCACCCATGGTCGAACAGAATATGGATGGTGCGGTCGATATGGAGCAACAAAAGCTCCCTGGATCTTGCCTTTATCAGAAGATCGTCCAGATAAGGGACCACATTGACCCCCTGGACCAGGAGTTGGAAAATCATCTCCACCATCACCTTTGTAAATATCCTCGGGGCTGTAGATAGGTCGAACGGCAGTGCCTGGAATTGGAAATGATCGTCAAGCAGGGCAAACCACAGGTACGCCTGATGAGGAGGCCAAAACGGAATATGTAGATAGGCGTGACTGATATCCAAGGAGGCCATAAATTCCTGTACTTCCAGGCCCGCAATCACTGCTCGCAGGGATTCCTTTTTGAACTTGAACACTCTCAAGGATTTCAGATTCAGAATGGGTCTGACCGAAAAGTCCGGCTTCGGCACCACAAACAGGTTTGAGTAAAACCCCTTGCTGCGTTGCGGTAGTGGTACTGGAACAAAGACACTGGGCTGGACCAACTTTCGGATAGCCTGTTGCAACGTAACTTGCATATCCTCCAAAGCTGGTAAGCTTGATTTGAAAAATCGTTGGGGGGGGGGGGGTGCATACTGTTGAACTCCAGCTTGTAGCCCCGAGAAATGAGGTCTCTGACCCAGGTATCCTGGCAGGAAGTCTCCCAGACGCGGCTGAAGTGACCCAGTCGAGCTCCCACCTCGAGATCCCCTCGAGGTGGTGGGCACAGTCATGCTGAGGCCTTAGTGGAAGCAGAACCGGTGAATTGTTCCTGAAAACTGGTGCTTGCAGGTTTTCTGGACTTATCTCTGTGCCTCTAGCCGCATTGGAGGCACCTCTGGCCTCCGATTGAAATCTGTGAGACTGAAAGGACTGGACAGACGGGCCCGGATAGGAGCGTCCTGCCAGCGGGGCCCCAGAGGGGAAAAATGTGGATTTTCCAGCCATAACTTTGGAAATCCAGGTATCCAATTCAACCCCAAAAACCCATTCCCCAGTAAAGGGGAGGGATTTCACACTACGTCTGGAAACTGCGTCCGCAATCCACTGATGCAACCACAAGGCCCTGTGCGCCGACACTGCCATGGCAGAAGTCCGAGCATTAATGTTCCCCATCTCCTTGAGGGAATCACAGAGGACACGGGTAGTGTTCTGAATGTGCTTAAGGAGGGTTACCATAGTAACCAAGGGCATATCTCCCAAGAGGCCCCCCTAAATTTGAGTGGCCCAGGAATGAATGGCATGGGTCATCCAGATATACCGGATGCAGTGTATGTAGACTATAGTGTAGTCTGTATCTTCCTATCCCCAGGATCCTTCATGGTAAAGGAGCCCGGAGCAGGCAGCACTGCCTTTTTAGACAGTCGAGAGACAGACATCCACCCCAGGGGGTTCCCCCCAAAATTGTCTACTTTCAGGAGCAAATGGGAAAGTGCGCAAAAACCTTTTGGACACTTGGAATTTTTTGTCTGGATTTTTCCAGGCCTGTTTGAATAAGTCATCTAACTCTGTAGAGTCAGGGAAAGTGACATTAGGCTTGTTCTGTACAAAGAAAAACGACTGCTGTGACGCAGCGTCCTCTAGAGGGAGCTTTAACACGTCCCTTATAGCCAAAAATAGGATTTTAATTACCTGCCGGTAAATCCTTTTCTCGTAGTCCGTAGAGGATGCTGGGGTCCATTTTAGTACCATGGGGTATAAACTGTTCCGCAGGAGCCTTCCGCACTCCAAGACTTTTCAACAGTGTGAACTGGCTCCTCCCTCTATGCCCCTCCTCCAGACCTCAGTATAGGAACTGTGCCCGAGGAGACGGACATTCTCGAGAGAGGAATTACTATTAAACTTGTGGCGAGATTCACACCAGCTCACACCATCCATAAACAACATGTCGGCTAACATGGCCTTTAACATAAGTCATGCCAACCAGCATGCATAACGCAACAGCTGTTAACAACTGAACACATGAAACAATGTGCAAAAAGATAAACGTAATCAGCAGGAAAAATGAGCACTGGGCAGGCGCCCAACATCCTCTACAGACTACGAGAAAAGGATTTACCGGCAGGTAATTAAAATCCTATTTTCTCTTACGTCCTAGAGGATGCTGGGGTCCATTTTAGTACCATGGGGATATACCAAAGCTCCCAGTACGGGCGGGAAAGTGCTAATGTTCCTGCAGAACTGACTGACCAAATTGAAGGTCGTCAGCAGCCAAGGTGTCAAACTTATGAAACTTATCAAATGTGTTTGCATCCAACCAAGTAGCAGCTCGGCAGATTTGCAAAGCCGAGACCCCCCGGGCAGCCGCCCAGGACGAACCCACTTTCCTTTTAGAGTGGGCTTTTACTGAAATCGGTAACGGCAATCCTGCCGTGGAATGAGCGTGCTGAATGGTACCCCTGATCCAGCGCGCAATAGTCTGCTTAGAAGCAGGACACCCAATCTTGTTGGGGTCATAGAGGACAAACAGAGATTCTGTTTTCCTTATCCGAGCCATTCTTGCAACATAAGTCCTCAGCGCTCTGACGACATCCAAGGACCTTGAGACGGCTGAGGTGTCAGAAGGTACTGGCACCACCATTGGTTGGTTGATATAAAAAGAAGACACAACCTTCGGAAGAAAGTGTTGACGTGTTCTCAGTTCAGCCCTATCTTCATGAAATATCAAATAAGGACTCTGTAACAGAGCTCCTAACTCAGACACTCGTCTGCCTGAAGCCAAGGCCAACAGCATGACCACTTTTTTAAAGTGAGAACTTTAACTCCACCTCTTGCAGAGGCTCAAAACAGTCCGATTTAAGGAACTGCAACACCACATTAAGATCCCATGGCGCCGCAGGAGGCACAAAGGGAGGTTGGATGCGCAGAACTCCTTTCACGAATGTCTGGACCTCAGGAAGAGAAGTCAATTGTTTCTGAAAGAAAACTAACAAGGCCGAAATCTGAACCTTGATAGATCCTAATCTCAATCTAGCATCTACACCTGCCTGTAGAAATAGGAAAAGACGTCCTAACTTAAACTCCACCGCAGGAGACTTCTTGGATTCACACCAAGATACATATTTTCTCCAAATACGATGGTAATGTTTGGACGTTACCCCTTTCCTGGCCAGAATAAGTGTGGGAATTACTTAATTGGGAATACCCTTACGGGCTAAGATCTGGCGCTCAACAGCCATGCCGTCAAACGCAACCGCGGTAAGTCCTGATAAACCAACGTCCCCTGCTGAAACAGGTCCTCGCGAAGAGGAAGAGGCAGAGGATCTTCCATTAATAACTCTTGAAGATCTGGATTCCAAGCCCTCCTTGGTCAGTCCGGAGCAATGAGTATTGCTCGAACTCCTGTTCTTCTGATGATCTTGAGAACTTTTGGAGTAAGTGGAAGTGGAGGGAACAGATACACCGACCGAAACACTCACTGGGTCACCAGTGCATCTATCGCTATTGCTTGTCGGTCTCTTGACCTGGAACAATATTTCTGAGGCTTCTTGTTGCGGCGTGATGCCATCATATCCACTTGAGGAACACCCCAACAACTTGCCACCTCCGCAAAAACTTATTGGTGGAGGCCCCATTCTCCTGGATGGAGATCGTGCTGAGGAAGTCTGCTTCCCAGTTGTCCACTCCCGGAATGAAAATTGCCGACAGAGCTTTTGCATGTCTTTCTGCCCAGAGGAGTGTCTTTGTCACCTCTGCCATTGTTGCTCTGCTTTTTGTTCAGTCTCGACGGTTTATGTAAGCTACTGCCGTTACATTGTCGGACTGGATCTGTATGGAACGACCTTAAAGAAGGTGTGCTGTTTGATGAAGACTGTTGTACACAGCTCTCAACTCCGGAATGTTTATGTGAAGGCGAGTTTCTTAACTTGACCCTCTTCCTTGGAAGCTTTCGCCTTGCGTGACTGCTCCCCATCCTCGGAGACTTGCATCCGTGGTCACCAGGATCCAGGCCTGAATCCCGAACCTGCGTCCCTCCAGGAGGTGAGAAATTTGTAGCCACCACAGGAGCGAATTTCTGGCTTTCGCTGACAAGATTATCCTTTGATGCATGTGGAGATGCGACCCTGACCACTTGTCCAGTAGGTCCCACTGGAAGACCCTGGCATGCTACCATTTTCCCCAACAGGCGAATGCACTGATGAATTGATACTGTTCTTGGTCACAAACGATGTTTGACCATGCTCTGGATGTCCTGAGCCTTTTCCACCGGTAGAAATACTCTCTGTATCTCGGTGTCCAGTATCATTCCCAAAAATGATAATCTCATTGTCGGTTCGAACTGCGATTTTTGGAAAGTTGATGATCCAACCGTGCTGTTGAAGCACCTTCGGGGACAATGCTATGTTCTGGAGTAGCTTGTCCCTGGATCTCGCTTTTATGAGGAGATCGTCCAATTATGGAATTATGTTGACTCCTTGTTTGCAAAGGAGAACCATCATCTCCGCCATCACCTTGGTGAATATTCTCGGAGCCGTGAAGAGCCCGAACGGTAATGTCTGGAATTGGTAGTGGCAATCTTGGACCGCAAACCTCAGGTATGCTTGATGTGGCGGGTAAATGGGGACATGCAAGTAAGCATCCTTGATGTCCACCGACACCAGAAATTCCTTTTCTTCCAAGCTGGAAATCACCGCTCTCAAGGATTCCATCTTGAATTTGAACCTTTTCGAATAAAGATTGAGATTTTAGGTTTAAAATCGGTCTGACTGAGCCATCCGGCTTCGGCACCACAAACAGGCTTGAATAAAAACCTTGGTTTCTTTGTTCGGGAGGAACCAAGGCAATTATTTTGTATTGACATAATTTGTGTATTGCGTTCAGGACATTTGTGCCGTCCTGAGTAGAAACTGGCAAGGCTGATTTAAAAAAATCGGCATGGGTAAAGGTCTTGAAATTCCAACCTGTAACCTTGGGATACTATCCGTAATATCCAAGGATCCAGGTCTGAGTGAAGCCATACCTGGCTGAAATATAAACGACGTGCTCCCACCCGATCGCACTCCCGCAGACGAGTCCCAGCGTCATGCTGTGGCTTTTGCAGAAGTAGTTGCCGACTTCTGCTCCTGGGAGCTTGACGGTGTTGTAGATTTTCTACCTTTTCCTGTGACAAAAGGGGTACTCTTAGCCTTTTTGTACTTGTTGGGCCGAAAGGACTGCATAGTATGAGAATGATATACTTTTTTTTTTTTTTTTAAGCCGGTGTAGCTGCCGACGTTAGAAATGCTGACTTGCCAGATGTAGTAGTTGATATCATGGCATCTAGTTTCCGAAGAGGGCCTCACCACTGTAGGGGAGCGCCCAATATTTCTTTTGGATTCAGCATCAGCATTCCATTGGCGGATCCAGAGCGCCCTGTGGCTGAAATCGCCATAGTAGAGGCTCTTGAGCCCAGTAAGCCTATGTCCTTCATAGCCTCAACCAATTTAACCTGCAGAATCTTTGATATGACCTAAAATATTGACCGTGTCAATATTAACAATTAAATTGTCTGCCCACTTTTCCACTGCGTTACCTACCCACGCAGAAGCAATCGCGGGCCTAGATGTACTTTAAAGTCGTCTCTAATTTGCGGTCAGCAGGTTCTTTTAATGAAGCTGACCCTGGGGCAGGTAAAACAATTTTCTTTGACAACCTAGAGACTGAGGTGTCTATCATTGGGGGTGACTCTCACTTACGCCTATCCTCTTCAGGGAAAGGGTACGCTATCTTTAGACGGAGGAAAAGTCACCACCTGTTTTTTATTTAATTTAAAATAATCTTTTTCCTCAGGTGGAGGTGTTGTGTCAGGAAATTCCAACACCTCTTTTATAGTGACTATCATACATTGAATGCTCTTAGCCAGTTTGGGATCTACCCCCCTCAAATCTCCAGTGTTGACTTCAGTGTCGGAATCTGTGTCAGTGTCCCTTTGCATAATTTGGGTCAGAGACCTTTTCTGGGAACAGGAGGGGTCCCGAGTGGGTGACGTGGAGGAATCAAACAGAACATCCTCCACAGACTGTCTTGCTTTGTCTGTTTTCAGACTCAGAGAATTTACATATTACTCTGCAGCTTTCACACCCACACAGGCTCAGAACACTCTTGTGCCTCCAAAATGGTTTCTTCTGGGGAAGAACTTTTTCTAGACCTGTTGTTACACACGTGTACAGTCACACCACTCACACACACAGGGGAGCTATTGGGGACAGATCTACCTAAAGTCTGTCAGAGAGACCTAGAGGGGATTGCCAGTCCACACCACGCGCCCTATATGTATTACATACAATGAATATACATATATACCAAAACAGCGCTTTTTATCCAATGTGAAGCCCGCAGACTTCAATAAATTATGTGCTCCCCTCCCCTTCTATAACACCCTGGTACTTGTATCAGCAATCTGTAAGGAGAAGCAGCCTGCAGGATCAGCGCTGCGGCGTCTAATTCTGAGGTGAAGCCCCGCCCCCTGTAATGGCGCGGTTCAGCCACAGTAATATTTATACTGGCGGGGGTATTGTACATCTGCGGCTCACATGTATGTACATTTTGCCAGTGAGAGTAAGGATTTATCATGTCCCCCAGAGCGCGCACCCCCCCCCCTCCCGCGCGCCCTGCACCCTGTGCTGAGAGACATGTTGCTGGCGCAGTGTCCCGCGCTGCGCTGGTACCTTTATGCCGCCATGATGACCGGAGGGTCCCTCTCTGCAGGTCTCTGGTTAATACTCACCAGCCTTCTGACTCTGTTAGGGGGTGGCGGCAGTGCTGTGGGAGTGAGCAGCAGCCAGGCAAGGGCTGTGTTCAGTACCCTTCAGGAGCTAATGGGTGTCCTGTCAGCGGAAGCAGAGCCATTAAACTAACTGAGAAGTTGGTTCCTACTTCCCCCCTTAAGTCCCACGAAGCAGGGAAGCTGTTGCCAGCAGGTTCCCTGTAAAATAAAAAACCTAACAAAGTCTTTTTCAGTCAAACTCAGTAGAGCTTCACTGATGTGCAGCCAGTCTCCCGGGCACATTTTCTAAACTGAGGTCTGGAGGAGAGGCATAGAGGGAGGAGCCAGTTTACACTGTTGAAAAGTCTTAAAGTGCCGAAGGCTCTTGCGGAACCGTCTATACCCCATCATCGTCTAGGACGTAAGAGAAATGAGGGGTTCATACCCTGAATGAGATAGGGGGGGCTGTGCATCTGCCCTAGCAGCTAAATCTGCAACAGCTTGTTGTAGTAGCAGAGTTTTCTGCACATAAGCAGTGAGCTGGGATGACATATCAGACATCAGACATCATAGTCTTAAGAGACCCTAACCAGTGGGACTCTGGACCCTCTCCCCCAGCCCCTTAACTGGTTTGTGAAGATTGACTGCATTGTTCACAGGAAACAGAATCAGTATATAATGGAGAGAATCTAGTGTGACATACACTGCACAGCTTGTGTTTACCCATGTTTCACAGTAAGCACAACATACACAGACAGTTATAATTCAAGCCTGCCCTACTGTATGTGAGAGGAGACACAGAGAGAGAAGGACACCAGCACACCCTGAGCTGCACTGCCCCAGTGAGGCTGTCAGCTCCCTAAAATACAGTAAACACTAACAATTTTAGTTCTAAATAGGATCAGGATAGTGTACACAAGCAGCTCTCCCCCTTTGCTACATCCTTACCAGATATCCAGCGTGGCTGAGGAGTCAGGAAGCACCGTGTGTGCTGTATATGGCTGCAGTAAGCAGAGGGAGGTGCCAAAACACTACAGGTCTCGCTGAGGTAGCTCCGCCCCCTCCAATGGCGCCGGAGTTACATACATACATTATATATATATGTATGTATATATATATATATATATATATATATTTTATATTTATTACTGGCAAAGTCTCCTAGTTAGCTTAAAACATCACACAAGTGCTAGTGAAGCCTTTTGTGCCAGCTCTACACATGGGATCTTAGCGGGACCCCCCAAAAAAAAGTGAAACGACATGGCCGAAAATGGATTAAAAAATGGTTGAAAATGCCTGCAATTGAATACATTGTTGAATTAGTGCTGTCTTTTTTACACTTAATTGAATACCCCCCTATGACTCAGATGATTATTATTAGGTGTCTTACACTTACCTCCAAAACCAATGTTTCTCCTTCCACTCCTACCCTCCTTTACCTGAACTAATTGGCTGAGCGCTGTCATTTAGCCCAGTACCACTGACCCTTGGAGATGGACAACCGGCACTAGAGAATGGAAGTGGAGTCAGAGTTCAATGCCCTAGCACCTGTTGCCAAGTACCAGTGAGAATGGCTGTCAATTCTAACAACTATCTTAAACTACACAGAAATAGTCAATTTGAAATATCTTAGTTAACTTATATCACATTATTACCTGCATATTGTGCATGGTCTCGCGTAGCTGCTCTAGTTGATGGGCAGAATTAAGTGCTTCCAAGCGAATGTCGGTTAACTTCATCTCTTTCTCCCACAATTCTGATCGTAATTCTGACACCTCTCTTTTTTCTGGCTCCTCCCCTTCTTGAGCCTCAAATATACTAAAGTATGGAAATTTTAAATTTCAGTCTATATCCTATTTTAATAAAAGTGCTTGTAAGACAGCAGAACAAGCTTATTATTGACAAAGTAAAACAAATTTCTGAGTGCTGTAATATTTTATCATGCAAGCCACAATATTATTCTACAAAAATACATGTGAGATAGAGACGTACACAGAAGAAGAAGGTGAGGAGTGCAAGGAGGGTGATGTTGGCACTGGGGGTCCATGCTGCTGCTTTGGTGAGGTTGGTGCTGAGGAATCGGGAGTTGCCATCTCCTCAATATCAGAATAGGAAGAGGCTGACTTGGGTCCTTTTTTCATGTTGAATGCCTTATTAAATGAGCTGCGCAACTGTTAAAACAAAGTGGAATTATACAGAATGTATAAATTAAATACAGAAAATACTGTGTAAACCAGTGGTTCCCAAACTTTTCTGAATCACGGCTCCCTAGAGTATCAGAATTTTTTTCACGGCACCCCTAGGCCAATAATTTCTTAATGAGAGATTTAATAAGAAATATTAAATTAAGTAGATTGTGTTTATATGTCATCCTTAGGCTCAATTTTGTGGTGAGGGACAAGATGTGCTTCTGTTTGTCCCCATATTTTATGACTGACAGTCACCAGCACTATATTGCCTTTTATATTGATCATAAATAATTTGAATTGGTCCTGGACCACCAACCCAGGGCACCCCTGCAAGTGTCCCGAGGCACCCCAGGGAGCCACGGCACACATTTTGGTAACCACTGGTGTAAACAAAATCATGTTTCTACTTCCATTCACTACCAAAAGCCAGAATATGAAGTGGGTGTGACGTACAAAAACACCCCAAGCTACATGTATTGAGGATAGGTTACATCAACTCTAAAGAAATTATGGGCCAGATTTATCAAGCATTGGAGAATGTTAAATAGTACGATGATTAAGTACCAGCCAATCAGCTCCTAACTGCCATGTTACAGGCTGTGTTTTACAAATGAATTAGGAGCTGATCGGTTGGTACTTTATCACCGTGCAATTTATCACTCTCCAAGACTTGATAAATCTAAGTCTATGTATGTTGTACGCAACATACATGTGGATCAATATTCATAACTAGAGTAAACCAGATAGGGTAAAAATTGTAAATGTAAAAAAAACGAACATAAAACAACCAAAACGAAGACTAAACAAAACCAAACAGCCTAAAGCCCTGAATTAACCAATATAATTTTTCTATTTATAATTCCCAATTTATTATTGGACAGATCTACTATTTATGGCTTACTACTGGGCATTATGGTTATTGCTGACCTCTATTATTACAGATGACATTTCATATTACAGGCTAAGTATCCCATATGCTTGGGACCAGAAGTGTTTTAGATATCGGATTTTTCTGTATTTTGGAATAACTGCATACCGTACTGAGATATCATGGTGATGGGACCCAAGTCTAAGCACAGAATACATTTATGTTACATATACACCTTATACACACAGCCTGAAGGTCATTTTAGCCAATATTTCTAATAACATTGGGCATTAAACAAAGTTTGTGTACATACACACAATTCATTTATGTTTCATATGCACCTTAAACACACAGCCTGAAGGTCATTTAATAAAAAAAATATTGTACTAAAAAAATATTGTAATACAATATTTATTTTTTAATATATAACTGTGTATTAAAAAAAGTTTGTGTACACTGAGCAATCAGAAAACAAAGGTTTCACTATCTCAGTCTCACTCAAAAATTTTCCGTATTTCGGAATGTTTGGATATGGGATACTCAACCTGTACTATAAATTACAACCATTGGCACACATTATTGGGCATTACTATAAATAAGTACAGTTACAGTAATAAATATTAGTACAGTTAATATTATTTGGAATTATTGCTAGTAGTAGCTTAGTACTTAATATAATTTCTGCACTGGCATATTACCCCTACTGCTGGCATATTACTGGGTATTATTGCTACTAGTGGTTTAGTACCAGAGTCGGAACTAGCGACAGTGCATCCAGTGTATTGCACTGCGGCTTGCTACAGTAAAGGGGCTGCAGACAACGGCATTACAATGAATCAGACCGTCTTATTATATGTTGCTGCCCACCCCTGCTTTGCGGACTGCCAGTCCCCACGTAACGAAGAACGAGCAGTTGAGGCTAAAGCACTGCTGTCTGAGTGTAGTGACAAGTCAGAGGAACACTAAGGACTACAAAGCCCTCTCCTCTCCTAATTGCTCAGACCACGGCATCCGCTCGGACGTCAATCTCGTCGTTAAAACCTAAGGAGGACCTGCGTTCCAGGCGTTGCAGTCCTCGGCCAGTCACCCTCACCCTGTAACCATCTCCGTTACTCACTTCCTCTTCCTGGCATTGCGTACATGCCTCTCTCTTTACCCATTGCCTCTCCGTGTCACCCTCTCCCCATCGCCCACTATTTGTCACACTCTCCTAGTCACTCTTTTCCTGTCGCCCACTGCATATCACCCTCTTCCTGGTGCCATCCACTGCCTATCCCTGTCACCCACCTCCTCTCCTGGAGTCACCCACTGCCTTTCCTTTGCATGACCCACTGCCTCCCCTCATCACCCTATGCTTCTACCTTGTCGCACAATAAATACTACGTCACCCACTGCCTCTCTGAGACGTCATTCATTGCATCTGTCATCACCTGTCTGTCACACTCTCCCTGTTGTCCATTGCCTCTCCTGTCACCTTATCCCCGTTGCCCACTGCCTGTCACACTGTCCCAGTCACCATCTCCCTGTCACCGGCTACCTCTCCCCGTTATCCTCTCTATCATCCACTGTCTCTCCCAGTGTCATTATCTCCTTATCATTCTCTCTATTCAGTCACCCATTCCACATCACTCTCTGCCTCTCCCCACTACCGTTTCCCTGTGAACCTCTGCCTCTCCCTAACAACCTCTCCAGATTGTAGCAACGGAGCATCCACTGCTACCACAGGAAAGATTTTTTTTTATATGACTTATGAAATTGTTTCACTTTTAGAATTACAATAACTTTGCATCCATAATATTAACTAGGAAAGCTCAATGTAAGGATCATATTTCCATACATTATAATCCCATTTGTGTTTATTTTCCAACAAGCCAATTTTTTCCCAAGGAGGTTGATGATATTTTCATCAGACATCCAGCAGACGTATGTAAGATTTCACCAGCTCACTTCATCCAATGAAAGGGATAGTACTTTACAATGTTTGAGATGAATATACTTTTTATCCAGATATAAAGCTTTTAAGATATTTTGTGTTTTGTACTTATAATCTTACATTAAAATAACATACAAATTACTCAGTGTTATAATACCTTCTGAAAACCTCTGGGTGATTCGTTAGCACTGAGCATGACATTATCAATCTGCTAGAAGAAAGCACATCTGTTGGATATCTTGTTACAGTAAAATGAGTGCTTATCACATTACTTTATATAATATAAATATATACGCATAAACACACAAAAATATATACATACACATACATACACAGCCTTGAAAAAAAAATTAAATTCAACACATTTTCTAAAATGTTGTTACTTTATATGCTACTTTAACAAGTTTGAGATTATTATTTTTTTTATTCAAAGTATTGAGTATTATGTGGATCAAAATTTCAATAACATTTCCCAAATCACTTTAAATCAAGAACAGAAATGATGGTCAGAATTATTGATACTATGCCTTGTAATTTCAAACTGACACATTTGCATAAATCTCATTACTTTGCGGTACATATTCAATTCCGAGTGATGTGTAGTCGCTATTTGCAGCTGCACACATCAGTCAGAATTACAGTATAGCAACATAGCTCATTTTCCTGGGGAGGTGGTGAGGGGCAAAGTGAAATGAGTGATGTTGCCATCATGATATGCAGCCGTGACGAGGGTTTATATTTAACCTCTCCCGCAACTGAATTGGTTCCTAAAAGCAACACCATTTGTTTCTTACAACAATGAGGATAAAGGGCGGGAAGCACTAAGAATATGGAACTCATTCTGCCAAACATGGAGTCGTCAACGCATCGGTACTAACATATGCAATTAGTACTGCAAATTAGCTCTTGGGATAAGAGATGTCATTTGCGATGTGCTCCTGTCACCGGACATCCGGGTATCGGCCCAAAGAGTCAATATGCGCATGTCATGTGGTAGCTGCTTGGCATGCTGGGAGGGATCCAATTGGATCCCTC
This sequence comes from Pseudophryne corroboree, assembly GCF_028390025.1. Classification (NCBI taxonomy): domain Eukaryota; kingdom Metazoa; phylum Chordata; class Amphibia; order Anura; family Myobatrachidae; genus Pseudophryne; species Pseudophryne corroboree. Next base: position 644,550,265 of record NC_086445.1, on the reverse strand, counting down.
TCACAGCAGAGTGCAGAAAGAAGCCCATAGGCTTTATAGGGTAATGCCAGCTTTTGCTGGTGTTACTTTGTACAGAAAGTCCCGAGATGTGGGGCCTAGTGCATATGTAAATGCGGTAAAAAATGGGGTTCGTCCGCATTTTTATTTTAGTGCATCCCAGAATTTCAGAGCGCTCTCTGTCACACAGTAAAGACCATAAAACCATATACGTATAACAAGATTCTTGTATGGATGTTTTGTTCCTTTCTTTGTTATCTTTACCTCAATGGGCAATCGTATGCAAGGAAAGGAAAAAAAAACTATTATAACTATTATCAAAATGATTATCATAAGTACATACGTCACTTGAGGTAACGAGGATATAGATGAATTTAATATAGCACTAGATGATAAACTAACGTACCACACTCACTGAAAATAAGTGTGATAACTTGCACATAAAAGGTATCTTTAAGGATCCCTTAATTCCACACCAAAATGTGTAATACAGTCAGTGTAAAGAAAAAAGATTTCCCAATCTAAACACACTAGTTATGAGGACTTTTGCACTATTGGAAGGGAATCGGTATCCCGTGGGTCAGAATGTAGACAGGGGGGCGAGCACAACGAAGCCTATTCTCCCTCTATGGGTGTCGTGGACACCCACAGAGGGGGAAACACCTACTTCGCCAGTATTCTGTTGGCGGTATGGTACCCTTGTCGTTATCCCGGCGTCAGTACTGAGACAGCCGGAATAACGACGGGTGATATTTGCACCGCATACCATTGGAAGGACTGTATTTGTGAAGACCCCACTACAATAAGGTACCGTATTTAATCATATAAATGTTTGTGGATTATATACTTTTGAAAAACCAGTAACTAAAGATGTGGGTTCTGTTTGTTTTTTAATGGAATAAAATAAGATTTTACTCACCGGTAAATCTATTTCTCGTAGTCCGTAGTGGATGCTGGGAACTCCGAAAGGACCATGGGGAATAGCGGCTCCGCAGGAGTCTGGGCACAACTAAAAGAAAGCTTTTAGACTACCTGGTGTGCACTGGCTCCTCCCACTATGACCCTCCTCCAAGCCTCAGTTAGGATACTGTGCCCGGAAGAGCTGACACAATAAGGAAGGATTTTGAATCCCGGGTAAGACTCATACCAGCCACACCAATCACACCGTACAACACGTGATACCATATCCAGTTAACAGTATGAAACATAACTGAGCATCTCAACAGATGGCTCATAACAATAACCCGTTAGTGAACAATAACTATGTACAATTATTGCAGACAATCCGCACTTGGGACGGGCGCCCAGCACCCACTACGGACTACGAGAAATAGATTTACCGGTGAGTAAAATCTTATTTTCTCTAACGTCCTAGTGGATGCTGGGAACTCCGAAAGGACCATGGGGATTATACCAAAGCTCCCAAACGGGCGGGAGAGTGCGGATGACTCTGCAGCACCGAATGAGAGAACTCAAGGTCCTCCTCAGCCAGGGTATCAAATTTGTAGAATTTTGCAAACGTGTTTGCCCCTGACCAAGTAGCAGCTCGGCAAAGTTGTAAAGCCGAGACCCCTCGGGCAGCCGCCCAAGATGAGCCCACCTTCCTTGTAGAATGGGCTTTAACTGATTTAGGACGCGGTAGTCCAACCGCAGAATGCGCCAGCTGAATTGTGCTACAGATCCAGCGAGCAATAGTCTGCTTAGAAGCAGGAGCACCCAGTTTGTTGGGTGCATACAGGATAAATAGCGAGTCAGTTTTCCTGACTCCAGCCGTCCTGGAAACATAAATTTTCAAGGCCCTGACTACGTCCAGCAACTTGGAATCCTCCAAGTCACTAGTAGCCGCAGGCACTACAATAGGTTGGTTCAAGTGAAAAGCTGATACCACCTTAGGGAGAAACTGGGGACGAGTCCTCAATTCTGCCCTATCCATATGAAAAATCAGATAAGGGCTTTTAAATGACAAAGCCGCCAATTCTGATACACACCTGGCCGAAGCCAAGGCCAATAACATGACCACTTTCCACGTGAGATATTTAAGATCCACGGTCTTCAGTGGCTCAAACCAATGTGATTTTAGGAAATTCAACACCACGTTGAGATCCCAGGGTGCCACTGGAGGCACAAAAGGGGGCTGAATATGCAGCACTCCTTTTACAAATGTCTGAACTTCAGGTAGTGAAGCTAGTTCTTTTTGGAAGAAAATCGACAGAGCCGATATCTGCACCTTAATGGAGCCTAATTTTAGGCCCATAGACACTCCTGCCTGTAGGAAGTGCAGAAATCGACCCAGCTGAAATTCCTCTGTTGGGGCCTTATTGGCCTCACACCAAGCAACATATTTCCGCCATATGCGGTGATAATGTTTTACAGTTACATCTTTCCTTGCCTTAATCAGCGTAGGAATGACATCCTCCGGAATGCCCTTTTCCTTTAGGATCCGGTGTTCAACCGCCATGCCGTCAAACGCAGCCGCGGTAAGTCTTGGAACAGACAGGGCCCCTGCTGCCGCAGGTCCTGTCTGAGCGGCAGAGGCCATGGGTCCTCTGAGATCATCTCTTGAAGTTCCGGGTACCACGCTCTTCTTGGCCAATCCGGAACCACGAGTATTGTCCTTACTCCTCGTTTTCTTATTATGCTCAGTACCTTTGGTATGAGAGGCAGAGGAGGGAACACATAAACCGACTGGTACACCCACGGTGTCACTAGAGCGTCCACCGCTATCGCCTGAGGGTCCCTTGACCTGGTGCAATATCTCTCTAGTTTTTTGTTTAGGCGGGACGCCATCATGTCCACCTGTGGCCGTTCCCAACGATTTACAATCAGTGTGAAGACTTCTGGATGAAGTCCCCACTCTCCCGGGTGGAGGTCGTGTCTGCTGAGGAAGTCTGCTTCCCAGTTGTCCACTCCCGGAATGAACACTGCTGACAGAGCTAACACGTGATTTTCCGCCCATCGGAGAATCCTAGTGGCTTCTGCCATCGCCGTCCTGCTTCTTGTGCCGCCCTGTCGGTTTACATGGGCGACTGCCGTGATGTTGTCTGACTGGATCAGTACCGGCTGGTTTTGAAGCAGGGGTTTTGCCTGACTTAGGGCATTGTAAATGGCCCTCAGTTCTAGAATATTTATGTGTAGGGAAGTCTCTTGACTCGACCATAGCCCTTGGAAGTTTCTTCCCTGTGTGACTTCCCCCCAGCCTCGAAGGCTGGCGTCCGTGGTCACCAGGACCCAGTCCTGTATGCCGAATCTGCGGCCCTCTAGAAGATGAGCACTCTGCAGCCACCACAGCAGAGACACCCTGGTTCTTGGAGACAGGGTTATTAGCCGATGCATCTGAAGATGCGATCCGGACTATTGGTCCAACAGGTCCCACTGAAAGATTCTGGCATGGAACCTGCCGAAAGGAATTGCTTCGTAAGAAGCCACCATCTTTCCCAGGACTCGCGTGCAGTGATGCACCGACACCTGTTTTGGTTTCAGGAGGTTTCTGACTAGAGACGACAGCTCCATGGCTTTTTCCTCTGGGAGAAACACTTTTTTCTGGACTGTGTCCAGAATCATTCCCAGGAACAGTAGACGTGTCGTCGGAACCAGCTGTGACTTTGGAATATTCAGAATCCAACCGTGCTGGTGTAGCACCTCCTGAGATAGTGCTACTCCTACCAACAACTGCTCCTTGGATCTCGCCTTTATTAGGAGATCGTCCAAGTATGGGATAATTAAAACTCCCTTTTTTCGAAGGAGTATCATCATTTCCGCCATTACCTTTGTAAACACCCTCGGTGCCGTGGACAGACCAAACGGCAGCGTCTGGAATTGGTAATGGCAATTCTGTACCGCAAATCTGAGGTACTCCTGGTGAGGATGGTAAATGGGGACATGCAGGTAAGCATCCTTGATGTCCAGGGATACCATGTAATCCCCCTCGTCTAGACTTGCAATAACCGCCCTGAGCGATTCCATCTTGAACTTGAATTTTTTTATGTATGTGTTCAAGGATTTCAAATTTAAAATGGGTCTCACCGAACCGTCCGGTTTCGGTACCACAAACAGTGTGGAATAGTAACCCTGTCCTTGTTGAAGTAGGGGCACCTTGACTATCACCCGCTGGGAATACAGCTTGTGAATTGCCTCTAGCACAGCCTCCCTGTCCGAGGGAGTTGTTGGCAAGGCAGATTTGAGGAAACGGCGGGGGGGAGACGCCTCGAATTCCAGCTTGTACCCCTGAGATACTACTTGAAAGATCCAGGGATCCACCTGTGAGCGAGCCCACTGATCGCTGAAATTTTTGAGGCGGCCCCCCACCGTACCTGGCTCCGCCTGTGGAGCCCCACCGTCATGCGGCGGACTTGGAAGAAGCGGGGGAGGACTTTTGCTCCTGGGAACTAGCTGTTTGTTGCAGCCTTTTTCCCCTACCTCTGCCTCTGGACAGAAAGGACCCGCCTTTTCCTCGCCTGTTTTTCTGGGTCCGAAAGGACTGTACCTGATAAAACGGCGCTTTTTTAGGCTGTGAGGGAACATGGGGTAAAAATGCTGACTTCCCAGCTGTTGCTGTGGAAACGAGGTCCGAGAGACCATCCCCGAATAACTCCTCACCCTTATAAGGCAAAACTTCCATGTGCTTTTTGGAATCTGCATCCCCTGTCCACTGCCGAGTCCATAAGCCTCTCCTAGCAGAAATGGACAATGCACTTATTTTAGATGCCAGCCGGCAGATCTCCCTCTGTGCATCTCTCATGTATAAGACTGAGTCTTTTATATGCTCTATGGTTAGCAGAATAGTGTCCCTGTCTAGGGTGTCAATATTTTCTGACAGGGAAACTGACCACGCAGCGGCAGCACTGCACATCCATGCTGACGCAATAGCTGGTCTATGTATAATGCCTGTGTGTGTATATATAGACTTCAGGATCGCCTCCTGCTTTCTATCCGCAGGCTCCTTCAGGGCGTCCGTATCCGGAGACGGAAGTGCCACCTTTTTAGACAAACGTGTGAGCGCTTTATCCACCCTAGGAGGTGTTTCCCAACGTGCCCTATCCTCTGGCGGGAAAGGGAACGCCATTAGTAATTTTTTTGAGATTATCAATCTTTTATCAGGGAAAGCCCACGCTTCTTCACACACTTCATTTAATTCTTCAGCTGGGGGGAAAACTACGGGTAGTTTTTTCTCCCCAAACATAATACCCTTTTTAGTGGTACCTGGGTTTATATCTGAAATGTGTAACACCTCTTTCATTGCCTCAATCATGCAGCGAATGGCCTTAGTGGACATTAGATTAGACTCATCGTCGTCGACACTGGTATCAGTATCCGTGTCGACATCTGGGTCTGCCATCTGAGGTAGCGGGCGTTTTAGAGCCCCTGATGGCCTTTGAGACACCTGGGCAGGCACGAGCTGAGAAGCTGGCTGTCCCGCATTTGGCATGTCGTCAAATTTTTTGTGTAAGGAGTCGACACTTGCACGTAATTCCTTCCATAAAACCATCCACTCAGGTGTCTGCCCCGCAGGGGGTGACATCACTTCTACAGGCATCTGCTCCGCCTCCACATAATTTTCCTCCTCAAACATGTCGACACAGCCATACCGACACACCGCACACACACCGGGAATGCTCTAACAGAGGACAGGACCCCACAGAAGCCCTTTGGGGAGACAGAGAGAGAGAGTATGCCAGCACACACCAGAGCGCTATATACTGCAGGGACTAACTGAATTATGTCCCCTATAGCTGCTATAATATTTAACTGCGCCTAAATTTAGTGCCCCCCCTCTCTTTTTTACCCTTTTCTGTAGTGTAGACTGCAGGGGAGAGCCAGGGAGCTTCCTTCCAGCGGAACGGTGAGGGAAAAATGGCGCCAGTGTGCTGAGGGAGATAGCTCCGCCCCTTTTTCGCGGACTATTCTCCCGCTTTTTTAAGGATTCTGGCAGGGGTAATTATCACATATATAGCCTCTGGGGCTATATATTGTGATTGTTTTGCCAGCCAAGGTGTTTTTATTGCTGCTCAGGGCGCCCCCCCCCCCCCCCAGCGCCCTGCACCCTCAGTGACCGGAGTGTGAAGTGTGTATGAGAAGCAATGGCGCACAGCTGCAGTGCTGTGCGCTACCTTGGTGAAGACAGAAGTCTTCATGCCGCCGATTTTCCGGACTTCTTCTTGCTTCTGGCTCTGTAAGGGGGACGGCGGCGCGGCTCTGGGACCGAACACCAAGGCCAGTTCCATGCGGTCGGTCCCTCTGGAGCTAATGGTGTCCAGTAGCCTAAGAAGCCCAAGCTAGCTGCAAGCAGGTAGGTTCGCTTCTTCTCCCCTTAGTCCCTCGTTGCAGTGAGCCTGTTGCCAGCAGGTCTCACTGTAAAATAAAAAACCTAAAATATACTTTCTTTCTAAGAGCTCAGGAGAGCCCCTAGTGTGCATCCAGCTCGGCCGGGCACAAAAATCTAACTGAGGCTTGGAGGAGGGTCATAGTGGGAGGAGCCAGTACACACCAGGTAGTCTAAAACCTTTCTTTTAGTTGTGCCCAGACTCCTGCGGAGCCGCTATTCCCCATGGTCCTTTCGGAGTTCCCAGCATCCACTAGGACGTTAGAGAAATAAGTTTTGCATCACTTGTGGAGACAGCGGAGACCCTTTTAGGAGGGATGCAGTCAGGATGCCGGTGGTCCGGTTGCTGGAGCTCAAAATCCCGGTGCCAGAATCCCGACATGTGGCTAGTGGTGGTGTTAGGCACCACCATGGAGGGTTAGGTTTAGACTGCGCGGAGGGGGGTAGTTAAGGCGAGGGTGGGTGCGGTTGGGTTAAGACACCACCAGGGAGGGTTAGGCTGTATTTTAGGATACATTGACTGAATTGGAAGAGAAACCTTGATGTGAAAGTTCCACTTTTTGACTATGAGTTGGGTACGCTTAATACTGAAGATATTCATTGTGAAAAGATACCTTTATGTGTTTTATCCTAACCATTTTATGAAGGGAGTGGGGTATGTCCCCTTTTAGTTATCTTAACACGGGGTGTACTACATCTGTTGGTGTGAAATTAAGGGAACCCCTTAAAGATACCTTTATGTGCAAGTTAAGACACACATTTTTAGTGAGTATGGTACGTTAGTTCATCGTCTAGCTGACACAGATTTCTTCTATATTCAATACACCTATATCCCCACTCAAGTGACTTATGTACTTATGACAATCCTACACATTAATGTTTTTTTCCTTTCTTTACATTTGATTGCCCATTGAGGTGAAGATAACAAGAAAGGAACAAGACATCCATACAAGAATTTTGTTATAAGTATATGGTTTTATGGTCTTTATTGTGTGACAGAGAGTACTCTGAAATTTTATCCCCATTGTTTTATTTATTGTATATTCTGCTATGTGTGTGCAAGACTGAGTATTGTTGGAGCTGATAATTTTTCTGTCTGCATCTTGATTACTTCATCCTTGTTTCAGATTACAATTTGTTTCTTGGCTCCAGCGGTGTAACATATTAGTATTGAACTTTACGCCACCTGTGTAAAAGAGTAGTGTTAATTATTTTGTGTAAATACCACTCATTCTATGAGGTCCTACATCATGGTGGATACTTTAGCTCATAATGAATGGCCAACCCCCATTGACGTTGTTGCCTCTTAGCATCAGCACATTGAAAGATCCACCATCATGAAGTCAGTCTGAAAAGCTGGTTGCTTAAATGCTGGTATAACCAAATTATTTAGATCTTAAACACCCTGTGCATCATGTCTATTACAGGACACTCATGCACAGGTGAGCACCACCTGTCTGCAAGCCTACACGGCTTTCACCCGTACCTGTAGCAAGGGGATTTTGTTCTCTGGTAAGATCACCATTTGCTGATGGCTGTCAAATAGAAGCCCCCAGAAGATCTTCCACTGGGAAGGTGGCAGGGTATTTCTTGAAACTGAATATCCACACATAAAATTCCAAAGTCTGGAATGCTCAAAACCCATAGGCTCTCGACTGAAAGATGAATCTGATGCGAGAAATATCCCTCCAAGATTGAAACATGCAGGTATATATGCTTGACACCTATGAACACTGTGAAATCATCCTGTTCCATATTGTTGATGAATTCCCACAAGGACACCATCTTGAACCTGTTCGCCCTCAACATAGCATTAAGGGGTTTTTGTTTCAAAATAGGTAAAAATTGACTGTTCACCATCTGAACAAGGAAGAGATTTGAAAAAAACACCAATCCTTTTTTAAGTTTCTGGACTGGAATAAGAGACTTGATGGCTTGCCTTAGGGCAAAACATTTTTTTTCTAAAAAAAAAAAAAAAGCCCTTTGGCAATGATATTTGGAGACCTAAGATGTTTCCCTGACTTACAATGACTCTCACCCAAGCATCTATGCTGGAATTGAACCCCTGTTCCCTGAAAAGAAGCAGATGGGTTCCCACAACAGGGTACCCCGGTGAGCAGTCTCTGTCAGGCTGACGGATTGTCAGAAGGCTTGGGAGTAAGACAGCCAGCTGCCGATGCATGTGCACCTCTCCGCAGCTCTCCAGGAAGATCAGAGGACTTCTTGCCTTCCCGTAATAACAAGAAACAAAATCTAGGAAGTCTTGATTTAGAGGCATTAATAGGCTGAATGTAAGTGAGCTGGGACATAGTTAGTTTCAAAATGGACAGGCCAAGACCCCGCACCCTCAACCAGAGTCTCTGCCTCTTGTCCAGTCTATCCTGTTTTCTGTTTTGTAATCTTTATCTGTACCCTGGACTGGAGCTCTACTGGCCCATTCCATAGCCTTTGAACTTTTTAAGGAAAATACTACCCGTGCTGCAGTACCATTTCCTGAAAAGTACAGAGGGACACTGAGAAAGGAACACAATGATACTTTTATGTGAACGACAGAAGAAATATTCTTGAAAGTTGTTGTCCCAAGAGGAATCTACCCATGACTGCGACTTACGAAATATAGTGGATTTTAAATGAAATCTCTGTATGCAGAAACCAATAAATACTAATGTGAATGTGGTTATATATGGGAAGCTGAAATAAAACTTCTGTTCAGGAGGATGTGACACATGTGACTACACATTTAATTTGGAGTTCATATTAATCATATTGTGGACTTATTTGAATTTATCCATCCAGCGTCTAAATACCTATATATTTTTAATGGATTTTCATATGCGTTTTTGACATAATCCATTTGGGTCACTCAATATACTGAGAATGGTATCCCACCCAACTCAATCCATTTTGTTTATATTTCTCTTTCTAGAGTTGGAGTTTGGTCAAGAAAGTCTGCTAATTTATATGCGCCAATTTCTGAGCAATTTCCTTCCAGTTTGACAAATATTGTTATATCCAGTTCAGGACCATACAAGTCCTCCAGAATATGGAAGGGACTCAAGATTCAAGTAGCCTGTTTCAGGTTTGTAAGTAAAGCAAAACAGCACACAACTGGGTAAAACCATGCTGCACTGCAGATGGGGCAGATGTAACGTGCTGAGAGATTTAGATGTGGGTGGGGTGTTTTCAAACTGAAATCTAAATTGTAGTGTTAAATTAAAGCCGTGTAACATTTGTGGGCTACTTGCAAAAGCAGCCAGTATTTACCCTGCAAAGAAAATATATAAATGTATTTGATCCCCTTGCATGGTAACATGATTTGTTTCAGGCACAGTTTCTTGCTTTTTTTGCTTTTCTTACAAATATGACTCAGGCACAAAGTACGAAATCAGAGGACTTGGCAAGCAGAGACTAAAAATCTAGTCCCAGTGAGTTTGCACAGGTACACAGAGGCTTTACAGATTATGCTCCACCAGGGTAACAAAATAAAATTTTAGTTTTGGTCTGTCAGATTCCAAACCCTCGGGCAATTGTTTCGGTCACTGCCTTAGTTACCCAAGCCAAAGCTAAACTATGTCTAAGGGAGGCCACTGCCATTGTGCAAGTGGACATTAGGGTGGCCACAAGTTTTCTACTCAGGCTAGCCCATAAGGTAGAAGTGTTGGTTAACAACTGATGGCTGTCTTATGTGGATGCTCTTACATCTAACCTAAGAGAGCGTAAAGATGTACATAACCCTCTGGGTGACTTCATATCCACAAGCTGGTTTATGTTAATCAAGTCTTCTAACTGAGCAGAAGAGCGGAAAGAAAATAGGATTTTAATACCTACTGGTAAATCCTTTTCTCTTAGTCCGTAGAGGATGATGGGGACACTTCAAGAACCATGGGGTATAGACGGGATCCGCAGGAGACATGGGCACTTTAAGACTTTTAAGGGGTGTGAACTGGCTCCTTCCTCTATGCCCCTCCTCCAGACTTCAGTTATAGGAACTGTGCCTAGGGAGACGGACATTTCGAGGAAAGGATTTATAGATAACTAAGGTGGGACACATACCAGCTCACACCTCAAACACGCCGTACAACATGGCATTTAACAAAACTCCAGTCAACGGCATGAACAACGTCAGCAACAGGCTGACCACAACATAACACAACCAGTGTGTAAACATAACTAATAACTGCAGATAAAGTCTGCACTGGGACGGGCGCCCAGCATCCTCTACGGACTAAGAGAAAAGGATTTACCGGTAGGTATTAAAATCCTATTTTCTCATACGTCCTAGAGGATGCTGGGGACACTTCAAGAACCATGGGGTTTATACCAAAGCTCTAGAACGGGCGGGAGAGTGCGGATGACTCTGCAGCATCGAATGACCAAACATGAGGTCCTCATCAGCCAGGGTATCAAACTTGTAAAATTTTGCAAAAGTCTTTGAACCCGACCAAGTAGCTGCTCGGCAGAGTTGTAATGCCGAGACTCTACGAGCAGCCGCCCAGGAAGAGCCCACTTTCCTGGTAGAGTGGGCCTTTACTGATTTCGGTAACGGCAATCCAGCCGTAGAATGAGCATGCTGAATCGTATTACAGATCCAGTGTGCAATAGTCTGCTTGGAAGCAGACGTCCCAATCTTGTTGGCAGCATACAGGATAAGCAGAGCCTCTGTTTTCCTAAATTGAGCCGTTCTGGCTACATAAATCTTCAAGGCCCTGACAACATCTAGGGATTTCGACTCCGCTAAGGTGTCAGTAGCCATCGGTACCACAATAGGCTGGTTCATGTGGAATGATGAAACCACCTTCGGCAGAAATCGCTGACGAGTCCTCATCTCCGCTCTATCTTCATGGAAGATTAAATAAGGACTCTTGTGAGACAAAGCCGCTAATTCAGACACCCACCTTGCGGATGTCAAGGCCAACAGCATGACCACTTTCCACGTGAGAAATTTCAACTCAACCTTCTGTAAGGGTTCAAACCAGTGTGATTGAAGAAAATACAACACCACATTAAGATCCCATGGTGACACTGGGGGCACTAATGGAGATTGGATGTGCAAAACTCCTTTCACGAAAGTCTGAACTTCTGGAAGGGAGGCCAATTGTATTTGAAAGAAAACCGATAAGGCCGAAATTTGTACTTTAATCGAGCCTAACTTTAGGCCCGCATCCACACCTGCTTGCAGGAAATGGAGAAATGCCCTAGCTGAAATTCTTCCATAGGAGCCTTCTTGGATTCACACCAAGACACATTTTTCCTCCAAATACGGTGATAATGTTTAGACGTCACTCCTTTCCTAGCCTGAAGTGTGGGAATAACTTCATTGGGAATACCCTTTCGGGCTAGGAGCCGGCGTTCAACCGCCAAGCTGTCAAACGTAGCCGCAGTAAGTCGTGGTACACGCACGGCCCCTGTTGTAACAGATCCTCTCGAAGAGGAAGAGGCCAGGGATCTCTTATGAGCAATTCCTGAAGATCTGGATACCAAGTCCTCCTTGGCCAGTCCGGAGCAATGAGGATCACTTGAACCTTTGTTCTTCTTATGATCTTTAGCACCTTTGGAATGAGTAGAAGCAGAGGAAACACATACACCGACTGAAACACCCACGGTGTTACCAGCGCATCCACCGCTATTGCTTGAGGGTCCCTTGACCTGGAACAATATCTCTGAAGTTTCTTGTTGATGCGAGACGCCATCATGTCTACTTGAGGAATTCCCCAAAGACTTGTCACTTCTGTGAAGACCTTTTGATGAAGACTCCACTCTCCTGGATGGAGATAGTGTCTGCTGAGGAAGTCTGCTTCCCAGTTGTCCACTCCTGGAATGAAGACTGCCGACAGAGCGCTTGTATGTCTTTCCGCCCAGCTGAGAACTTTTGTGGCCTCTGCCATTGCCGCCCTGCTCTTTGATCCGCCCTGGCGGTTTATGTGCGCTACTGCTGTTATATTGTCCGATTGTATTAGGACGGTCAGGTTGCGAAGAAGACGTTCCGCTTGAAGAAGGCCGTTGTAAATGGCCCTCAACTCCAGAACATTTATGTGTAGACGAACTTCCTGGCTTGACCATCTTCCCTGGAAGGTTTTCCCCGTGTGACTGCTCCCCAGCCTCGGAGACTCACATCCGTGGTTAGTTACTAGGATCCAGTCCTGGATCCCGAACCTGCGTCCCTCTAGGTGAGAACTGTGCAGCCACCACAGGAGTGAGACTCTGGTCTTGGAGGATAGGACTATTCTACGGTTCATGTGCGATGGGATCCGGACTATTTGTCCAATAGGTCCCACTGAAACACTCTGGCATGGAATCTGCCAAAAATGAATTGTATAGGTTGCTGCGCTGTGGAAGCTGCTCAGGTTGTTATGGAGTACACACAGCGCTCGGCTCAAAATAATTTCAATATGGAATCTGCCAAACTGAGTGGCCTCGTAGGCCGCCACCATCTTGCCCCACAACCGAGTGCATTGATGAATTGATACTCTCGCTGGTTTCAGAATTTGTTTTACCAAACTCTGAATTTCCAGAGCCTTCTCCTCTGGAAGAAAAACGCTCTGTAATTCCGTGTCCAGAATCATCCCCAAAAACAACAGCCGCTTCGTCGGATTACACTGTGACTTCGGCAGGTTCAGGAGCCAACCATGTTGTTGCAGCACTGTCAAAGAGAGTGCAATGCCCTGCTTAAGCTTGTCTTTGGATCTCGCCTTTATCAGGAGATCGTCCAGGTACGGGATAATCGTGATTCCTTGCCTGCGAAGGAGGACCATCATTTCCGCCATTACCTTGGTGAAAATCCTCGGAGCCGTGGACAGACCAAACGGCAATGTCTGAAATTGGTAAATGACAATCCTGAGTAGCAAACCTCAGGTAAGCCTGATGCGGAGGATATATGGGGATGTGTAAGTAGGCATCCTTTATGTCGATCGACACCATGAAGTCCCCTTCCTCGAGACTTGAGATCACTGCTCGGAGAGATTCCATCTTGAATTTGAATTTTTTTTTTAGGTAAAGATTGAGGGACTTTAGATTCAGAATTGGTACGACCGAGCCGTCCGGCTTCGGGACCACAAACAGGCTTGAATAAAAGCCTTCTCCCTGTTATGCCGGGGGAACCCTGACAATGACTTGATTTAGATACAACTTTTGTATTGCATTGCATACTACCTCCCTGTTTGGAAGAGAAGCTGGTAAGGCTGATTTGAAAAAACGTAGAGGGGGAACGTCTTGAAGCTCCAGTTTGTACCCCTGGGACACTATTTCTAAAATCCACGGATCTAGGGCCGAACGAACCCAGAAATGACTGAAGAACTGGAGACGTGCAACCACCGGTGCTGACTCCCGCAGAGGAGCCCCAGCGTCATGCGGTGGATTTGGCAGAAGCCGGGGAGGACTTCTGCTCCTGAGAACTTGCCACGGCCGGAGATCTTTTACTCTGCCTCTTCCTCTATTAGCAAGGAAGGAATAACCTCTGCCTTTTTTGTATTTATTCGGCCAAAAGGACTGCATCTGCAAGCGGTGCGCTTTCTTTTGTTGTGGAGGAACATAAGGTAAAAAAGACGACTTACCCGCGGTAGCTGTAGATACCAGCTCAGCTAGGCCTTCACCAAACAATACACCACCTTTATACGGTAGAGGCTCCATAGCTTTCTTAGAGTCAGCATCAGCATTCCATTGATGAATCCACAATGCTCTTCTAGCTGAGACTGCCATGGCATTGGCCCTTGATCCCAAGAGACCAATATCTCTCGCCGCTTCCATTAGCTAGGCTGCCGCGTCCCTGATATAACCCAGCGTTAAAAGGATGGCATCTCTGTCCAGGGTATCTATATCAAATGACAAGTTATCTGCCCATTTTTCAATAGCACTACTCACCCACGCAGATGCAATAGCTGGTCTGAGTAGAGTACCTGTGGTGACGTAAATGGATTTCAGCGTATTTTCCGGTCTACGATCGGCAGGATCCTTAAGGGATGCCGTGTCAGGAGACGGTAAAGCCACCTTTTTAGACAACCTTGATAACGCCTTGTCCACAATGGGAGGTGACTCCCACTTTTCCCTATCCCCAGAGGGGAATGGATACGCCATTCGAATCCTTTTGGGAATCAGAAACTTTTTGTCAGGATTTTCCCACATTTTTTCAAAAAGGGCATTCAGTTCATGAGAGGGAGTAAACGTTACCTCAGGTTTCTTTTCCTTAAACATACAGACCCTAGTATCAGGAACAGCAGGGTCCTTCGGAGATATGCAACACGTCTTTTATTGCCACAATCATGTACTGAATGCTCTTTGACAATTTTGGGTCTAATCTGGTATCACTATAGTCGACACTGGAGTCAATGTCCGTGTCGGTATCTGTGTCTGCTAATTGAGCAAACGAACGTTTTTGTGACCCCGAGGGGGTCTGGACCTGTGATAACACATCCTCCACAGAATTTTTCCATACCTGGTTCTGAGACTCAGATTTATCTAATCTCTTATTAATAAGAGCCACATTCAAAGCATTCAACACATTTACCCAGTCAGGACTCGGTGGTGCCAACAGGGTCACACCCACAGCTGTTTCTGCCCCTAACAGTCTCCTCCTGGGAAGAGCACTCCGCCTCAGACATGCCGACACACCTGTACCGACACCCACAGACACACTGGGCCAAAAGGGGGACAGACCCACAGTAAAGCCTGTCAGAGAAACACAGTGGGAGATTGCCAGGTCACAACCCAGCGCCTGTCCCGGTTCCGAAGCCCTAATATATAATGCCTCAGACCCTGCAGCCCTTTATAAACACTCAATTAAGCACCAAATTTGCTGTGCCCCCCCCCCCCCCCCCCATTTTGCACCCTGTTACTTGTATATAGCAGTGGCGATGACGGACCAGCGTCTCTGCAGCTTCGTAGAGAAAATGGCGCTGAGGAGAGCTGTGAGGACTAAGCCACTAAGCCCCTACATGGCGCGCTTCAGCCCGCTCTTTTTTTTTTTTTACTAAAACTGCTGGCGGGGGAAGAATTTAGTGCCAATGTCTCTAATGTCACATAGCCAGCCAGAAAGGAGGATTTAATGCTGCCCAGGGCGCACCCCCCCCCCCCCCCCCCCCCCTGCAGTGCTGCTGTGTGTGTGGGAGCATGGCACGCAGCGCGATCGCTGTGCGGTACCTCAGAAGCCGTCACTGAAGTCTTCTATCATCTTCTACTCACCTGTCTTCTGACTTCTGGCTCTGCAAGGGGGGTGACGGCGGGCTCTGGGAGTGAACTCCTAGGCGTACCTAGTGTTCCAAACCCTCAGGAGCTAATGGTGTCCTGTAGCCAAGAAGCAGAGCCTTTAAACTCACTAGAAGTAGGTCCGACTTCTCTCCCCTAAGTCCCACGATGCAGGGAGATTGTTGCCAGCAATCTCCCTGAAAATAAAAAACCTAACAAAGTATTTTCCGAGAAACTCAGGAGAGCTCCTCAGTGTGTATCCAGTCTGCCTGGGCATAGATTCTAAACTGGAGTCTGGAGGAGGGGCATAGAGGGAGGAGCCAGTTCACACCCCATAAAAGTCTTAAAGTGCCCATGTCTCCTGCGGATCCAGTCTATACCCCATGGTTCTTGAAGTGTCCCCAGCATCCTCTAGGACGTATGAGAAACAGCCGGTTTATTTTTTCTTTTAAAAAGAGAACTAAGGAATCCCAGATTCCTCGCTGTCCTTTAGTGTCTGTCTGAGAGTTTGCACTAATTCATCAAAACCTAGCTCCTGTTTAAACCCTCTTCAGGGTTAAGATCCTTTTGCCACTTCCATAAGAAATATATACTGATCAGTGAATTTACTGTAATCGAAGATGATGTGCATGGGCCAATACTACAAAGCACTAAAATGTCTTTATGGGAGGGTAGCAAAGAGGCACAGGCTAAAATAGTATATCTGTGCCTGAAATGTTTATAAAAACACCATTTCTAAAGCTACTGCAAATTTGCAGCAAATACTATTGTGGATTGAAAAGACCGAAGTTTAATATTTTGGCTTGTAGTATGTCTGAAATTACTGCTCATCAGCCAGATAAAACGATTTCCACCCTTCAGTATGGTGGCACTAGCATCATTTATGAGGAAGTTTCAGTTGTATGGATTGGCAACCTTGTCAGGAACAAGAGGTGGATGGATACATAGTGCACATTACAGATGAATCCTAAACCTGCTACCATCTGACAAAAAGATCAAACTGGGGATGACATTGGTTATCAACAATTGTTCAATATCACACTGCAAGAACAGCACTGAAGTGGTTCCTGACCATAATATTATCAAAAGTCCATCTCAAACTTGTCCATCGCTACTTCCCAACTGACATTCTTGTTCTAAACAAGTATAATTCCAGGCTGTGAGTGTTCATGACATATAAACTTAATTCCAAATACAATTCAAATGAGAGGTGTTGTCCAGCTTACCCAACTTTTCTTCTTCTTCTTTTTGCTGTCACTATCCTTGACACTTCCTACACTGCAGTGACTGGAGATGCTATTTAGGCTGGAAATGCTATCTGATGAATTCTGACGCCTAATTCGCAACTCTGAGAGAACATAATAATGCAAATATGGTATTAAGAAACAGCAGTCACTGACCAGTACTGTACATTATTTAGGAACCAGATGCACAACACAACATTTTAGTAATCTAATAACATTCTACACAAACAGTAGGTTCCTCAAAACTATAATTCAAATATCAAAAAAAGTAAAAAAGATGCCAATTAATTTAAAATGTCTGAGGTAGAACACAAAGCAGCACACAATACCAAACATTAAGTACTAACTAACCTCTTGGTGCCGGATCCTGAGGATTAAGTGCTCCATGAATAACAGCTTGAGCTTCAGAGTTCTTCGATTTTAGTAAATCAATCGTTTCCCTCAGTTCCACAAGCTCAGAGTCCTAGAATGGAGAAATACCAAGTTTTTAATAAACAAAAAAGGACATTTATTTTTTTAATCTAATACTGGAGTATGTTTTCTACTCAGTAGTTCCTTTGACTGTTTTGTAGATATTAAATAAATGTTTACATAAATTCTGGTACAATTTAAATAACTATTCTGGAACCATTGGGCAGATTCAGATATAGAATCAAGAAACAAAGCAGCTGCGTTTTTGGATGCAGCGCTGTGCGCAAATATGTTAATGCTGCAGGAGACGTCTTGTGTAGACACTGCCACTTACAAGATTTTGTGATCCGCTGCCGTGTTCGAAGACGCAGCATCAGATCATCTGCGTGAACACTGGCCATCTGAGTAACCCTAAAGTTACTCAGAATGGCTGGCGTTTTCATGTTGCCTAGGCCAGGAAATCTGCCTTAGCATGACTGCAAAATGGGGGGCGTTGCGCCCATGTTTAGTAAAACAGTCCCAATTGCCGCCTCCAAATGGCTGCAGCATGTCAATCATGCTGCGGCTTAGGGGTCACTGAGAGCAATCTCGCAGTACCAGATGTGCACATGCGCAGTACAGATCCTGCTTATGGACAGATCCCTGATCATCAGAGATGTATGCAAACCTTCGTATATACACCTCTGAATCAGGCCCATAATCTAAAAATGCAATAATCATGTGGATGGTCTTAGAAAAACCCTAAGAATTTTAATTGTGCAGAGTTTCTACCAATCCTTCACACTTATTGTGTTACAATTGTTCTAAATTTTATAGCAATCCTTACCTTCTCATGTGCAGTATCAGCTAGATTGCGCAGTCTGGATGTCATGTTCACTAAAGATTGTTCAAACGCTGCTACTAAATTTGCCTGCATAAATGAAAACATCATTAAAAGGCCTATGATAAATATTCAAAAGGCAGTCACAATTAGAAGTATTACATTTCCATCTGCACTTTGCTGTGTTTAAAATTGCAGTATCTCATAACAGATAGCAGCCAAAACAAATCGCTAGTTCTTTGTTAGTAGTCTCTCAGGTCACACTAACATTCTTTATTTCATGGACGATAGCTAAAAAAATCTGTTCTTATCAGAAAAGAAGCTGTGCAATACCATACAAATAAAATGCAAATGCAGTGGAGGTATCTTTAGGAAAAAGAAGCCTCTTGCAAGCCTTTGCGATCCGAGTGCTGCACCCGAAGACATAGCATCAGATCACCATCACGACCATCAGTCGCGATGGTCACAGCCCACTGCCAGTCTGTGTAAGTCGAAGCATACTCAGAATGGCCTTTGAAACTAGTCAGCCAGGTCCACGAAGTCTGTGTCAGACGATTCAGACCCTGGGCTCCCCACTCTTCCCCCAAACCATGCAGCATGTCAAGTGATACTATGGCTAAAGGGTAACTACAAGTGCAGACACCAAACATCGGGTTTGCGTACAAATCCAAATTAGGCCCTTTATCAATTTGAAGAAGTGCAGGGAAGGTGTTATAGGAAATTACATTTCAAAAAGGTTTCAGTTTTGTTTATTTGGATTTGGCTTCCAGAAATAAACTTCACAGAAACTAAAATTCTGAAGATAGCTTTCAAGTTAAATCAAGTATATTTAAAAATGGTTGCACTTTACCGTAATTAAAATCCTGCTTCACTCACTATTATGGCATAAATTAGCTCAATCCATGCTTTGGCTAAACCATGATTAATTGCTCAAAGTGAACCTTTCAACAGAAAGTAATCTGTAATAGATGTACCAAATCAAATATGAAACTTACATTAGCAGACAGTTGTGTGGTCAGTGCTGCTACTTTCTCCTGCGAGGATTCTAGTTCTCTACGCAGTTTGCGGATTTGCTGCATTTTGCACACAATAAAAAACACAAACCTCATTGGTCATTCAGAACAATAAAATTTTAGAAAAGCAGAAAGTGGCTAATAGAAACTATGCAACACAGGAAAGAACTTTGAATATACCTCTGACTGCATCCTTTCCTCAGCCTGATAGACAAGCGGACATGCCAAAGAGAAAGAGGGAAAGGAGGTTAGAGCATAAGCAGATCCAATTCTACATTCTTATTAATATGTATTACTACTGAATGGTCCTATTTGCATTCAAGCACAAGCAGAGACTCTTTCATGCGCTGCTAATGTACTGTATATTGTATATGTAATGTGTGCAGCATAGCTGTGACTGCTGGTAGCTTTCAGATATTTGGTTCTTACAGAAGAATATGTTGAAGATGCACTTGATGCCAGAGACAGAACAGAACCGTGAACTGAAAAATAGAGGTGAATATATTAGTATATAAGTAACATATACATGGCAAACAATTTTTTATTGTTTTCAGAGGAAAAGTAATCTGTAAAATCGATTTTATTTTACAGTGTTCATATTTTCAATACATAAAAGGGGAAGCATCACTTCTCATTAGTGGTCATGTAAAGGCAATCTGTTTGCAGAGAACGTTGCAGCTCTCTTCCTCTATTTTGCTAAGAAATCTTAATAAACTGCAACTGTTCCACTGAGAATGATGGCTTGTAAAAGTACATATCCTTTGTATGTAATTAAGCTTAAGTAACGCTTTCATCCAAAATGTAAAGTCTAGCATTAGGTGGAGTTTACAACATTAAGTTAAATCTGGGTCATCATCTGTTACCTGTGATACCTTCAGTGGTCCCAATAGCAATCTGCTGTAGGAAAATCTTGCACTTGAAACATGCATAGCTTTTGTCAACACCCCTCTCCTAATGCTTATCTGCACATTGTAAACAATGTAGTGCACCCAAGATGGCTGTCTTATCTGCAACTCTGTGTAGAAAAAAAGTGTATGGTTCTGATGTATTTGCAAGGATCTAGCTGAGTATTTTATCTCTCTCATTATGGGGTATATTCAATTAGTGTTGGATCCTCTTTGACACATCAGTATTCTATTGCGGCCCGTTTCCGCCCATTTCCCCGCTGATTCTGACCATTCATTTTCGTACTCTCTTATGGGCGAAAATGAATGGTCGAAAATAGACCCATTTTTTACCACGGCGGGGTCGAAAACACATGGATTAGCAGAGATTCCGTTCATCCATGTGTTTTTCGACATTTCGGAATTTTCGACAGGGCAGAAAACCGGAACTTCAATTGAATATTGAAGTGCCAAAAAGTGCAGATTATCGGCGGAAAGTGCCATCTTCCGCCCTGTAGAAAATTGCGAAACTAACTGAACATTGCCCTGTGTGTCAAGAGTTCCAAGCAGTGCCAATTTGCCCACTGTAATCCTACGTAGTGCGCCTAAAATGGGTGCCACACTCTTTGCAGCATCTCCAAGGACTCTAAGCTAAACCACTTTATTATGTTCACTTATTCTGTACTGTATTATGTTCATTCTATCTGTTAAGCGCCTTGAGTTCTACTGGAGAAAGTGCGCTATATAAATAAAATTATTATTATTATTATTATTATTATGTCACTTACAAATACACACACAGGCTATTAGCTCTGCTTTGTTTGAATTTAAATCACAGATAAATCACAAGCAAGCAAGCATGCAACCAGACATCATATGGTAAACTCCGACTAATACAGGATTTAAAATAATTTTCGATGCTCTTCCCTTTCAAGTGAACTCCACCAATTTAACTGTACTCACCATCATCAGAGGGATCTCTAAACGAGCCAGATCTAGTCATTGTTCCTTTGGGACGATCCGCAAGAGACAGTGAACTGCCCAAATTTGAAGATCCGAAAAGTTCAAAAGAAGAGTCTTGAGCGGGGATACTGCTAGAACGAGCAATACGGGGAGCAGAGGATGGACTCACTGTGAAGGGGGAAAGAAGAACTAAATCACTACTACCAGGATTTAACAAGGGATATTTTTAGAAAACTTGCAAACAAACTGCATAGTGACATGCTGTAACAAAACAAAGTTATGGCTCAAGGCACAAGCGAAGAAAGGAATCTTGTGCTGCAAGTAGAGTGATGTTAAGCAAGAACAGGGGCACAGAGAAGGGTGGTAGGCACAATGTACGTGGGCGCACATGATATGTCAAAGGAGCAACTGTGACGTAGAGTAGGAGATGGCCTAGCGCTACGAACAAGGCCAACAAATTGTGGTCATGCACCCAAACTCAGTCCTACTCATCTATGGAGGAAACCCCAAAAAGTTGCTGTAGCTGGGCCCCAAATTCCTCTTGGCAACCCTGAGCAAAACCAAAGCAATCTCTGCCCAAACTGAGAGATGAAGATGCTTGTAGAGAAAAAAAAGATAGAAAGGGGCAGTTTTAGGCAGTATGACTCTCGGTACAAACAATTGTTGAGCTCACTGAAGAAGCTGCTAAGTCTAAAGGGATAGACAGAAAGGGGTAATTCTGTCAATAACTGTTAATTTTGCCTCTGTACCCAGGTCAATGTCTCCAAGGCCGATTTAATTCAGAAGCAAAAAAAAAGCTGAAACTACAAGTTTCCGCTTTGTGAACAGCAATATAACGCTACCTCTAGCAAACAGGGAATAAATTGAAACCATCTGACATCACCACTTGTTAGTGGAAAACGTGGTATGTATAGTAGGAGTTAACTTCCTTAGAAGCCTGAAGATACATTAGATAAGTCACCTACATAAGTAGTGTCACATATTCCAAAATGCTGACATGTTCCAAACATTACAGACCTTAAACACAGCATAAAAAAGGAAACCTTTCACACAAAATATAAATAGACTGGTGTTAATTAAACATTATAGCAATTAGCATAATGACAACACTGCATAATACATGTATAATTATTATGGGTAAAAATAAATAAATACAGAAACAACATGTTAAACAACCCTAAAAAGAATTAAAAAAAAACAACAACAATGCTATGAAACAAACTTTATGTCCCATGTCAAATTCAATCCTTATGGATCTCTAAAGATCTGTGCCTCAACTGTAGCTAATTTATGAACTGATTTCCTTCCTCACGGCTGAGGTTTAACTTTCCATGTATCTTGAAAACTAATCAAAGATACAGGAAGTTCTGCTGTTTGGAGTTAATAAAATGATAGGAATTTGAGCAGTGCCATGCTCATCAATATATTCCCTGTATTTATGTATAGGCTAACACCTTACTGGCTAGGACTGGCTAGACAGCTAGTAAAGTATACTACAGAATCTATGTAGTGACCGCAACTACAATCTAAAAAAAAAAAAAAAAAAAAAATCACCGTCAAATCCCACCTCTAAATACATCTGGGGGACGATCCATTAGCTCTGGGTATATAGGGCCTAATTGGGTAAGTATTGCAAACTCTGCTAATTAACAGACTTTGCAATCCTTTGGATCGCATGCTGGGGGCCGCCCATTGTAGGGCAAGGCCGCCCAGCATGCTGACCGCCGCCTTCCCCACCCCCCTTGGTGAAGCAGAAATTGCAATCACATTGCAGTTTCTGCTACATTGCAGGAATTAAGGATGCCTCCTGCTGCCATGTTCCCGATCACGGTGGCTGCATGTGACGTCACACAGCCGCCGCGATCACGCCCCCGTTCGCCCGCACCACTCCCGTTTGGACAGCCCCGGGGGACAAATCCCTGCAGAGCTGGCAATGCAGGGGTGATCGAGCTGTGGACAGACGACGCCAGGGGATGCAGGGACACTGGGGAAGGGCTACTGTGAGAGTGTGCGGGCCAGACAGAAACTGAACAGCAGCAGGCCAGAGCTCCCTTCACAGTGTCTGCTTCCTCTCCAGCCCAGTGTCCCCCACCCTTACTGACCCCCTCATCCCAGTGTCTCCCATCCTGCCAGCCCAGTGTTCCCCTTCCCTACCCAACCAGCCCACTGTGCCCATCTCCCTGCCCCTCTGCAAGATCCCCAACAGCCAGTCCAGTCAAAGTGCCCCCTCATTCAGTCCAGTGTTCCCCGTTCTACAGCCTAGTGTTCCCCTCACCCCACCATCCCATCCAGACCAATGATATATACACTGCTTTCTGTCTCCCAATATCTCTCCCCATCACTTATCTCTCCTATCAGCCTCTCCCTGTCACCAAATCTCTCTCTCCGTCATCTTGTAAGTCACCCACAACGTCCCCCTGTCACCTATTCCCTGGCGTCACCCACTGCTTCATAGATACGGCATTCTCTTTGAAGCCACACCCACTTTTTCTGGAGTACACGTGCCTTTGGCGTGCTCTGAAGTACCTCCCCTCATTTCCTCCGTCATGGTACCCCCATGTAACTTTGTTCTGGATCCGCCCCTGGGTGAAGCTGTCTGGGTTGGTGAAGGGTCATAACTGAAAGGCACTGCCGACAGCAGGCCTCATTAGGGGAGAGTCTCAGTCACCCCCACATCTGTGCACCAATCTGAGTTAGTTCCAGTGAGTGTCAGTGTGTCTGTGCGTCTCTCTACTTTGAGAAAATTGGTGTCAGTGGACCCACTTTTTAGTAAATGAGTGGGTCCCACAGGACTGTCATTTACAATGTTATTCATAATCAGTCAGCACCTTATCCCCTCCCTACCCCCAGCACAGCCTGCCCTTACCCCCACTACTGCTTGCACTTAACCCCTTTACCTCATGGTTTATGTAGAGTATGTGGACACAATTTTTTTTTAACTGAGCACGATTACTGTTAAAAGCATTATTCCTACCCAAAATGGTTAATAAAAGGAATATAATGGCGTGAAAGAAAAAAAGTATAAAAATTCAGCATGTCGTGGATATTGACATTCCGGTATTTCCTATTGCGGATAATCTAGTATGAAAATATGTTCGTATCATATGGTCATAGGGGATGCACTCGGCATCCTAGTAGCCTGGATGCCAGCGGTCATGTGAATGACGCCGGAAACCAGACACCGCTAGGGACACCGGCGCCAGAACACAGACCGCTGGAATGCCAAAGGTGAGTATCAGGGTTAGGGTTAAGCACTGTGGGGGTGGTTAGGCGTACCCCCCAAGGGTTAGTCCTAGCCACCACCCCCACACGGATTAGCCCTAGCCGCCAGCCCCCCAAGTGTTAGGGTAGTGGGAAGAGAGGGGTTAAATACTTACCCCTGTCCAGTGTCTGAATCCTCATTGTCAGGATGGTGTGGTCGGTCATGTGACCGTCGACATCCCAAATGCCGCTATTTCATACCGGACCCTCTCATAGCGCCTCAGTTAATTCTTCAACCCTCTGTTTAAAATTAGCATCATCAGAGCAAATATAACCCAGCTTAATGTACTGTCCCTCCAGTAAGATCACGGATACAGGTTTTTTTTTTCAGAGTTGTTAGCAAACCAAAAAAGCACACTTATGGGCAAAACCATGTTGCACTACAGGTGGGGCAGACGTAACATGGGCAGAGAGTTATTGGGTATGGTATGATCAAACTGAAATCTAAATTGCAGTGTCAAAGTAAAGCAACCAGTATTTACCATGCACAGAAACAATATAACCCACCCAAACCTAAATCTCTCTGCATATTACATCTGCTCCACCTGCAGTTCGATATGGTTTTGCTGAATTACTAACTTTTTTGCAACTTTGAATAACCCCCACAGTGCGGTAGATGGCAGCTATCAGACTTTACAGAACAACTGTTCTCAACTCAAGTACCTCCAACAGATCATATTTTCTGAATTTATTTAATAATGCACAGGTGAGTGGATTTATTTTGCTGAGTGAGTAATTTTTCCACCTGTTTCCATAGACCGATATCCTGAAAACATGACTTGCTGGGAGTACTAGAGGACTGGAGTTGAGAACAACTTCTATAGATTACACAATTAATGTATTTACAAGAAAATGGATAAATATTTTATGAACTTCTAAATTAAATTGTAACTATGACATTATGTAACCTGTAAATTCAGCAACACAAACAAAAAAAACAAACAAAAGTATTTATCCGTAGACCAAACCTGTACTACATTCAGTGTAATTGAATAAACTGACAACAGGTGTAAATTAGAGATGTGCGGTGGACACTTATCGGGTTGTCTGTTTGATTTTGGATCTGGATCCCCGCTCGTATTTTGGATCTGGATTGGTTTTGCCAAAACCACCCTTTCAGGTTTTGGTTTTGGATCTGGATGATTTAAAAAAAAAAAAAAAAAAAAACCACAAAAAAACCAGCTCAAATCACTGCATTTGGGGGTAAATTTTGATCCTACGGTATTATTAACCTCAATAACATTAATTTCCACTCATTTCCAGTCTATTCTGAACACCTCACAATATTGTTTTTAGGCCAAAAGGTTGCACAGAGGTCGCTGGATGACTAAGCTAAGCGACTCCCAAGTGGGGGGAACAAACACCTGGTCCATCTAGGAGTGGCACTGCAGTGTAAGACAGGATGGCACTTTTAAAAACTAGGCCCCAAAGAGCACATACTGCAAAGGAGAAAAAAAAAAAAAAAAAAAAAAAAGAGGTGCAAGATGGAATTGTCCGTGAGCCTTCCCACCCACTCTTATGTTATATAAACAGGACATGCACAATTTAACAAACCAATCATTTCAGCAACAGGGTTTGCCACACGACTGTGGCTGAAATGATTGGTTTGTTTGGGCCCCCACCAAAAAAGCAATTAATCTCTCCTTGCACAAACTGGCTCTACAGTGTCAAGATGTCGTCCTCATCCCCATATCCTGCCCCCCCCCCCCCCCCCCCTTCAGTATTTACATCCTCATCTACACAGAGAAATAATAACAAACAGAAACACATAATTTAGGCGTCAGTGGACTGCTCATGATATTACCCAAAGTTTCTGAACTTGACAATGACTTATGATGAATGTGCTGCAGGTGACGTATAATGGAGGATGTTCCAAGGTGGTTAACGTCCTTACCCCTACTTATTATGGATTGACAAAGGCAACAGACGGCTTGATACCTGTTGTCCAGATTTGTGGAGAAACAATTCCACAATGAAGAGGTGGCTTTTTTGGTATTTTACCCAGGCATGGCAATGGGCTTTTTCATCCCATGGACAACAACTGTCTTCACTGGTGCCGTATTCAAACAAACCACATCACCATCCTTATCGTCAACTTACTCCTCAGCGCCAGCTACACCCATATCCTCCTTATCCTGGTGTACTTCTACAGTGACAATCTCAATATCAGCAACTGGACTGGCGGTGCTCCTCCCAGCACTTGCAGGGGGCGTGCAAATGGTGGTAGGAGCCTCCTCTTCCCATACAGCGTTGTGAAGGTCAGGCTTAGACATCGCAAACGCAGACAGTGTATTTTCACAACACCCCTGTAATTTTACAGCATACAAGACAGGGCCAGTGTACATTGATTTTCACTGCACCCCTGAATTTTTACAACATACAGGGCCAGTGTAATGTTATTTGAACAGCAACACCCCTATATTTTACAGCATACAGGAGGACAGTGCCCCTGCACCCTGTGCAACACAGTGACAGCGTGAACAATAACACCCATGTACAGCTGCAGCACATGAAACACCAGTGACAGCCAGGACAGCACCCCTAACACAGCACAGGTACACCACAGTGACTGCAGAGCACACACTAAACCCACCCCCTGCCACCACCCACAGAGAGAGACAGAGGTTTGCCTCCCTCACTCTCCAAGTCCGGAGTGAAAATGGCTGTGACACGCGGCTTTTTATATGGGATCCAAATCCCGCGAGAATCTGACAGCGAGATGATGACGTTTTGCCTCGTTCTGGTTTCTGAGTCTATATTGAGCTTGGTACCAGGCTGGGAGCGCGAAGTTCGGTTCTCAGGGAACCGAACCCGCTCATCTTTAGTGTAAATCCCTCAAACCAAGGATATACTCAAAAATAATTCAGTTACTCCATCTGTGATGCCTAACCATGAAATATTCTCAACCAACTGGCTAGTAACATGTGCTTTCACTGTGTTCATATATTAAATGTAGCAGTTTATAACTAAAGTATTTTAAACAAAATATTCATTTAAAAGTGAAGAATGACAGAATGTCACTTTCAGGAGTGAGCACAATTTTACAGAGTAACAGGCAAATATAAAACCCAAACTAGCTAAAGCTACTCCTCTGTGGTCAGTAACATTGTTGTCTAGGGAGACTCTGCCGCTTGTTACCATGGGATTTTGATTGTAGGTAAATTGACTGCATCCCGTTAAGGGATCAGTATGATTTACCTACAATCAGAATTCAACAATTGACCGATGGTGACAATACCGACACAGTGAAAATATCGACATGGTCAAAATACAGACAATTAAAATGTTGACAAGTCAAAAAGTCGACACAGGTTTTTCCATTTTTTTGGGGGGGAGGTGTATGTTGACATAGGTCAACATGGACACCGTATAGGTGTCCGCGTCCCCTCGCCAAGCTTCGGGCGCGGTGCCTCGCTGCGCTCGGCACACTATTATAATTCTCCCTCTATGTCCACTGGGATGGTAAAATATGAACATGTCTGTTTCAATGAAAAACTCAAGTTGATTTTTTGACCTGTCGACATTTTAAATTTAGGTATTTCGACTGTGTCGACATTTTTAAATGTCAGTATTTTGACCATGTCAGTATTTTGACATTGTCTGTATTTTGACCATCGGTCAATTGTTGTTGGCATTTTGACCATCGGGATTTTGATTGTAGGTAAATTGACTGCATCCCGTTACCATGTGTGTTTATGCAAAGTAAGCACATCAGCAACATTGGTTCATGTCCAGTTTTAAAGACCAATTACATAATTAAGATTATTTGTATCAAATTCCTCTTTGGTAAATAGCCACTTAAAAAAAATAAAAAAAGCAACACAAAACAGTAAAGGTGGGTACACACCTAAAGCTATATCTGCAGATGGTACACACTGACCAACCATCACTGCCATCTGCAGATATATCTGTGGTTGAGGACATACACACTGACAGATCGTCGTCATGAAATATGCCAAATCTTCCTGCAATTTACATAATGGGCTGGCCTTCTACAGAGCACACAGATAAAGGAACAGCCTTTCCTTTCTCTGTGTTCCCCCCGCCCCCCCCCCCCATTCCCCCATCTCTCTCTAAAGGTGCATACACACGGAACGATTATACCGACAATGTGGGCGTTCCCAATCGATAGGAATGACACATTGTTTCACATTGTTCCGTGTATGAACAATAACGATGCCAATGCGCGCACCAGCGGGTTGCTAGAGACAGCCTCAGATCTTTTGTACATGCAAGAATATTTGGGGCTGTCAGTAGCGATGCCATGCTGTCGTATGCAGCACAGCACCACTACCCCCACCGTAGTTAGTCGCTCCCAGCATTGGCAAGTGTGTGTGCACTCACCAATGCCGGCCCATCGCCGGTCATGATGTGTTGTTCATTGACACATTGTGCCGTGTACAGGCACCATTACTCTTTCCCTCTCTCCCAATGTCTCGCCCCCTCCATCTCCTACAATACTACATGTTTCGGAGGAGACAAATTATAACTAACATATAACTAGTGCGCGGAACTGACTTGCCTCCACAAAACCCCTTACGGCACACACTGGCCAAGGTACACGCAGCTCCAGCTGGTAGGGTCTCCCAATGTCAAGGTCTCCTGCTGGCTGGAGCACCTACTGATGGCTTCTTTAGGTGACTGCTCACAGCACCAGCAGTAGGACAACCTCTCGACACCCGATAACCCCCCCCCCCCCCCCATATTGTCAGAGCTCTCCAGCACCTGCTCACCTCCTCACCCTTGATGGTCACAGCATTGGCACCAGCCCCCCTTCCTCCCCCCATGCACAATGTCTGCTGATAGACATTAATACTAAGTAGTATCCTATGTGTGTTCCGGAACATGGCATGCTGGGTGTAGGGATCAGGTGTAATCAGTAGGTCTATCAGCCCTGTGTGTCCCGGCGCATGGCATGCTGGGTGCAGGGATCAGGCATAGGGATCTGTAGGCTCATAAGCCCTGTGTTCCGGTGCATGGCATGCTGGGTGTAGGGATCAGGTGTAGCGATCAGTAGGAGTATCAGCCCTGTGTGTCCCGGCACATGGCATGCTGGGTGCAGGGATCAGGCATAGGGATCTGTAGGCTCATAAGCCCTGTGTTCCGGTGCATGGCATGCTGGGTGTAGGGATCAGGTGTAGCGATCAGTAGGAGTATCAGCCCTGTGTGTCCCGGCACATGGCATGCTGGGTGCAGGGATCAGGCATAGGGATCTGTAGGCTCATAAGTCCTGTGTTCCGGTGCATGGCATGCTGGGTGTAGGGATCAGGTGTAATCAGTAGGTCTATCAGCCCTGTGTGTCCCGGCGCATGGCATGCTGGGTGCAGGGATCAGGCATAGGGATCTGTAGGCTCATAAGCCCTGTGTTCCGGTGCATGGCATGCTGGGTGTAGGGATCAGGTGTAGCGATCAGTAGGAGTATCAGCCCTGTGTGTCCCGGCACATGGCATGCTGGGTGCAGGGATCAGGCATAGGGATCTGTAGGCTCATAAGCCCTGTGTTCCGGTGCATGGCATGCTGGGTGTAGGGATCAGGTGTAGGGATCAGTAGGAGTATCAGCCCTGTGTGTCCCGGCACATGGCATGCTGGGTGCAGGGATCAGCAGGTGTATCAGCCCTGTGTGCGCCTTGCTGGGTGCAGGGGGAGTTCGTGTAGCGACGTCAGTGCAGGAGTCCCAGGGACTACACATGCTTGCATGCCCGCTGCCCTCACCTCAGTAAGGGCGGGATGTACTGTCACTGATCGCAGGTCATTGCTGGTCAACGCAATGATGCTAATCGCGTATGTACTAACATATGCGATTAGTATCACAGAGCGATGCCAGGGGTTGTCATGCGATCAGTGATGGTCCGCAGGACAAGGTTTGTGGCGGCTTCCGTCACCTCCCAGCCCCGGGAGGTGACGAGCTGGGAGTCCCCGTGATCCTCCTTCTCCCCCCTGCAGCTGAAAGGAGACAAGGCTGTGCTGCGGGGGAGAAGGAGGAGGGGGTCCGTGGGTAGAGAGATCGTCGTGAGCGGCGCAGTTCGGCGGCGGAATGCGGCAACGTTAAGAAGCCCATATGCTTCTATGGGGTATCGCCATCAAAAGATGGCGATACCCCCGGCGGCGTAATCCCAGCGGTGGGGCCTTAGTACATATGAAAATGCGGTAAAAACCCCGAAAACGGGGGTTTTACCGCATTTTCCCTTTAGTACATCCCGCCCTCAATGCGGAGCTCCACGCTCCGTCCGCTCCCCGGGGTCTCCTCCCGGTTTAGCACGACCAGATGAAGGCTCTCCATAGTGGCTAATGCCCACAACTCCAGCACAGGTCACTGCTCTGGCTGCAGTGCAGAAGCTTCTGCTAATTCCATAAGGACATCACTGACGTGAGTATACATTTGCATAATCCAGCCGACCTACATAATGGACGAGCCTATATATCGCATTGGCAGGTCGTCCATACACACAGCACGATGCACCAATATATATACAGATATACTGGTCATTGGCTGCGTTGCAGGGCCCACTCGATATGTCTATGAACGACAGTTCACCAACAAATCGTTTATACACACCCGCTGATCAGGTAACGATATATTGGCTGATCAATTGATCGGCCAATATATCTGCCAGTGTGTACCAAGCATGAAGCACTCTAATTTCAGAAAGAATAGCAACACATTCTTATACTTAATGAAATAATATTCAGTATAATACACTGATTATTCTGTTTATAGAGTCAAAAGAAGAAGCCTAATGTTGGTTCATTTCTAATATACTAAGTGCGGAAATCCTTTTACCTGTGATGAAGCATCGGGAGCGTAAAACTGGAGTTTTCTGCATTTTTCCCCCAATGCTTCACCAATATATATATATATATATATATATATTTTTTTTTTTTTTATTTTTTTTTACGGAGTATCCAATTACATCTCCCTTATAAAGAAAGAAAATAATAAGAATTTACTCACCGGTAATTCTATTTCTCGTAGTCCGTAGTGGATGCTGAGGACTCCGTAAGGACCATGTGGAATAGACGGGCTCCGCAGGAGACTGGGCACTCTAAAGAAAGATTCAGTACTATCTGGTGTGCACTGGCTCCTCCCTCTATGCCCCTCCTCCAGACCTCAGTTAAGGAAACTGTGCCCGGAAGAGCTGACATTACAAGGAAAGGATTTTGGAATCCAGGGTAAGACTCATACCAGCCACACCAATCACACTGAACAACTTGTGATAAACTTACCCAGTTAACAGTATGAACAACAACTGAGCATCACTCAACCGATGCTACATAACCATAACCCTTTGTTAAGCAATAACTATATACACGTATTGCAGAAAGTCCGCACTTGGGACGGGCGCCCAGCATCCACTACTGACTACGAGAAATAGAATTACCGGTGAGTAAATTCTTATTTTCGCTAACGTCCTAGTGGATGCTGGGGACTCCGTAAGGACCATGGGGATTATACCAAAGCTCCAAAACGGGCGGGAGAGTGCGGATGACTCTGCAGCACCGTATGGGCAAACACCAGGTCCTCCTCAGCCAGGGTATCAAACTTGTAGAATTTTGCAAATGTGTTCGAACCCGACCAAGTAGCAGCTCGGCAAAGCAGTAATGCCGAGACCCCTCGGGCAGCCGCCCAAGAAGAGCCCACCTTCCTTGTGGAATGGGCTTTCACTGATTTTGGATGCGGCAATCCAGCCGCAGAATGAGCCTGCTGAATCGTGTTACAGATCCAGCGAGCAATGGTTTGCTTTGAAGCAGGAGCACCCAGCTTGTTGGATGCATACAGGATAAACAGCGAGTCAGTTTTCCTGACTCCAGCCGTCCTGGCAACATAGATCTTCAAAGCCCTGACTACATTAAGCAACTTGGAATCCTCCAAGTCACGAGTAGCCGCAGGCACCACAATGGGTTGGGTTCAAATGAAAAGATGACACCACCTTTGGCAGAAACTGCGGACGAGTCCGCAATTCTGCCCTATCCATATGGAAAACCAGATAGAGGCTTTTACATGACAAAGCCGCCAATTCTGACACACGCCTAGCTGAGGCTAAGGCCAACAGCATGACCACTTTCCACGTGAGATACTTTAGCTCCACTGTCTTAAGTGGCTCAAACCAGTGGGATTTCAGGAAACCCAAGACCACGTTAAGATCCCAAGGTGCCACTGGTGGCACAAAAGGAGGCTGAATATGCAGCACTCCCTTAACAAACGTCTGAACCTCAGGCAGTGAAGCCAGTTCTTTTTTAAAGAAAATGGATAGGGCCGAAATCTGGACCTTTATGGACCCTAATTTTAGGCCCATAGTCACACCTGACTGTAGGAAGTGCAGGAATCGACCCAGCTGGAATTCCTCTGTAGGGGCCTTCCTGGCCTCACACCAAGCAACATATTTTCGCCATATACGGTGATAATGTTTTGCTGTCACGTCCTTCCTAGCCTTTATCAGCGTAGGAATAACTGCATCCGGAATGCCCTTTTCTGCTAGGATCCGGCGTTCAACCGCCATGCCGTCAAACGCAGCCGCGGTAAGTCTTGGAACAGACAGGGCCCCTGTTGCAACAGGTCCTGTCTGAGAGGCAGAGGCCATGGGTTCTCTGTGAGCATTTCTTGCAGTTCCGGGTACCAAGTCCTTCTTGGCCAATCCGGAACAATAAGTATTGTTCTCACTCCTCTTTTTCTTACGATTCTCAGTACCCTGGGTATGAGAGGAAGAGGAGGAAACACATACACCGACTGGAATACCCACGGTGTCACCAGTGCGTCCACAGCTATCGCCTGAGGGTCCCTTGACCTGGCGCAATACCTCTTTAATTTTTTGTTGAGGCGGGACGCCATCATGTCCACCTGTGGCAGTTCCCATCGATTTACAATCTGCGTGAAGACTTCTTGATGAAGTCCCCACTCTCCCGGGTGGAGGTCGTGTCTGCTGAGGAAGTCTGCTTCCCAGTTGTCCACTCCCGGAATGAACACTGCTGACAGTGCTTGCACGTGATTCTCTGCCCAACGAAGAATCCTGGTGGCTTCCGCCATTGCCACCCTGCTTCTTGTGCCGCCCTGGCGGTTTACATGAGCGACTGCCGTGATGTTGTCTGACTGAATCAGCACTGGTTGGTCTCAAAGCAGAGGCTCCGCTTGACTCAGGGCGTTGTATATGGCCCGTAGCTCCAGGATATTTATGTGCAGACAAGTCTCCTGACTTGACCACAGCCCTTGGAAGTTTCTTCCTTGAGTGACTGCCCCCCACCCTCGGAGGCTTGCATCCGTGGTCACCAGGACCCAGTCCTGTATGCCGAAACTGCGGCCCTCGAGGAGGTGAGCACCT
Source organism: Pseudophryne corroboree (assembly GCF_028390025.1). Lineage (NCBI taxonomy): Eukaryota > Metazoa > Chordata > Amphibia > Anura > Myobatrachidae > Pseudophryne > Pseudophryne corroboree. Next base: position 644,516,862 of record NC_086445.1, on the reverse strand, counting down.
TGTAGCCACCACAGAAGAGACACCCTGGCCCTGGGGGACAGGGTGATCATCCGATGCATCTGAAGATGCGATCCGGACCACTTGTCCAGCAGATCCCACTGAAAGATCCTCGCATGGAACCTGCCGAAGGGAATGGCTTCGTATGACGCCACCATCTTTCCCAGTACTCGTGTGCAGTGATGCACCGACACCTGTTTTGGCTTTAGGAGGTCTCTGACCAGAGTCACGAGCTCCTGAGCCTTCTCCTCCGGGAGAAACACCTTCTTCTGGTCTGTGTCCAGAATCATGCCCAGGAAGGGCAGACGCGTCGCAGGAATCAGCTGCGACTTTGGAATGTTCAGAATCCAGCCGTGCTGACGCAACACTTCCTGAGAGTGTGCTACGCTGATCAGCAACTGCTCCCTGAACCTCGCCTTTATGAGGAGATCGTCCAAGTATGGGATAATTGTAACCCCTTGCTTCCGAAGGAGCACCATCATTTCCGCCATCACCTTGGTAAAAACTCTCGGTGCCGTGGACAGGCCAAACGGCAACGTCTGGAATTGGTAATGACAGTCCAGTACCACAAACCTGAGGTACTCTTGATGAGGCGGATAAATGGGGACATGCAAGTAAGCATCCTTGATGTCCAGAGACACCATAAAATCCCCCTCTTCCAGACTTGCAATGACCGCTCTGAGCGATTCCATTTTGAACTTGAATTTCTTCAGATAAATGTTCAGGGATTTTAAATTTAAAATGGGTCTGACCGAACCGTCCGGTTTCGGTACCACAAACATAGTGGAATAGTAGCCCCTTCCCCGTTGAAGGGGGGGAACCTCTACCACCACCTGCTGGAGAAAAAGTTTGTGAATTGCCGCCAACACTATCTCCCTTTCCATGGGGGAAGTTGGTAAGGCCGATTTTAGGTAACGGTGAGGGGGCGTCACCTCGAATTCCAGCTTGTATCCCTGAGACACAATTTGTATAGCCCAAGGATCCACCTGTGAGCGAACCCACTGGTGGCTGAAATGTCGGAGACGCGCCCCCACGGCTCCTGGCTCCGCCTGTGGAGCCCCAGCGTCATGCGGTGGATTTAGTGGAAGCCGGGGAAGACTTTTGTTCCTGGGAACTAGCTGCATGGTGCAGCTTTTTTCCTCTACCCCTGCCTCTGGCAAGAAAGGACGTGTGATGCCTAGCATCTGTCCCTCCGACCCCTCCTAACTACAACTGCAGCTGCTGCCCGGTTGCTAGGCAACTAACGTGGTCCTGACAATTACCTGGAGGACACTAGGACCCAGGATGAAAGAACCTGCAGGCTCAAGGGGATTGGCGGGCCGGAGAGCGGGAGAAGTGTAGGCGGGACTGGCGCCTAGAAGAGAAGTCAGGCGAGAGGAAGGACGAAGCTGCGGCGGCTGAGGAGACGGAGTGCGCCCCGTCGCTGAACCGAGGTGACGGAGTGCGCCCTGCCGCTGAACCGAGGAGACGGACGGAAGGGGAGTGACGCAAGAAGAGCGCGTCGGAGAGTGCTGGCGGGCGGCGACAAGGAGGGAGACGCGCTGCACCGGCCAACAAGGAGAGCTGTGAGCCGCGGCCAGGAGGACTGGGGCAGCGGGAGCCGCCTGCACGAGAGCGGACCGCACTGCCGCCTCAGGGGAGAGCTAGACGCCGACTGAGGGGATCGGGCGCTGCTGCAGAGGACGTCCTCGCGCCAGCCGGGAGAAGAGAACCAGGTACTGCCAAATCTGCCCAGCCTTCCCCCCTTTACTCTACCAGCGAGAGACGCCCTACAGGGGTCCAGGGACCGCCAACCCCATCTACCCCGGCCCTGACCAGTCGCACCGGTTTCCTCTCATAATATGCCCCCCTCAACACACACGCAGTGATACCGTTACGGAAAGAGTCCCCTGAGCCACAACAAGCCTGACCACGTGGCCTCATTTGGGGTCAAAGCGCCACCTACCACCAATCCCCGCGACTATATCACAGGATACGGGCCGGCCCTAAGGGAACAACGCCACTTACCTGCATCCCCTTCCCATGTTGTACTTAGGGAGGTGCACCCAGCGAGACAACTGACACTGTTCCCAGCGGAGGTAGTTGTCCGTACCCCAAGACTTCCACTTCCGAGGATAATAGCACCGCGTACTGTGTGCAGGACTTACCAAGCTCTCCCATTGGGGAATAGACGTAACTCCAGTGACATTACCGTGCAAACGCACGTTTGAACTTCTCCGGATTATATGGATTTTGGGCCAAAGATCCCTTTATTGAGTTCATAGTGCCACCTAGTGGCATGTTCAACGTACTGCCTGTCTATTCATGAAACTTGCTTTTCTAAAGACCCCTTTTTGGGATGTTAAAGTTCTGAAATGCATTTGTGTCATTATTATGCTATTTTCATATTGCTTTTGTGAATGATATGTGAGCAATGGTAATGAACTTAACCGAAACGTGCTAGGTTTACTAACCGCAAACCCAGTTTCCCTGAACGGGGATTAGCCGCTTTTACAATAAATCTTTGTTACCGTATCCCACCGTAGTGGTCCTCTCACATTTGGGGGGGGGGGGGGGGGGGGGGTGTTGTCTATACTGGGGTATCTCCGTCCCTTCTGCCCAGGTTCTGCACAGGTGTCCTCCGCAGATTCCAACAGACTTCGCACAAGCAGGAACTGGACGACCGGACCAGCCGGAACGGGACAGACGCGAGACTCCAGGTACGCTTAACCACATATCACAGACGCACCTCTGACCTTCTTGCTCTTCTGAGAACGAAAGGACTGCATTTGGTAATACGGTGCTTTCTTAGGCTGTGGAGGGACATAAGGCAAGAAATTTGACTTCCCAGCCGTAGCTGTGGAAACTAGGTCCGAGACCGTCCCCAAACAATTCCTCACCCTTATAAGGTAAAACCTCCATGTGTTTTTTAGAGTCGGTATCCCCTGTCCATTGCCGAGTCCATAAGACCCTTCTGGCAGAAATGGACATTGCGTTTACTCTAGAGCCCAGCAGGCAAAGGTCCCTCTGGGCATCCCGCATATATAGGACCGCGTCCTTGATATGTGCCAGGGTCAGTAGAACAGTGTCCCTGTCCAGGGTATCTATCTCCTCAGACAGAGTATCCGTCCATGCAGCTACCGCACTACACATCCAGGCCGAAGCAATTGCTGGCCTCAGCAGTGTGCCAGAATGTGTATAAACAGACTTCAGGATAGCTTCCTGCTTTCTATCCGCAGGATCCTTTAGGGTGGCCGTATCCTGAGACGGCAGGGCCACCTTCTTAGACAAGCGTGTCAACGCCTTGTCTACCCTAGGGGAGGATTCCCAGCGTAACCTGTCCGTTGGCAGGAAAGGATACGTCATAAGTAATCTCTTGGAAATTATCACCTTCCTGTCAGGGGAATCCCACGCTTTTTCACATAATTCATCACTTCATGCTTTTTCTCCCCATACATATAAATCCTCTTGTCAGGGACAGGATTTTCCTCAAAATGTGTAATACATCCTTCATTGCTACAATCATGTAGCGGATGGCTTTAGTCATTTTAGGCTGCAACTTTGCCTCATCGTCATCGACACTGGAGTCAGATTCCGTGTCGACATCTGTGTCAACTATCTGGGATAGTGTGCGCTTTTGAGACCCTGACGGCCTCTGCGCTGTAGGATCAGGCATGGGTTGAGACCCTGACTGTCCCAAGGTTACAGTTTTATCCAATCTGTTATGCAAGGAGTTTACATTATCATTTAACACCTTCCACATATCCATCCAATCAGGTGTCGGCACCGTCGGCGGCGACACCACACTCAGCTGCACTTGTTCTGCCTCCACATATCCTTCCTCATCAAACATGTCGACACAGGCGTACCGACACACAGCACACACACAGGGAATGCTCTGACTGAGGACAGGACCCCACAAAGGCTTTTGGGGAGACAGAGAGAGAGTATGCCAGCACACACCCCAGCGCTATATAACCCAGGGATTACACTGTACCTTAGTGTTTACCCCGTAGCTGCTGTTAAATATATCTCTGCGCCTAAATTTATGTGCCCCCCCCTCTCTTTTTTACCATCTATTGCACCTGTATACTGCAGGGGAGAGCCTGGGGAGCGTCCTTCCAGCGGAGCTGTGAAGAGAAAATGGCGCTGGTGTGCTGAGGAAGAAGGCCCCGCCCCCTCAGCGGCGGGCTTCTGTCCCGCTTTAATGTGTAAAAAATGGCGGGGGCTCGGGCATATATACAGTCCCAGACTGTATATATGTCTATTTTTGCCAAAAAGGTAATTAATTGCTGCCCAGGGCGCCCCCCCCTGCGCCCTGCACCCTACAGTGACCGGAGTGTGCGGTGTGCTGTGGGAGCAATGGCGCACAGCTGCAGTGCTGTGCGCTACCTTAAGTGAAGACAGGAGTCTTCAGCCGCCGACTTCGATGTCTTCATGCTTCTGCTGCTTCTGTTCTTCTGGCTCTGCGAGGGGGACGGCGGCGCGGCTCCGGGAACGGACGATCAAGGTTAGGTACCTGTGTTCGATCCCTCTGGAGCTAATGGTGTCCAGTAGCCTAAGAAGCGCTACCTAGCTGCCGTGAGTAGGTTTGCTTCTCTCCCCTCAGTCCCACGTAGCAGAGAGTCTGTTGCCAGCAGAAGCTCTCTGAAAATAAAAAACCTGACAAAATACTTTCTTTTCTAGCAAGCTCAGGAGAGCCCACTAGGAGCACCCAGCTCGGCCGGGCACAGATTCTAACTGAGGTCTGGAGGAGGGGCATAGAGGGAGGAGCTAGTGCACACCAGATAGTACTAAATCTTTCTTTAGAGTGCCCAGTCTCCTGCAAAGCCCGTCTATTCCCCATGGTCCTTACGGAGTCCCCAGCATCCACTAGGACGTTAGAGAAACATAAGTTCAGTGAAACCTGTATGCTTTCGCTGCCAAGGACCTGAAAAGCTGTCTCTTATCAGGGATTTTGTGTCGCCTGCCTGAGGCAGGTGAAACAAAATCCTGATACGCCACGGTGACCCGTCAGTGTCCCATGTAACATAGAATTTGACGGCAGATAAGAACCACTTGGCCCATAGCAAGCTGGGACTGCAGTGAGGGCGCCCGAGAGCCGGTACTCAGCTATATGACACCCGGCGGGGAACCCGGAGCAGCGTCGTGACCCGCATACCCACTCTTCCCCCACACAAGGTAACAGTCGCATGACGGGGAGCTATCATGTGACCAGGGACCTGAAGGTTGTCATGCTACCCTGTCTGCACCAGAAACTGTCAGGAGCAAGCAGTAACACAAAAACCCTGATAAGCTGCAGCTCGTGCTTGACATACACCATACAATTATTTGGCATCTCACCGATTTAACCAATTTGTACAGAGTTTCTGTTCGTTTTCCAGTGTGTGGGATTGACATTTGTTCCTATCCATTACCAGATTTTCATTCCAAGCATCCAGATTGGACAGTCTACCCCAGTGGTTCTCAACCTCGGTCCTCAAGTACCCCCAACAGTTCATGTTTTCCAGGTCACCTAGCTGGTGCACAGGTGTATTCATTACTTACTGACACATTTTAAAAGACCCACAGCTGGAGCAAATTATTTCACTTGCAATCCTGTGAGGAGACCTGGAAAACATGAACTGCTGGGGGTACTTCAGGACCAGGGTTGAGAACCACTGGTGTACCCAATAATTGTATAGTATATGCCCAGATTAAGTTACAGAAGTCATATTCTAGTCCATATTTATTTGGCTGGATAGGTGTAGGCTTGGATCATCCCTGATTTATTTTCTTTTATTTTTTTTCTCTTACAACAAAATGAGCAGCGGTGCGGGCAGATACTGCAAGCACCCGCACGAACACTGGAGCCGATGTGGCAGCAATGGCGACCAGGTCGGTGACTTCCACCGTGTACCTCCAGGACTGTGGCACCTCTTGAGGACCTGCAGCCGTAAACAGAACTGGGACGGTAAGACTGGCTGCCTGTTTGCAGGGAGCCACGACATGGCGGCAAACCTCCACGCTAGCGGGAGACGGCAGGTGCAGTGGAGGCCCAGGTAAACGGCACCTATTTTCTGCTAGTCTACCAGGGCATTTGCCACAGGTCAGAGCTGGGTCCTGGGGGTTTTGCACCTGGGGGAAGGTGAGCCTAGCCTGTAGCACCTGCCCCACCACTGAGCCTTGCTTAAAGCCAGGCTTTCTGCCTGCCTCAGGATTACTTCTCCTCCCTCTAACCTGCGCCTGATAATTACAGAAGGTGCTGTAGGTTAAGATCATTGTACTAGCAGGAGTACTGTGTTGGTGTAATTTACCACATTACTACACCAGCACGTTTTGACCTCAGTCTTTTTCAAGGTGTGTCTTGAAAAAGACTGAGGTCGAAACGCGTTGGTGAGGGACTGGAGGATATGGTGACGGACTGACGGACTACTGCTACACTGACCTTTCGGTGAGAGACCCGGGCTTACTTCTCCCATATGGTTCATGTTGTGAACATCTTGGCATTTAGTCTAGAGGTCCTTCCTGTTTTGTTCATTGTCTATTTTTCTACGTATTTTGTGAAATAAATGTGAGAGACTTTTTTTATGGAGACGGATTTTGGTTTTCGTCCTTGACACATATACCATCGAAGTGTTCTGAACAACTACTGAAGATAAAGATACCTTGATATGAGTAGCACCATTTCGGCCGATGTAAGCATACAAGTGAGCCTTCATCTTGTCGTTTGACTGTGGCATTGCATGATCCTGAATTGATAAAAGATACCTTTATGTGCAGTTTACTCTCTCTGTTTATGTAAGCCCACTTGTGAGTGTCCGTAATTTTGGAATTCACGTCTGGGTGACCCTGTAAAAATAGAAAAATCTCCACGGACCTCATATATTGATAGGGGATTACCCAGGAACCAATATCCCATCCAATATATATTATTAACACGTTCTTTTTCCCTCTAATTCCATTCCAACTATTCGGAGGTAATTTTGAATCACCACTGAGGAACAGACCAGAAAAGATACCACCACCTGTTTAGAGATTACCATTTTGAATTTAAATTACCACTAAGAAGCAGACCGGAAAAGATACTGCTATGTGTTTAGAGATTACTATTTTCAAGTAAGCACACAGTGTACCTTTTCTGGTGGTGGAACAAGACGAAACCCTAGTCACATAAATACAAAGAAACCTTTACGAGCTTTATATCCACATATTTCATGTAAGAAAAGTTTAAGCACACACTCCTTAAACTTTTTTCCCCACACGGTGGCGAACCCATAGGAGTACTCATTGAACAACCACCCCCCATATGGGAAAAGGAATCGAATTCTTGCAGTTATACTCCCATTGTTCAATCATCTGAGCGTAAGAGGAACTGAACTCCTGTTTCTTTGTGGTTTCCTTTTCATATTCCCGATGAAACATTTGGAGATTTAAAGAATACGACCAGAAGACAACTATAAAAGAACCCTTTTTTTATGAACTGAGTGGAGATCCGGTTGGGTATTAATAAACTCCCCTGTACCTGAGAACATTTATTTTGGTTACATACAACATTCATATTCCTTTATGTCATTGTCCAGCAGTGCGCAATTGAGGTAACCCTCATCTTTGTTTAGCTACACTACGCATGCCCAATCTCATCTGTTTTTGGAAGCCAAGCAAAGTTGGGCCTGGTTGGTGCTTGGATGTGAGACCACCTGGGCATACCAGATGCTGTTGGTGGCCATGGTAGCGACCGGAAGCATCTTGTGCCTCCAGTCCGGGCATATGGACTCCACTCCTACAAAAACTTGGATGGTCCTCCCTGCACGGTATGCAGGGCAGGATACGATAACCTCTTATGGCAGGACAAGATGGTTTCCATGCTGGCAGCTTCCATAACAATGTTTATACTGTACTATAGCCGCACCAGCTCGGTACTGGACTTCCTCTGCCTGCAGGACAGGATTAAGTGTCAGGCTTTTTTTACGGTACCTACTTCAGCCAGGGGGTTCAAAGCCATGTGCTTGAGGGCCATTGGTAACCAAACATCCAGCACCGAGACCAGCTACAGCCTTACTGTCGGACGGGGGGGGTTCCCGGGAATAAGGGCCTACGTCTCCGCAGCAGATTAGGTCCTCACCGGACACTTGAGTCAGAGAGAGTCTTTCAGGGTTTCGCTCTAAATTTAGGGTAGACCCTCCTCAGTGGTTTCAGCCTCTGTATGCAATGGGATCACAGTTAGGCTGAAGCTTGTCAGGAGTTAGTGGACTCCAGGGTCATTGTCCCAGCTCCCCATACCTTACGGGGGCTTTCTGCAGCAGCTCTGTGTTATGTTCAGCGGAGCACGGCACTTATTGTCCTATTCTCCATTTCCAGTTGTTATCTGGGTCTTCAGTTCCCCGGGTTCTGAGGAGTCTCTGTGCCCCTTACTGAGGGTTTGGGCACCTGGAGATTTATATCGCATCCCAGAGCATTTAGGATGCAGTTTTGGCTGTTTTGCTTGTCCTTATGTTCTCAGGTTGTGCATGCAAGTGCATTACTACCACTTTGGACATGGCTGTTCAGGTCAATGACATCCGCGGTTGGTGGTGGCTGCACATCTGCGTCACAGGGATGTCAGGCATTCGCCACATTTGGTCGACCTCCTTCTCTGGGCTCAATCCCTAGAGTTCTTGACAGCACACATTCAGGAGATGGTGGAGCCTCTTCAGCCTAGGGACTAGAACAGAGGTTCTCAAACTCGGTCCTCGGGGGCCCACACAGTGCATGTTTTGCAGGTAACCCAGCAGGTGCACAGGTGTATTAATTACTCACTGACACATTTTAAAAGGTCCACAGATGGAGCTAATTATTTCACTTGTGATTCTGTGAGGAGACCTGCAAAACATGCACTGTGTGGGCCCCCGAGGACCGAGTTTGAGAACCCCTGGACTAGAAGCTCGAGGGGCAGACTTGTCTTTCCACTTTCACAAGATAGGCTACATTGCAGAGTTCAGCTGTCCAATAGATCTTTCTCCTATAGGACTGGTAGCCAGCCCTGCTGTCACAGACTTTGGGCTATCTTCAGTCCTTGGAAAGTGTTCATCCAAGACTACAGGTGGACCCTGGGCTGCGCGGTAACCACGTTCACAGGAGGGAATCTGTTCAGTTCCAACCTTGTCCTCTATGCTTTGGCACATACAGATTCAGGATCCTGGTCCTCTCACAAGGGATTCCCCACTCTTTCGCAGGAGGGTGGCTTAAGTACGGCCTGGACTACTGTCCCTGTCCTTCGGTATTCAAGACGGGGGCTTGATTAGCTCCGATGCTAGTCCTCAGCGCTGGGGTGGAGTTTTCCTATGGTCACAGGTATCAGGACAGGACACCTCTGGTTCGCCAGCTCCCCCATCCAGGGCTGGGGGCTTTAGGTTTTTTGTTGAGCAATTGGCTCAGTCTCTCTCCTTGGGGGTCCGCACATGAAAGGGTTTCAACTGCTGGTCGGCCATTTTGATCTTTCAGGATTAGACATTATGCGGTCTCACAGGGCCGAGTTCCAGTCCCCATGCTGGGAACCTGCACACTTTGTAGCAATTGCATCAACGACTTACAGGAGGTCTTCTCTCACGCAATAGCCATCCCTCTGTAGGCATCCGCGGGTCCAAGCAGATAGGGGAAAAGATGTTCAATTGGCTCTGGATCAGCCTCCTTGGTTCTTAGGGACTTGGTCGGCATCCTGGTCAAAATGGTCTCTTTTTTAAGGGATGGCTCGGAAGACCTCCGTTCTACAGTCAGGGGTTTTTCCACAGAGCCTGGGAAATTACTTCGACCTGATGTTTGTTAGGGCACTTGGTGTTGCTCCCTCTTCATTCAGTTTTTCAGGCCTGACGGTTTCTCCCCAGACAGCTTAAGGTTATGTTCCCTGCGCAGTTTTCTGCTTCTTCTGCTGGTTTAGCTTGGAGTTCTTTGGGGCAGCTTCCGGTGGGGCCCCCGTTGCGCAGCTTGCAGGGAAGCTTCGTGACTTTTGCTCTGACGTTTGTCAGGTTTGTAGGCATTGGACTCCTGGCTTCAGGTGTCACCGCCTTCAGGCGTAAGGTCTTTTGTACAGGCATGAGCGTCCCCATTCTTTTTTTTTTCATCAATAATTTTTATTCAGATTTTTTGTTATGCAAAACAGGGGTACAGAAATAAGAAAAGGGGAGGGGGGGAAGGGGGAGCAGTAAATACATAAGAGAGACAATTTGTATACTTATACATACTTTTCAAAATCGATCAGACGTTTGTACACTGGACGTAATGCAGTAGGGCGTACAGAATGGAAAGAAACGATGATTCCACATTAATGCATATTGCAACCGAGATCGCCGGGCGGTCCCAGGCTCAGGGAGAGGAGGTGTCTCCATCTAGGGGAGGGGTGTGGGGGTGGATGTCCGGGGAGGGAGATCGCCGTACCAAGTTGGCACCCTCACCCTCCGTGGTAAAAAGCAGCCAAGGCTTCCAACGCATTAGAGGGGATTTGGTAGAGAGGGAGCAAGACATATACTCAGTCTCCATCAGGAATTGTTTCTGAATTTTGTGTATGACTTTCATTAAGGGGGGGGGTATGGATTGTTTCCAATTCTGAGCCAGTGCCGCCCGGGCTGCAAGGCAAATGTGGCCTAAAACATATTGTAAATTGGCACCCACGGAACACGGATAGACATTTAGTAAAGCGATGAGGGGGGTGGGGGACAGGGTGAGACCCAGTACTTTATTAATTAGCCCAAACACCTCGACCCAGTACGGCTTAATAAAAGGACAGGTCCAAAAGATATGGAAAAGGTGGCCCACCTCACCACATAGACGCCAGCAATACTTCCAGCATGTAGGCCAAATCGTGTGCAGCCTATCGGGTGTGAGGTATAGTCTATGCAATAACTTGACGTGCATCTCGGAATGGTTTAAGCATTTGGACATAGTAAATGATGACATAAAGATATGTTGCCATTGGGATTCGGTAAGGGTACAACCAATGTCTGCCTCCCACCTGTTCTGGGCTCTAGTTTTAAGAACGGGAGCTAATGCAAGTAGTGTCTTGTACCAAAAGGAGATCTCACCAGCCGAAGCGTCCCTAGAGAGACGACCCAAGGCCTGAGACATAGTAGGGTGCATTGGGGAAGGGGTAAGACGTAGACTGGTCCACCAATGTTGTATTTGATAGTATCTGAGCCTCTCAGATTCAGGTAAGGCAAAGCGTTCTTGGATGGTAGAGAAGGAGCTAAGCACGGGCCCGTTGAGCAGGTCTCCCAGTAGGCCGATCCCTCTAGAACGCCAGCCTGACAAATTAAGGTTAGGGATTAGGGCGGTTACTGTACGTAGGGAAATTCGTGGCAATGTATAGAGGGGAGATGATAAGCCGATGGTCAGTTTATCCCAGACCTGTAGAGTGGCTCGGGTTGAGGGGAGGAGGCGTAGGTCCGAGGGTCGCATGGGTTTAGGTAGCCAAAAGAGGTCCTTTAAGGGGAACCTGGGGCAGGTTAGTTCCTCTAGACACGTCCACTCCGAGTGTGTATCACTAGTGATAGCTTTAATCTGAGCCAAGAGGGAAGCTTCTTGGTATAGAGAAAGGTTAGGCATGTCGAGGCCACCAACTCTCCTAGGTAGTGACATCCTGGCGCGGGACAGTTTAGGCGGTCGCAAAGCCCAGACATATTTGGTGAGGATATTGGTAGCCTTGTCTAAGTATTTCTTGGGGAATATAAAGGGAATTGTGCGGAACAGGAACATTAGTTTGGGAAGCAGCGACATTTTAAAGGCGGCCAGGCGACCCAGCCATGATATCTCATAATTGTGCCACGATTTGGTGGACAGTTGTAGCGCAGTCAGTAAAGGGGGGAGGTTAACGTCAAATACAGAAGAGGAGGACGGGGGGATGTGAATACCCAAATACTTTATCGAGGTTGTTTGCCAATTGTAAGGGTATTTGGTACGCAAAGAGGCCATGGAATGGGACAGGTTTATCGGCAGGGCGTCAGTTTTAGTTGTGTTTAATTTATAGTAGGACGCTGCAGAGTACCTATCTAAAATATCGTGTAAATGAGGGAGTGAGGTGCAGGGGTCAGTTACAAATAGCAGAACATCATCTGCAAATAAACATAGTTTATGAGGGACCGTGCCAATGTGGAGTCCTGGAAATTGTGGGTCTGCCCGAATCTTAGCTGCCAGAGGCTCAATCGCCAGGACAAAGATGAGAGGGGAGAGGGGGCAGCCCTGACGCGTGCCATTGTAAATTGGGAAGGGGGAAGAGAGGAAGCCATTGCTAAAGACCCGGGCCGAGGGCGAACTATACAGGGCCAATATGGATGACAGGATGCGGTCGCGGAGGCCAAATTTCAATAATACTTCCCGTATGTAGGTCCAGTTTATGCGGTCGAAAGCCTTCTCCGCATCTAAGGACAGCAGGAGGAGGCCCTGTTCACGGGTTATAGAGTCTACGAGGTTGAATACTCTACGGGTATTATCAGACGCTTGCCGACCAGGGATAAATCCAACCTGGTCGGGGTGGATCAAGGAGGGGAGGAGGGCGTTCAGTCGGTGAGCTATTAATTTAGCATATATCTTAATGTCACCGTTTAACAGCGCAATAGGGCGGTAGTTCTGGCAAGAAGTCAAGTCCTTACCTGTTTTAGGGATCGTGACAATGCGAGCCTCCAGCATCTCCGTTGGGAGCGTGCCCTGAGAAGTAATTTGATTATAAACTGTTACCAGGGATGGAGTCAGGAGGTCCTGGAGTGCCACATAAAAATCATTTATAAAGCCATCTGGGCCTGGCGCTTTACCTTTAGGGAGGGATTTGATCGCCCTTAACGTGTCTGCGGTGGACCAAGGGGCATTCAGCACTTCTAATTGGTCATCGGTAATGGAAGGAAGTTTCAAATCAGCGAGGAAGGTGTTGATAGAGGGAAGAGTGGGCTGCGGAGTAGAAGGGTCAGTCGCGAGATTATAAAGTTGGGAATAGAAGTCAGCAAACTGATTCGATATCTCTAACGGGTTAGATATTTTGATGCCTGTTGGGGACATAATAAGCTTAATTCTATTCCTAGCTTGTTGCGCTCTAAGCTTACGAGCAAGCAGTTTTCCCGGTCTATTCCCTGCAAGGTAAAATTTCTGCCGCATCCTATTTAATGAGGCCTGGGTGCGCACCATGAGCAATGTCTGAAGCTGGGACCTAATATCAGCTAATTCTTTCTGGAGAGATCTCGAAGGTCGAGCCTGATTTTTCTCCTCCAGTTCCTTTAATCTACGCTCCAAATCATTCAAGCGTTGTTGATGTAGTTTCTTAAGGTGGGCTCCTGCCTGTATCGCCGCGCCTCTAGCTACAGCTTTCAGTGCGCACCAGAAGTTCAGAGTGGACGTGTCCGAAGGAGAATTAAATTCCAAGTAGGATGTAATGCTGTCTACTATAATTTTTTTAGATACGGGGTTGGCCAGTAAGTGAGGAGAAAGTCTCCAAGGTCGGGGTGGGGCATGTTGACTATTAAGATCCCATTTGAGAAACAGCGGGGCATGGTCTGACCAGGTTATTGGGAGGATATCAGCAGATCTGGTGAATTGGAGGGTCCATTTATCAGAAAACAGAAAATCAATACGGGAATAGGAGTTGTGAACGGGAGAATAGTATGTGTACTCACGGCCCGTTGGGTTTTGCACTCGCCATATATCGTAGAGGTCAAATTCAGCCAAGAGGTTACGGAAGGCTAAGGATGGGGCGTTAGAGGAGGCTAATGGAGAGGGGGAAGGCCTGTGAGACCTGTCCAATCTAGGGTCAAGAACCAGATTAAAGTCCCCCATGAGAAGGAGCGAGCCTGTACGGTTCCTCTGGATAGCCAAACATAGCTTACGCAAAAAGGCCACTTGGTTTGAGTTAGGGGCATAGGCTGAGGCCAAGGTAACAGGTTTGTCATTTAAAAGGCCACTCAAGATGAGATAACGGCCATTTTTATCGGCAACTTGCGAGTGTAAAGTGAAGGAAACAGAGTTTTTAAACAATATAGCTACACCATTCCTCTTAAAGGGGCCGTTTGCAAAATAACCGATAGGGAACCTGTGGTCTTTAAACGTAGGGGGCGCTAAGGACGAAAAGTGCGTCTCCTGCAGCGCAATAACATCAGCCTTGTGCCTAGCAAAATAGTCCAATGCTAGCCTTCGCTTATTAGGGGAGTTTAACCCCTTAACGTTCATGGACAGAACCTGGATCATCGAGGCGATCCAAAGCACGCCATGAGTAGTGAGATATTACTGTATACAAATATGAAATTATTTTGTCTCATACAATTAGTTAGAGTGTCATGAGAGGGGGGGGGGAGGAAATAACGAGGGAAGAAAGGGTGAGGACAAACCAAAACGACCCAGTACATCGGGTCGGTGTAACTACTGCAAGGAAAACAAAAACATGCAGTAGTACATTAACGAGGGGGAACATGTGGCCTAACGCCACCACCACCAATGAACCTAGATGAAGGGAAAGAGAAGAAGAAAAAAGAGACATGTACAGATACAAATATTCCTACCAACCATGTAAGGACCACAGATAACATATACGCACACACTAATGAACTAAACCATGGGCACGGAGCCGGGACTCCAGCATTACAACTACTAACGTGGTGACTCACGTGTCCGCTTCTAGACGAAAGGCCAAGACCTATCTGTTAGAACAGAACATCATAACGTCCACATACAAGGCCCAAGTTTACAATGACGACTTTAGGCGACGATCCACTCCGATTGGAGGGTTGACTGTTTCTTGGATCCAGGCGGCAGCTCGACAGCAATATCCCACTCCGATAGCAGCTTGACTCCAGCGTCCAGTGAGGCGACCGTGTAGGATTTGTTGTCCTAGAAGATGATGAGCTTCACCGGAAAGCCCCATCTATAATTGATCTCTTGGTCACGAAGCGCCAGGGTAACAGGAAGAAACGAACGTCTTTTAGCCAAAGTCAAAGCCGAGAAATCCGGAAAGAGCTGTAATCCACCAAGCGCGGCAGAATCCGCATCCCTTGCCGCCTTTAGAATGCGTTCTTTCGTCGTGAAAAAGTGCACTCTCATGAGCGTATCTCGTGGAAGCGAGGGGGGAACAGAGCGTGGTTTAGGTAGTCTGTGAATCCTGTCTATAAGCAGCTCCCTGGGGTCAGCCCTGGGCAGGAGCTTCCTAAATAGCGCGGTGGCGTAGTCTTCTAGCTCGGAGTTTTGCACGGAGTCGGGAATGCCTCGGATCTTGATATTATTGCGCCGAGATCTGTCCTCGATATCCGCCATCTTGAGTTTGAATGCCTCCAGGTCATTCTGCTGTTGATCATGGGCCGCTATGAGGTCATTATGGGACGAGACCAATTCCTCGACTTTCCGTTCCAGATGGTCTGTGCGTTCCCCTATAGCATGCAGTTCTGTCTTGACCTCTCGGACGGCCGCTGTGAGATCCTGAGTCAGCTCTGTTTTAAACGCTGTTAGAGCCTGATACAGGGTTTTGACCGTGAGAGGGGCGTCAGAGTCTGGGTCGAACCCCGGAACAGAAGCAGGTCTGCAGGGAGGGTCTGACGCGGAGGTGGCTATTGGGGACTTCCGTGCAGTAGAGGGGGCAGAAGCTGCTTTCTGAGACGGCAAAGATACTCTAGGAGGAAGCACCGCTTTAACCTTTTTCGGCGCCATTCTGAAGCGATGGGTCCCGGAGACTATATGATGGAGGTTAGGTAAGCAGAGGGTTCAAAGGTGGTGGTGTGTGAACGTCCTGGACTACATCAGAAGAACGGCATCAGCAGAGGTCCGGCGACCGGTCATAACCCTCCAGCAGTGCCGAAGGGCAGGTCTCCAGCGAGCAAGGGAGAGGGGGGAGCCAGGTATACAGACAACAGCTGATAGCTCAATGTCATAGGTGTCAGGCTGGCAGTGCCCTCCTGGGCAAACACTCACCCCTCCTGGGATGCCCCCACGGTATTGCGCCTGGTCGGGGAGTATGAAGGGGGGGCACAGAGAGGTAACCAGGCTATCCACAGCCGCTGGGGGAGATAGGTGGTTCCAACAGGCCTCCACACTGGCAGGGCTCCGCAGCGGGTGTATGCAGCTACTTTAGGCCCCGGATCCTGGTGCTGATGTAGGCCTCAACTCCCAGGGGCTTCAAAAGCGCAGCAGACCCCTCTCTCTCCCTGCTGAGGGAGTATTTGTGTTAGAAGGGGTCTCAGGGGAGGCAGGGCTGGCTCGTAGGGGCAGGGGTGTGCAGGTGACCGGCGGGCCGGGTGTAGCAAGATGGCCGCCGCCGGAGTGGGTGCAGTCGGGAGGAGGCCGCAGCCGCGGCTCCGGAGGGCAGGGAGCGGGAGTCTGATCCCCGCCGCCGTCCCCGATGGTCTGGGGCAAGAGAGGGGCTTAGAATGAGCCGGCTTACTTGTGTGGGGGAGCCGCCAGGGGACCCGGCGCGGCCGCGTTCCGGTCCCGGAGCTCGCTCCCGGGTAGGCCCCAAACTCGAGGTCCCGGTCCCGGGACGGAGCGGAGGCCTCAACAATTAAATAGTGCCCGGGGGCACCTCTCCAGCCTCCTCGGGTGCTGGGCGCGGTGGGCACTCGCCAGGGGGTGCAAATCAGCGTGGGAGGTCTGGGGAATATGCACTTTGGGTGCAGGGCCGGCAGGAGCTATTGCAGGCACGTCCACACAGGTTGCAGGTCAGGCCACGCCCCCGAGCGTCCCCATTCTTGAGTGGACAGCTTTGGGACATCCCAGTGTAATGAATCCTGTGCCCCCTAGTGAACGAAAAAGAAAATAGGATTTATGTTCTTACCTTGTTAAATCCTTTTCTTTGGGTCCATAAGGGGCACAGCACGACCTTCCGGACACACTGGTCCTGTGGGAACTTCTTCTTCTATGTGGTGGTGTGTGACCGGTCATCCTATGAGTGTATCTTTAGGGGTGATGTGGTTTTCCTGTCTCTTTTCCAACTCCTGCCCGGGGCTTGCTAACTAAAACTGTCAGGTCTTGGGTTAGGGGTGGGATATAGGGGACAGGGAGGCTGTGGCATGCTGTGAAGAAAAAAAGTAACTCTTTTGTGCCTGCCTCACTCCCTATCCAGTCCCCTATGGACTCAAAGAAAAGGATTTAACAAGATAAGAACACAAATCGTATTTCATAATTCATATCAGTCATAAAGTCCTCATTGTACCGGATTTCTTTTGTATGCTGAACCAGTCCAAGTCCATAAAATCTTAATATTAGACAGAATAATAACCTTTAGCATTGTACAGTGTAACAATACATGTTTTATCTAGTCATGCTTTCCTGTTTCTGTAAAGAAACGGTCATATGTATATTTTAATCTGTCTGCAATTGAATCTGATAAGGAGATGAGGAAGTGCTGATGGCACTATTTGACAACTAGTATTTTTACAATACCAACACTTATTTAGATTACCCGCTACTGAGTAGTGCGATTTATTAATAACTTATCCACTATTCGTATATTTTCAAGTCATGCAAGCTTGTAACATGTCTAGAATGCTTCTATCTTTATGAACTTTGAATCAATTAACAGAGTTAGGGGATAAGAGATGTTGGCAGCTGAAATAGAAACTATACCAAAAAAAAAAGAAATTCAAATACATAAAACTGAAGGTAAGATTTTTTGTTAGGATTCTTTGGTGCATTGCTCTTTTAAGGCTGGCTAAGAGGCATTTAAGGCAAGTTATTTTACTATGAAGCGCTTTTCAAAGCTGTAATGTCATCTGTGGTTTTGGACGCTAGATTTAAAGGGCATGAGTTTTAAATACAAAACCAGGCCATGTTTCGCATGTACTATTATTGCCCCTTTAAATGAAGCAGCTGAAATTGCATTAGACAGTAGAAAAGTCTAAAGGTCCATACACACGGAGCGATATAGCCGAGAGATTTTGACTATATAGTCAAAATCGCTCAGAAAGTTAGTGCATATCTCTCCATGTGTACACAGCCAGCGATAGCGATGCGCGTCCCCGCCAGGTCGCTAATCGCTGCTAAAAATAGACTGTGCAGGCAAGTCAATTTTGGCTAGGTCGCTGGAAAAGAAAAAGCATCCCCTTGCTTAAATGAGTTAGCCAAAATCGCTCATAGCCAAAATCGCTGGAAAAGTTAGTCAAAATCTCTGGTAACGTTACAAAATCTCCTACTGCCAGTTCAAGGGAAAACGCTCAGTCAGAATCTCTCATAGCCAAAATCTCTCCATGTGTATGCACCTTAAGTCAGATACTGCTCAATTTCTATTACCTGCTAGAGGCAATGGACTGCTATAGAGATTACATTACACTCTCAATAAAACCAGACGGAGCCCTTCTTTTCACTTTATTAATCAGCATTTGAGTGATGTCACAGGGTAAAGATGTAATTGTTAACACCTTTGCGCTGAGAGAGAGACCAAAACATGACAATATTGAAAGCAGACGAGAAGCAAATCAGAAACTTAAATGGTAATGGATCGATCTCGTTAAGGTCGATAGTCAATAGGTCGACCAATATTGGTCGACATGGACATGGTCGTTATGGGAAAAGGTAGACATTCAAAAAAGGTCAACAGGACAGGTCGACAAATGAAAAAGTAGACCTGAAATTTTTGAATGATTTTGGTGTAATTTTTTTGTGTAACATGACCAGGAATTCAAATTAGTGCACCGCATCCCCATGCATGGCTTGCTTCACTCACCATGCTGCGGGCAAGGTGCCTTGCTCCACTACTGCCTCTCTCGGCACAGGTTACTATTCCCAATCATAGTCCACTTGGATGGCAAAGTATGAAAAATTTAAATTCATTTTTTTATTTTTAAAAATACATGTTGGGCTTTTCATACTTCGACCTGTCCAGTGTCAACCTTTTTAATGTGTCAACCCTTTTCCCATATCGCCCAATAATGGTCGACCTAAGTACCTACTATCCTGATACCAAACTAAATTCACAGGAAAAGGTAATGGGGGAGGGGGGGGGGGGGGGCTTGAACGGCAAAACCTAACTCTAAACATAAAAGATGTCATGCTGAGACTTGTTGTGCCATGCAAGAAAAAGAAAATACAGATAATCAAAACAATTTTGATAAACTCTACAATGAACATGGTGGGTAATTCAGAGTTGATCGCAGCATCAAATTTGTTAGCAGTTGGGCAAAACCATGGCCCTCATTCCGAGTTGATCGCTCGCTAGCTGCTTTTAGCAGCAGTGCAAACGCTAGGCCGCCGCCCTCTGGGAGTGTATCTTAGCTTAGCAGAAGTGCAAACAAAAGATTAGCAGAACTGCACAGGAAAAATGTCATGCCGGAGTAGCTCCAGACCTACTCCTATCTTGCGATGACTGCAGTCTGTTTAGTTCCTGGTTTGACGTCACAAACACGCCCTGCGTTCGGCCAGCCATTCCCCCGTTTCTCCAGCCACTCCTGCGTTTTTGCCTGGCATGCCTGCGTTTGTTAGCACACTCCCTGAAAATGCCGAGTTGCCGCACAGAAACACCCACTCCCTGTCAATCATACTACGAACACTCGAGCGACTGAAAAGCGTCGCTCGAGCTTGGGTAAAACGACAAAGTTTTGTGTGAAAGTACTTAACGCATGCGCGCTGCGTACCATGCACAGATTTGCCGCTTTTTCACTTGATCGCTGTGCTGCGAAAAACGGCAGCAAGCGAACAACTCGGAATGAGGGCCCATGTGCACTGCATGTATGGCAGATATAACACGTGCAGAGAGAGTTAGATTTGGGTGGGTTATTTTGTTTCTGTGCAGGGTAAATACTGGCTGCTTATTTTTACACTGCAATTTAGATTTCGGTTTGAACAAATCCCACCCAAATCTAACTCTCTGTGCACATTTTATATCTGCCCCCCTGCAGTGCACATGGTTTTGCCCAACTGCTAACAAATTTGCTGCTGCGATCAACTTCCTTCCACATCCCTTCCTCCTTCTTAGCTCACAATAAAATTGGGGCTCCTGCTTCCAAGCAGTCTATTGGGCGCTGGATCTGTCATACGATTCAGCAGGCTCATTCTACGGCTGGATTGCCGTTATCGAAATCAGGGAGGGCCCATTCTACCAGGAAGGTGGGCTCGTCCTGGGCGGCTGCCCGGGGGGGTCTCGGCATTACAATTTTGCCGAGCAACTACTTGCTCGGGTTCAAACACCTTTGCGAAGTTCTACAAGTTTGATACCCTGCTAATGAGGACCTCATGTTTGGTCAATCGGTGCTGCAGAGTCATCCGCACTCTCCCGCCCGTTCTAGAGCTTTGGTATAAACCCCATGGTTCTTGATGTGACCCCAGCATCCTCTAGGACGTATGAGAAAATAGGATTTTAATACCTACCGGTAAATCCTTTTCTCTTAGTCCGTAGAGCAGAGGTTCTCAAACTCGGTCCTCGGGGGCCCACACAGTGCATGTTTTGCAGGTAACCCAGCAGGTGCACAGGTGTATTAATTACTCACTGACACATTTTAAAAGGTCCACAGGTGGAGCTAATTATTTCACTTGTGATTCTGTGAGGAGACCTGCAAAACATGCACTGTGTGGGCCCCGAGGACCGAGTTTGAGAACCTCTGCCGTAGAGGATGCTGGGCGCCCGTCCCAGTGCGTACTGTATCTGCAGTTATTGGCTGTGATTACACACAGGTTGTGTTATGATTTTTGTCAGCATATTGCTGCAAATTCTTCATGCCGTTGGCTTGTGTTCTGTTGAATGCCACGTTCTGCGGCATGCTTGAGGTGTGAGCTGGTAAGATGCTCACTGTGGTTTAACAATAAATCCTTTCCTCGAAATGTCCGTCCCCCTGGGCACAGTTCTTTAAACTGGAGTCTGGAGGAGGGGCATAGAGGGAGGAGCCAGGTCACACCATTTGAAAGTCTTAAAGTGCCCATGTCTCCTGCGGATCCCGTCTATACCCCATGGTTCTTGATGTGACCCCAGCATCCTCTACGGACTAAGAGAAAAGGATTTACCGGTAGGTATTAAAATCCTATTATACCACTGACTCATCACAAAATCTCCTGAACCATAGGCTGCACTTACTTGCCAGTGGCAGTTTTAGAGCAGTCCATTAATCAAATAGGGGAGCCACACTCAGCGATGTTTGACCGTGTTTAGGGGTGGCTCCACTATTTGAATAATGGAGTGCTCTGCAACTGCCACTGCAAGGAAGTCCAGGAACAGAGCATTTTGTCCTCTCCACTCCGTTACTTGGTATCGACGGCATCATGCATTCTTTATAGCCCCAGCTGGGTGGGCTGTCTTAACTGTCCTCTGTGAGGGGTGAATTATCTCAAATTGTATACCGCAAGTATCAGGAGCGCGTATACCCAGAGTTATCCAAAATTGGCGCAAAGTCTGCAAAGTTATTTTTGTGGGCTAAACCTTGTACCCAACTGAATTCCACCAAGGCATGTCTGGACAAAAATGTATTCTTATCCATCACATCATGGTGAAACGTTGGGTCCCTAACATCCATATACTAAAAAAACAGACATTTAAAGTATAACCTAAACTCACCCAAGCATGCTAACGGAGGCTTTCCCACATTAGTAAGTGGGAGAGGTGGGGGTAGAGGAGACAAGTCTTCATTATCCTGAATTGCCCCAATTGTGTGTGAATGACGCCTCTCCTTTGGTTCATCCTGAGAATGTGATGGATACCTTAGAAAAAAACAGTAAAGTAAAAATAAGAATTTACTTACCGATAATTCTATTTCTCGTAGTCCGTAGTGGATGCTGGGGACTCCGTCAGGACCATGGGGATTAGCGGCTCCGCAGGAGACAGGGCACAAAAGTAAAAGCTTTAGGACTAGGTGGTGTGCACTGGCTCCTCCCCCTATGACCCTCCTCCAAGCCTCAGTTAGTATACTGTGCCCGGACGAGCGTACACAATAAGGAAAGATTTTGAATCCCGGGTAAGACTCATACCAGCCACACCAACCACACTGTACAACTTGTGATCTGAACCCAGTTAACAGCATGATAACAGAGGAGCCTCTGAAAAGATGGCTCACAACAATAATAACCCGATTTTTGTAACAATAACTATGTACAAGTATTGCAGACAATCCGCACTTGGGATGGGCGCCCAGCATCCACTACGGACTACGAGAAATAGAATTATCGGTAAGTAAATTCTTATTTTCTCTGACGTCCTAAGTGGATGCTGGGGACTCCGTCAGGACCATGGGGATTATACCAAAGCTCCCAAACGGGCGGGAGAGTGCGGATGACTCTGCAGCACCGAATGAGAGAACTCCAGGTCCTCCTCAGCCAGGGTATCAAATTTGTAGAATTTTGCAAACGTGTTTGCCCCTGACCAAGTAGCAGCTCGGCAAAGTTGTAAAGCCGAGACCCCTCGGGCAGCCGCCCAAGATGAGCCCACCTTCCTTGTGGAATGGGCATTTACAGATTTTGGCTGTGGCAGGCCTGCCACAGAATGTGCAAGCTGAATTGTACTACAAATCCAACGAGCAATCGTCTGCTTAGAAGCAGGAGCACCCAGCTTGTTGGGTGCATACAGGATAAACAGCGAGTCAGTTTTCCTGACTCCAGCCGTCCTGGAAATATATATTTTCAGGGCCCTGACAACGTCTAGCAACTTGGAGTCCTCCAAGTCCCTAGTAGCCGCAGGCACCACAATAGGTTGGTTCAGGTGAAACGCTGACACCACCTTAGGGAGAAACTGGGGACGAGTCCGCAGTTCTGCCCTGTCCGAATGGAAAATCAGATATGGGCTTTTGTTAGACAAAGCCGCCAATTCTGACACTCGCCTGGCCGAGGCCAGGGCCAACAGCATGGTCACTTTCCATGTGAGATATTTCAAATCCACAGATTTGAGCGGTTCAAACCAATGTGATTTGAGGAATCCCAGAACTACGTTGAGATCCCACGGTGCCACTGGAGGCACAAAAGGGGGTTGTATATGCAGTACTCCCTTGACGAATGTCTGGACTTCAGGAACTGAAGCCAATTCTTTCTGGAAGAAAATCGACAGGGCCGAAATTTGAACCTTAATGGACCCCAATTTGAGGCCCATAGACACTCCTGTTTGCAGGAAATGCAGGAATCGACCGAGTTGAAATTCCTCCGTGGGGGCCTTCCTGGCCTCACACCACGCAACATATTTTCGCCAAATGCGGTGATAATGTTGTGCGGTCACCTCCTTCCTGGCTTTGACCAGGGTAGGTATGACCTCTTCCGGAATGCCTTTTTCCCTTAGGATCCGGCGTTCAACCGCCATGCCGTCAAGCGCAGCCGCGGTAAGTCTTGGAACAGACAGGGTCCTTGCTGAAGCAAGTCCCTTCTTAACGGCAGAGGCCATGGGTCCTCTGTGAGCATCTCTTGAAGTTCCGGGTACCAAGTCCTCCTTGGCCAATCCGGAGCCACGAGTATAGTTCTTACTCCTCTCCGTCTTATAATTCTCAGTACCTTGGGTATGAGAGGAAGAGGAGGGAACACATACACTGACTGGTACACCCACGGTGTTACCAGAGCGTCCACAGCTATTGCCTGAGGGTCCCTTGACCTGGCGCAATACCTGTCCAGTTTTTTGTTGAGGCGGGACGCCATCATGTCCACCTTTGGTTTTTCCCAACGGTTCACAATCATGTGGAAGACTTCCGTGTGAAGTCCCCACTCTCCCGGGTGGAGGTCGTGCCTGCTGAGGAAGTCTGCTTCCCAGTTGTCCACTCCCGGAATGAACACTGCTGACAGTGCCATCACATGATTTTCCGCCCAGCGAAGAATCCTTGCAGCTTCTACCATTGCCCTCCTGCTTCTTGTGCCGCCCTGTCTGTTTACGTGGGCGACTGCCGTGATGTTGTCCGACTGGATCAGCACCGGCTGACCTTGAAGCAGAGGTCTTGCTAGGCATAGAGCATTGTAAAATTGCCCTTAGCTCCAGTATATTTATGTGGAGAGAAGTCTCTAGACTTGACCACGTTCCCTGGAAATTTCTTCCCTGTGTGACTGCTCCCCAGCCTCTCAGGCTGGCATCCGTGGTCACCAGGATCCAATCCTGAATGCCGAATCTGCGGCCCTCTAGTAGATGAGCACTCTGCAGCCACCACAGAAGAGACACCCTTGTCCTCGGAGACAGGGTTATCCGCTGATGCATCTGAAGATGCGATCCGGACCATTTGTCCAGCAGATCCCACTGAAAAGTTCTTGCGTGAAATCTGCCGAATGGAATCGCTTCGTAAGAAGCCACCATTTTTCCCAGGACCCTTGTGCAATGATGCACTGACACTTTTCCTGGTTTTAGGAGGTTCCTGACTAGCTCGGATAACTCCCTGGCTTTCTCCTCCGGGAGAAACACCTTTTTCTGGACTGTGTCCAGAATCATCCCTAGGAACAGCAGACGTGTCGTCGGGATCAGCTGCGATTTTGGAATATTTAGAATCCACCCGTGCTGTTGTAGCAGTACCCGAGATAGTGCTACTCCGACCTCCAACTGTTCCCTGGACTTTGCCCTTATCAGGAGATCGTCCAAGTAAGGGATAATTAAGACGCCTTTTCTTCGAAGAAGAATCATCATTTCGGCCATTACCTTGGTAAAGACCCGGGGTGCCGTGGACAATCCAAACGGCAGCGTCTGAAACTGATAATGACAGTTCTGTACTACGAACCTGAGGTACCCTTGGTGAGAAGGGCAAATTGGGACATGAAGGTAAGCATCCTTGATGTCCAGGGACACCATATAGTCACCTTCTTCCAGGTTCGCTATCACTGCTCTGAGTGACTCCATCTTGAATTTGAACCTTTGTATGTAAGTGTTCAAAGATTTCAGATTTAGAATAGGTCTCACCGAGCCGTCTGGCTTCGGTACCACAAATAGTGTGGAATAATACCCCTTTCCCTGTTGTAGGAGGGGTACTTTGATTATCACCTGCTGGGAATACAGCTTGTGAATTGCTTCCAATACTGCCTCCCTGTCGGAGGGAGACGTTGGTAAAGCAGACTTCAGGAACCGGCGAGGGGGAGACGTCTCGAACTCCAATCTGTACCCCTGGGATACTACCTGTAGGATCCAGGGGTCCACTTGCGAGTGAGCCCACTGCGCGCTGAAACTCTTGAGACGACCCCCCACCGCACCTGAGTCCGCTTGTAAGGCCCCAGCGTCATGCTGAGGACTTGGCAGAAGCGGTGGAGGGCTTCTGTTCCTGGGAAGAGGCTGTCTGCTGCAGTCTTTTTCCCTTTCCTCTACCCCGGGGCAGATATGACTGGCCTTTTGCCCGCTTGCCCTTATGGGGACGAAAGGACTGAGGCTGAAAAGACGGTGTCTTTTTCTGCTGAGAGGTGAGTTGGGGTAAAAAGGTGGATTTTCCAGCTGTTGCCGTGGCCACCAGGTCCGAAAGACCGACCCCAAATAACTCCTCCCCTTTATACGGCAATACTTCCATATGCCGTTTGGAATCCGCATCACCTGACCACTGTCGTGTCCATAAACATCTTCTGGCAGAAATGGACATCGCACTTACTCTTGATGCCAGGGTGCAAATATCCCTCTGTGCATCACGCATATATAGAAACGCATCTTTTAAACGCTCTATAGTCAATAAAATACTGTCCCTGTCCAGGGTATCAATATTTTCAGTCAGGGACTCCGACCACGCCACCCCAGCGCTGCACATCCAGGCTGAGGCAATCGCTGGTCGCATTTTAACACCAGTATGTGTGTATATACTTTTTAGGACATTTTCCAGCTTCCTATCAACTGGCTCCTTGAGGCGGCCGTATCAGGAGACGGTAACGCCACTTGTTTTGATAAGCGTGTGAGTGCCTTATCCACCCTAGGGGGTGTTTCCCAACGCGCCCTAACTTCTGGCGGGAAAGGGTATAATGCCAATAATTTCTTAGATATCAGCAATTTTTTATCGGGGGAGACCCACGCATCATCACACACTTCATTTAATTCTTCTGATTCAGGAAAAACTACGGGTAGTTTTTTCACACCCCAAATAATACCCTTTTTTGTGGTACTTGTAGTATCAGAAATATGCAAAGCCTCCTTCATTGCCGTGATCATGTAACGTGTGGCCCTACTGGAAAATACGTTTGTTTCTTCACCGTCGACACTGGAGTCAGTGTCCGTGTCTGTGTCGACCGACTGAGGTAATGGGCGCTTTAGAGCCCCTGACGGTGTTTGAGACGCCTGGACAGGCACTAACTGACTTGCCGGCTGTCTCATGTCGTCAACAGTTTTTTGTAAAGTGCTGACACTATCATGTAATTCCTTAAATAAGACCATCCAGTTAGGTGTCGACTCCCTAGGGGGTGACATCACTAATACAGGCAATTGCTCCGCCTCCACACCATTTTCCTCCTCATACATGTCGACACACGCGTACCGACACACAGCACACACACAGGGAATGCTCTGATAGAGGACAGGACCCCACTAGCCCTTTGGGGAGACAGAGGGAGAGTTTGCCAGCACACACCAGAGCGCTATATATGTATAGGGACTCCCTTATAGCTGCTATATATGTTTTTATATGCCAAATTAGTGCCCCCCCCTCTCTTTTTTACCCTGTTTCTGTAGTGCAGGACTGCAGGGGAGAGTCAGGGAGACGTCCTTCCAGCGGAGCTGTGAGGGAAAATGGCGCTTGTGTGCTGAGGAGATAGGCTCCGCCCCCTTCACGGCGGCCTTTCTCCCGCTTTTTATGAGGTAAAATGGCAGGGGTTAAATACATCCATATAGCCCAGGAGCTATATGTGATGTATTTTTTACCATAAATAGTGTTTTCATTGCGTCTCAGGGCGCCCCCCCCCAGCGCCCTGCACCCTCAGTGACCGGAGTGTGAAGTGTGCTGAGAGCAATGGCGCACAGCTGCAGTGCTGTGCGCTACCTTTCTTGAAGACAAGATGCCTTCTGCCGCCGATTTCTGGACCTCTTCACTCTTCTGGCTCTGTAAGGGGGCCGGCGGCGCGGCTCCGGGACCCATCCATGGCTGGGCCTGTGATCGTCCCTCTGGAGCTAATGTCCAGTAGCCAAGAAGCCCAATCCACTCTGCACGCAGGTGAGTTCGCTTCTTCTCCCCTTAGTCCCTCGATGCAGTGAGCCTGTTGCCAGCAGGACTCACTGAAAATAAAAAAAACCTAAGTCTATACTTTTATTCTAAGCAGCTCAGGAGAGCTACCTAGATTGCACCCTTCTCGGCTGGGCACAAAAACCTAACTGAGGCTTGGAGGAGGGTCATAGGGGGAGGAGCCAGTGCACACCACTTAGTCCTAAAGCTTTTACTTTTGTGCCCTGTCTCCTGCGGAGCCGCTAATCCCCATGGTCCTGACGGAGTCCCCAGCATCCACTTAGGACGTCAGAGAAAGAGGATTAGTTATTTATTTATGGCAATTTATAACAACAGCTCTGATCAATGAGAGCAACATATCATTCAAGTCTGAAATCATCAAAGTACATACCTCAACCCTTTCTTAGGTAATGTATTTCTGTCCTGGATGGAGCTGTAGAAACAAAGTTCAACAGTAAGACTTCCATATGGGTAGATGCAGGGGGCACCATGACAGGGGAAGGAGGGAGGGTGTTATTTGTTCATGGAACAAAAGTGTGGCCACTCAACAAGGGGCATAGCCTCAAAAGAAATGCCGTATCCATAGGACAGGGAAAGGATGATGCCTTGGAGAGGCAGAGGGTGACAGGAGTAGAGGGTGATGGGGAGATAGCGACGCAAGGGAGAGGCAGAGGGTGAGGCAGTGGATGATGCTAGGAAACGGGTGGCAGGGGGACAAAGTGGCTGACACCAGGGGAGGCAATGAGTGATGTTGTGAATGATGCCAGGAAACGGGTGGCATGGGGAGAAAGTGGCTGACACCAGGGGAGGCAATGGGTGATATTGTGGATGATGCCAGGAAATGGGTGGCAGGGGGAGAAAGTGTCTGACACTAGGGGAGGCAGTGGGTGATGTTGAGGATGATGGTGAGAGGCAATGGGGGAGGGGGAGATACAATTAGTGACAGGAAAGGGTGATAGGGAAAGTCAGTAGTTGACAGGGAGAGGCAAGAGGGTGACAGGGAGCCATGTACTACAGAGCACCCTGTGGTGTGTTTCAGGGGAGTGCCCCCCTCCTGAATCCGCCAGTGGACTTTCATAAAAACAACTTTATGATCAGCAAAAAAAACATACTGGTTAACGAAATGTAAATATCTGTGGTTGGGAATTAATTTTAAGTGGCTTTCTTGAAAGTATAAATCTCTGACCTAGGTGTCACAATTTATTAAGAAGTTACCGGAGCAATTAAAAAAAAAAAATTAACTCACCCCTCAGGTGCAGGTGACTTGATTGCGATATCATTCCAGCCCGTGTCTGGAGTGTGATCTTCTCCTCCTCCAGTATATTGGGCAGGTGGTACACTGATTGAGAGTGGAAGGGACTCCATGCTACGATGTAAACCAGATAATTTGGGGTACATCCTAAGGTTGCTCAGACCCTGGGAGAAGCTGGCAGAGTTGATGTTCAGAATGGGAGCTGGACTTGGTGTGAGGCAGCCAACCCCTGATGGAAGATCAAGCTGCTTGTTTGGTGCCACCTCAGTAGCAGTAGGTGTGAAGTCTAGGCTGTTAGAGTTGACTTTATCTAGATTAGACAGGGTTGGAGTCTTCATGAAGGGTTTTGATACAGCTCTGGGTTTAAGAGAAGAGAAAAAAATAAGATTTTAAACCTACCGGTAAATCTTTTTCTCCTAGTCTGTAGAGGATGCTGGGGACTCCTTAAGGACCATGGGGATAGACAGGCTCCGCAGGAGACATGGGCACTAAGAAAGAACTTTAGGTATGGGTGTTCACTGGCTCCTCCCTCTATGCCCCTCCTCCAGACCTCAGTTAGAGAAACTGTGCCCAGAGGAGACGGACAGTACGAGGAAAGGATTTTAGATAATCTAAGGGCAAGATTCATACCAGCCCACACCATCCACACCGTATAACTTGGGATATACGAACCAGTTAACAGTATGAAACAACACAGCATCAGTCCGAGACTGAGAAAAACTGTAACATAACCCTTATGTAAGCAAAAACTATATACAAGTCTTGCAGAAGTAGTCCGCACTTGGGACGGGCGCCCAGCATTCTCTACGGACTAGGAGAAAAAGATTTACCGGTAGGTTTAAAATCTTATTTTCTCTTACGTCCTAGAGGATGCTGGGGACTCCGTAAGGACCATGGGGATTATACTAAAGCTCCCAAACGGGGGGGAGAGTGCGGATGACTCTGCAGCACCGATTGAGCAAACATGAGGTCCTCCTCAGCCAGGGTATCAAACTTGCAGAATTATGCAAAAGTGTTTGAACCCGACCAAGTAGCAGCTCGGCACAGCTGTAATGCCGAGACCCCTCGGGCAGCCGCCCGAGAAGAGCCCACTTTCCTGGTGGAATGGGCCTTTATTGATTTTGGTAACGGCAATCCAGCCGTAGAATGAGCCTGCTGAATCGTGTTACAGACCCAGCGAGCAATAGTCTGCTTGGAAGCAGGAGCACCAACCTTGTCGGCTGCATACAGGATAAACAGTGCTTCTGTTTTCCTGACCCTAGCCGTTCTGGCCACGTAAATTTTCAAAGCCCTGACCACATCAAGGGACTCGGAATCCTACAAGTCTCGCGTAGCCACAGGCACCACAATAGGTTGGTTCATATGAAAAGACAAAACCACCTTTTGCAAGAATTGAGTACGGGTCCGCAATTCCACTCTATCCATAAGGAAAACTAAAAAGGGGCTTTTATGAGACAAAGCCGCCAACTCTGACACTCGCCTAGCAGAAGCCAAGGCTAACAACATGACCACTTTCCAAGTGAGATATTTTAACTACACCGTTTTAAGTGGTTCAAACCAGTGCGACTTAAGGAAACTCAACACCACGTTCAGGTCCCAAGGTGCCACTGGAGGTACAAAAGGAGGCTGAATATGCAGCACTCCCTTGACAACAGTCTGTACTTCTGGGAGAGAAGCTAATTCCTTCTGAAAGAAAATTGATAGGGCCGAAATCTGAACCTTAATGGAGCCTAAGTTTAGGCCCAAATTTACTCCAGTCTGTAGGAAGTGAAGGAAACGGCCCAGATGGAATTCTTCCGTAGGAGCATTCCTGGCCTCACACCAAGAAACATACTTCCGCCATATACGGTGATAATGTTTAGCTGTCACGTCCTTCCTTGCCTTTATCAGAGTAGGAATGACCTCATCCGGAATGCCCTTTTCCGCTAGGATCTGGCGTTCAACCGCCATGCCGTCAAACGCAGCCGCGGTAAGTCTTGGAACAGACAGGGCCCCTGTTGCAACAGGTCTTGTCTTAGAGGAAGAGGCCACGGATCTTCTGTGAGCATTTCCTGTAGATCCGGATACCAGGTCCTTCTTGGCCAATCTGGAACAATGAGAATGGTCTGTACTCCTCTTTTTCTTATTATTCTCAACACCTTGGGTATGAGAGGAAGAGGAGGAAACACATAAACCGTCTGGAACACCCGCGGTGTCACGAGGGCGTCCACTGCCACCGCCTGAGTGTCTCTTGACCTGGCGCAATACCTCTGTAGTTTTTTGTTGAGGCGGGACGCCATCATGTCTATCTGTGGCAGTCCCTACTGAGCTGCAATCTGTGCGAAAACTTCCTGATGAAGTCCCCACTCTCCTGGATGTAGATTGTGCCTGCTGAGGAAGTCTGCTTCCCAGTTGTCCACTCCCGGAATGAACACTGCTGACAGTGCGCTTACAGGATTTTCCGCCCAGCGAAGAATCCTGGTGGCTTCCGCCATTGCCACTCTGCTCCTTGTGCCGCCTTGGCGGTTTACATGAGCCACTGCGGTGATGTTGTCTGACTGAATCAGAACCGGTAGGTCGCGAAGCAAAGTCTCCGCTTGACGAAGAGCGTTGTATATGGCCCTCAGCTTCAGGACGTTGATGTGAAGACAAGTCTTCTGGCTTGACCAAAAACCTTGGAAGTTTCTTCCCTGTGTGACCGCTCCCCAACCTCGGAGGCTCTCGTCCGTTGTTACCAGAATCCAGTCCTGAATGGCGAACCTGCGACCCTCTAGAAGGTGAGCACTCTGTAGCCACCACAGGAGAGACACCCTTGCCCTGGGGGACAGGGTGATCAACTGATGAATCTGTAGATGAGACCCGGACCACTTGTCCAGTAGGTCCCATTGGAAGCATGGAACCTGCCAAAGGGAATGGCCTCGTAAGATGCCACCATCTTTCCCAGGACTCGAGTGCAGTGATGCACTGACACCTGTTTTGGCTTCAATAGGTCACTGACCAGAGTCATGAGTTCCTGGGCCTTTTCCATCGGAAGATAAACCCTTTTCTGGTCCGTATCCAGAATCATGCCTAAGAAGGTCAAACGAGTCGTAGGAACTAACTGTGACTTCGGGATATTGAGAATCCAGCCGTGTTGTTGTAACACCTTCAGTGAAAGTGACACGTCGATCAACAACTGATCTCGCGATCTCGCTTTTATGAGGAGATTGTCCAAGGATGGGATAATTGTGACACCCTGCTTGCGCAGGAGCACCATCATTTCCGCCATTACCTTGGTGAAAATCCTCAAGGCCGTGGAAAGCCCAAACTGCAACGTCTGAAATTGTTAATGACAATCCTGTACCGCAAATCTCAGGTACGCCTGATGAGGTGGATATATGGGAACATGAAGGTATGCATCCTTTATGTCCAGGGATACCATAAAATCCCCCCCTTCTAGGCTGGCGATGACCGCCCTGAGCGATTCCATCTTGAACTTGAACCTTTTTAAGTATAGGTTCAAGGATTTTAAATTAAAAATGGGTCTGACCGAACCGTCCGGTTTCGGGACTACAAATAGGGTTGAGTAATACCCCTTCCCTTGTTGAAGCAGGGGAACTTTGACCACCACCTGTTGAAGACACAATTTGCGAATTGCATTTAAAACTATCTCCCTTTCTGGGGGAGAAGCTGGTATGGCCGATTTGAAAAACCGGCGAGGAGGCACCTCTTCGAATTCCAGCTTGTAACCCTGGGAAACAATTTCTATTGCCCAGGGATCCACCTCTGAGTGAACCCAGATGTGGCTGAAAAGTCGAAGACGTGCCCCCACTGGGGCGGACTCCCTCAGCGGAGCCCCAGCGTCATGCGGTGGATTTTGTAGAGGCCGGGGAGGACTTCTGCTCCTGGGAACTAGCTGTGGTTGGCAGCTTTTTTCCTCTGCCCTTACCTCTGGCAAGAAAGGACGATCCTCGTACTCTCTTGTTTTTATTTGACTGAAAGGACTGCATTCGATAATGTGGCGCTTTCTTCGGCTGTGAAGGAATATAAGGCAAAAAATTTGATTTACCTGCCGTAGCTGTGGAGACCAGGTCCGAGAGACCTTCCCCAAACAATTCCTCACCCTTGTAAGGTAAAACCTCCATATGCCTCTTTGAGTCGGCATCACCTGTCCATTGCCGGGTCCATAGGACTCGTCTAGCAGAAATCGACATAGCGTTGACTCTAGAACCCAGTAGTCCAATGTCTTTGAGCATCCCTCATATATAAGACAGCATCTTTAATATGACCCAGGGTCAATAAAATGGTATCCTTATCCAGGGTATCCAATTCCGCCGATAAGGTATCTGTCCACGCTGCTACAGCGCTACAAACCCAAGCCGACGCTATCGCCGGTCTGAGTAAGGTACCAGAGTGTGTGTAAATGGACTTTAAGGTAGCCTCCTGCTTGCGATCAGCAGGATTCCTGAGGGTAGCCGTATCTTGAGATGGCACTGCTACCTTTTTGGATAAGCGTGTCAACGCTTTGTCCACCCTTGGGGAGGATTCCCACCGTATCCTGTCCTTAGCCAGGAAAAGATACGCCATAAGAATCCTTTTGGGAATCTGCAGTTTCCTGTCTGGAGATTCCCACACCTTTTCAAATAACTCGTTCAGCTCATGAGAAGGGGTAAAGGTTACCTCAGGTTTCTTTTCCTTATACATATGTACCCTCGTGTCAGGGACAGGGGGTTCCTCTGTGATATGCAAAACATCCTTTATTGCAATAATCATATATTGAATACTTTTAGCCAATTTTGGCTGTAACTTTGCATCATCGTAGTCGACACTGGAGTCAGAATCCGTGTCGGTATTAGTGTCTACTATTTGGGATAGTGGGCGCTTTTGAGACCGAGGGTCCCTGCGACATAGGGGCAGGCAGGGCCTGACTCTCTGCATAATTCCTGGACTCAGCTTTGTCCAACCTTTTGTGCAATAAATTCACATTAGCACTTAAAACATTCCACATATGCACCCAGTCAAGTGTCGTTGTTGCCGACGGAGACACCACATTCATTTGCTCCACCTCCTCGCTAGGAAAGCCTTCTACCTCAGACATGCCGACACATGCGTACCGACACACCACACACTCAGGGAATCCTTTTATCTGAAGACAGTTCCCCCACAAGGCCCTTTGGAGAGACAGAGAGTATGCCAGCACACACCCAGCGCTAATGACCCAGGAAAAAACACCGTTTACCCAGATAGCGCTGTTATAATGTATTTGCACCAAATTATGTGCCTCCCCCTTTCTTTAAAACCCTCTTTCACCGCGGTAAGCAGGGGAGAGTCCGAGGAACTTCCTCTCAGCGGTGTGCTGTGGAGAAAATGGCGCTGGTGAGTGCTGAGGAACAAGCTCCGCCCCCTCAGCGGCGGGCTTCGGTTCCGCTGAAAAATTAAAAAAACTGGCGGGGGATCTCTTATATATACAGTGCCCAGCCTGTATATATCCTTATTGCCAGATTTGGAGGTTCTTATTGCTGCCCAGGGCGCCCCCCCTGCGCCCTGCACCCTTACAGTGACTGCCGTGTGTGTGCTGTGTGGGAGCAATGGCGCACAGCGTTACATCTATGAAGATCTGAAATCTTCTGCTGCCTCTGAAGTCTTCTTTCTTCACATACTCACCCTGCTTCTATCTTCCGGCTCTGCGAGGATGACGGCGGCGCGGCTCTGGGACGAACGGCGAGGGTGAGACTTGCGTTCCATTCCCTTTGGAGCTAATGGTGTCCAGTAGCCTAAGAAACAGAGCCTAACATTAAAGTAGGTCTGTTTCTCTCCCCTCAGTCCCTCGATGCAGGGAGCCTGTTGCCAGCAGAGCTCCCTGAAAATAAAAAACCTAACTAAAATACTTTCTTTCCAGGAAACTCAGGAGAGCTCCCTGTAATGCACCCAGTCTCCTCTGGGCACAGTAATCAACTGAGGTCTGGAGGAGGGGCATAGAGGGAGGAGCCAGTGCACACCCATACCTAAAGTTCTTTCTTAGTGCCCATGTCTCCTGCGGAGCCCGTCTATCCCCATGGTCCTTACGGAGTCCCCAGCATCCTCTAGGACGTAAGAGAAAAACAAAAGAAAGATATAGTACAAAACACACCAAATGAAATTAAATCATAGAGAATATCAGTAGAGCTGAAATAGGTAATGACGGATAGCAGAGCTTTCAAGTTTGATCAATGAACTTAAAATATTGATTTATTAGGCACAGCAGAAACATGGCTGCATGAGACAACTGGCAAAAAATTTTAAGGGGCATATTATGCATAGTAAGGATAGGAAGAGATTAGACTTACGATAAATCCTTTTCTTTAAGGACATTGGGAACATGTTGGAAATGGTTGTGCTGGAGGAGTGTGGGCACTTGAAATTCTAACTCTAGCACTATAGATACTTTCGGCCACTCTACATACCACACCTGCCATGAATGCTCAGCATGTTTATCTACGTCCCACAGGATAGGATGGAGAGGAATGAACAAAGAGTAGGAAAAGGACAACATCATATGAAAACCTCAAAACAATCTTAACAAAGAGCAAGGATGCAAAGGCCTGAAAACCAGTGACCCCCAATGGACGCAAAGAAAAGGATTTAACGCAACTACAAAAATCACTCGTCCCTAACCACATACAATGGACAAACAAAGCCTTTGTCTTTTGTAAATCTATGACAGCCCAAGTTGGAATCACAATATTCTGTGAAATGTGAAACCCTTTTTGGCTAAACAGAAGGCTTGATAAGAGCTCTGAAACGCTCCTAGAAATTTAAACAGCCAAAAGGAAACCATCTTTCAGGTGAGAAACTTTAACTCCACCAAATCTAACAACTCAAAGGAGTGAGTATCCTGTAGGGCATTCAACACCTAATGAATATTCCACAGAGCTATAGGAGGCACAAATTGAGGATCTACATGCAGTACGCCCTGTAAAAACATCTGTACTCGGAGTAACAGGTCCAGTTTTCATTGAAAATATAACAAAACATAATGGGGCAGATGTGTTAACCTGGAGAAGGCATAAGGAAGTGATAAACCAGTGATAAATGCAAGGTGATACAGGCACCAGCCAATCACCTTCCTAACTGTTAATTTACATATTGGAGCTGATTGGCTGGTGCGTGTATCACCTTGCATTTATCACTGGTTTATCACTTCCTTATGCCTTCTCCATGTAAATACATCTGTCCCAATAACCTGTAAAACCTAAAGGACAAAGTAGAAAACCCTGCCATTTCAAAATATGAATATTTGGCCTAATTCAGAGTCATAAACGAATGCAATTGCGATTTTCTAGGCTACGGAACTGCATTAAAATAGCCGCCCAACGGAGCGATTGATAACCCACTCGCAACTGTGTACACATTCAGCCTACAAGCAACAATGGGGAATGATTGCATGAGTAGGTCTATGGCTATACAGACTGGTTGTGGCAGTAGTAACGCAGGCGCCGTGTTTCTCTGCACGTACATGATCACAGATAGAAGCCACGAAAATGCCCATGCGGTTTTGCCGACACTCTACATTACCACCCCCAAATGGTCATTTCCTTTCAATCACTCACTGCAAGTGGAATCGCAAAAGCACCCTTACATGTGCAGTGCGATCGCACAGTTGCAAAAACATCAGCATAGTGCACAACTCTGAATTAGGCCCATCTTCTATACTCCGTTAATGCTGACAGATATTCACCATCTTCAAGTTGCACAGAAAAAGGGACACAAATGGTGTTAGCAACCTAGAAATGGAGGCATCCACATGAGAGACGATGCAGTGGCTGTGGCATTTTTGCATGCCAAGTTCCGTCCACACACACAGATATATAGGTGTCACATATCAAATTAATCAGCACAGTTTTTCTTGTATTAACAGTCCCCTCTATATCAAGGTTAGTACTGCATATGGGATGTAGATAACATCCTGGTGCTTAGGATCACAACAGTCAGGATGCCAACAGTGGGGTTATGAACGCAGGGATATCGATACCAACCCACACATATGACTGGTACATAGCAGATGTGGCAGCGATATTTATAAGGGACCAAAATCAGAGCCAGAAATGTGACTACTGGTAAGTCTGACACTAGCTCTAAAATAAAAAAAAGAAATAAAAACTAAAAAATAAAATAAAAAAAAACCCCTAAAACTAAAATTCTAAGGAATGCAGTTTGAAATAAGTTGCAGTTTCGGTATGGGTTCACGGTCAGCCCGATAAAAAAATTAACATAATGCTTTTGTATAAGTGGAATTAAGGTGCAAATTTTACCTACTGTAGTTCGTGTTGTTGATGTGATCTAGTTAGAGGAGATACAGAAGGCATCTCATTGGGCTCCATTTCCTTAATATGCCACCCAGCGTGCAGCAAACCAAGCAAGATTGCTGCACGCTGGGTGTCTCATCAGCTGACTCGAGAGCAGAAGGAGGCTGTTTGGTAAATCAGTGGTTATGAATCCTGGATCTACAGTTTCAACCGCAAGACCCAACAGTCGGCCCAGTGGATCCCAGTTGGAGGTGTGATATGAGTGCAGCATGGCCAAGCAAATGGTGGCCAAGACTGGTCATGTAGCTACCAAACAACTTATGCAGCAGTACACAGGCACTGGGGATGGGTGCGCCAACTTATACCTGCCGCAAGTGCTGGAAGCCATTTCCAGGAGCTGTCCAGGAACTCAGACAATGCACAGCCAACAAGTCCAGGAAAGTGGTGGATTTTCTGGCCCATGAACGCATCTGGGAGCTTGGGACCTTACAGTATTCAGTAAGGATTGCAGTTTCTGCTAAAAAGCAGTTGCTGCGATAAAATAGTTGCCGTCCAGAAATAGAGAAAAAAATGCCCATTGCAGAAATTGTGAATGCATCACAACATGCGGGCTGATCGCAAAACCATACGCATTTCCTGGAACATCTAAGATTTTTCCTATTTGCGCCAGGCAAGGTCATCCACAATCCTTGCGACACAAGAGGCTGGAAGTGGCCATCGCTGACATCAGAGGCCCTTCTTAAAAACGCCTGCGTTTTTTCAGACACACCCAGAAAAACGTCAGGTTTCCGCCCAGAAACGCCGGCTTCCTGTCAGTCAAACAGCGGCTGCATTGCAATCACAATGTGTACTCAATTTCGGTCGCTATTTTTACTTTCGCATGCAAACACTGCGCATGCGCAGACATTCGATAATCGGACGGATTAAGAATCGCAAATTTTGCAATCCTTTCTGAATTAGGTCCTTGGTACAGTCCAGACTTGACCCCCTGCAACTTCTTCGTGTTCCCACAAATCAAGTACAAGGGATTCGTTTTTAGTCACCGGAAGCAGCAGTGGACTGGCCCAGCTGCTTTGCCAAGTGGTTTGAGCACATGCAACTTTGCATAAAATCCTCTGGTGATTACTTTAAAAATAATTAATGCTCACTTTGTAAATATACAGTAATACTTTCTGTGCACAATTCTTGTACTGTTAAGAAACCGTACAAAATTAAACTGGTTTACAATTATTACAGGAGTGCCATAGGTTAATAGTGTTGTGCCCAGGCCTTTTTTATTAATGATCTTGTTACAGAAGAGGGTAGTATCCTGTAGCACAGTAGAGAAATTAGAAAGGAAAATGCTAGACGAATCTTAACAACAATGAATTTAAGGTTCTACTCCCAAGTTGTGGTGTCAGTTATGCTACTTATACTTTAATTGGGATACAAATGGGCAAATGGGAGATATAGAAAGTGTAAAACTATCCAATAAGACGAACAATATAAAAGGTAACTACAGGTTGAGTATCCCATATCCAAATATTCCGAAATATGGAATATTCCGAAATACGGACTTTTTTGAGTGAGACTGAGATAGTGAAACCTTTGTTTTTTGATGACTCAATGTACACAAACTTTGTTTAATACACAAAGTTATTAAAAATATTGCATTAAATGACCTTCAAGCTGTGTTTATAAGGTGTATATGAAACATAAATGAATTGTGTGAATGTACACACACTTTGTTTAATGTACAAAGTTATAAAAAATATTGGCTAAAATGACCTTCAGGCTGTGTGTGTATAAGGTGTATATGAAACATAAATGCATTCTGTGCTTAGACTTGGGTCCCATCGCCATGATATCTCATTATGGTATGCAATTATTCCAAAATACGGAAAAATCCGATATCCAAAATACCTCTGGTCCCAAGCATTTTGGATAAGGGAGACTCAACCTGTACTGTATCTCCATGCATGAAGAACATGAAAAGAAATTGAGATATTTGAGAGAGAGGCCATAGGGTAAAAAGGCGATTTATAGATGACTTAAGAATAAATATATCTGAGGTTAATGCAAAGATTTGTCTAACAAGCTTTTAAAACAAAGGACTGGCTAAATTACAAGGGGACATCCTCTTTCAATGGAAGAAATATGCTTTCACCATCAGCACAGAAAGTAGTTTTTCACTTAAAGGGTATTGAACAACTCATTGGGGGGAATTCACTTGTTTTAAAAGTCAGTTGGGTATCTTTTTTCCTGTCTATTAGATAGGAAAAAACAGACACCCAACTGACTTTTCAATCAATTGAATACCCCCCCATTATATTCATTTAAATATAGTATATTCAGCTATAACAGAATGCATTATTGGGGTGATTGATACTAGAAACTAAATCGGATTGCAACTTATGGACTCTGGAAATTATTTTCCCTGCAATGAAAATAATTGTCAACTTCCTTGGAGGGGTGTTGTTTTGCTTTCAACAATAGGAATTTAATACCTACCGGTGATTCCTTTTCTCGTAGTCTGTAGGGGATACTGGGATGGTATTAGTACCATGGGGGGGGGGGGGGGGGGGGGGGGGGGGGGTATAGATTGGGTCCTTCGGAGCCTGGCACTTTAAGAAATCTTCAGCGTGTGCTGGCTCCTCCCCTCTAAGCCCCTCCTGCAGACTCAGTCTAGGAAAACTGTGCCCGAGGAGACGGACATTCTTTGAGAGAAGGAATATAGACAATAGTGGTGAGGTAACGAACCAACACACAACAGTAACATAGGATAGCAATGCTAACCAGAACAGGAACAGCAACAGCAGATTTAACCAAGAAAAACTTACAACCAGGTAAGCAGAAAACACGAAGCACTGTGGCGGGCATCCAGTATCCTCTACGGACTACGAGAAAAGGAATTACCGGTAGGTATTAAATTCCTATTTTCTCTAACGTCCTAGGGGATACTGGGATGGTATTAGTACCATGGGGAAGTTCCAAAGCTCCCAGAACAGATGGGAGAGTGCAGAGACCCCTGCAAAACCGCCTGATCAAACTGAAGGTCCTCACCGGCCAAGGTATCGAACTTCTAGAACTTCACAAATGTGTTCGAACCAGACCAACTAGCAGCTCGGCACAACTGTAAGGCCGAGATGCCACATGCAGCCGCCCAGGAAGAACCCACCAATCTAGTGGAGTGGCCTGAACAGAACTCGGCAGTGGCAACGCTCCCGAAGAATAAGCCTGTTGGATAGTCATCCTGAGCCAATGAGCAATTGCCTGCATGGAGGCAGGACATCAAATCTGGTTAGAGTCGTAAAGGACAAAGAGGGAGTCCGACTTCCTGTGACGAGCTGTCCTTCTGACATAAATCCTCAAAGCCCAAACCACGTCCACAACATCACCGGAACCACTATCGGTTGATTAATGTGAAAAGCAGACACCACTTTCGGCAAAAACTGTGGGCGATTCCTTACAGGATAAGGCCCCCAATTCCGACACACGTCTTGCAGAGGCCAATGCCAGCAACATGACAGTCTAACAAGATATTTCAAGTCCACCCTGTGTAAATGTTCAAACCAGTCCGATTGGAGAAAGGTCAGAACCACAGAGAGATCCCACGGAGCCATGGGAGGGCCAAAAGGTGGTTGAATGTGAAAGACACCCTTTAAGAATGTCTGTACCTCCGATATTAAAGCCAGCTGCCTCTGGAAGAATATGGATAGAGACGAAATCTGAACCTTGATGGAGCATAAACGTAGGCCTATATCCACGACTGCTTGCAGGAACAGCAGAAAACATCCAAAGTTGAAATTCTACAGTAGAATATTTTCTACCCTCACACCAAGAA
Source organism: Pseudophryne corroboree (assembly GCF_028390025.1). Classification (NCBI taxonomy): domain Eukaryota; kingdom Metazoa; phylum Chordata; class Amphibia; order Anura; family Myobatrachidae; genus Pseudophryne; species Pseudophryne corroboree. Next base: position 644,476,602 of record NC_086445.1, on the reverse strand, counting down.
ACATATTTCTTCCAGATACGGTGGTAATGCTTCGACGTGACCACCTTTCGGACTTGGACCATAGTCGAGATAACCCTGGAGGGAGAACCCTTTATGGCTAGAATCTCCCTCTCAACTTCCAAGCCATCAAACGTAGCCGCAGTAAATCTGGATAGACGAACAGACCTTGTTGAAGAAGATCCTTAAGAAGTAGTAGAAGCCAGGGCTCTTCGAGAGACATGGTCAGGAGGTCTGCATACCAGGCCTGGCGAGGCCAATCTGGGGCAATTAGAATTGCTTGAACGTTTTTCCTTTTGAGTCTTTTTAGAACTCTGGAAATGAGAGGAATTGGATGCAACAGATAGATGAACTGGTAAGTCCACGGCGCCGTCAGAGCGTCCACCACCGCAGCTTGCGGATCCCTCGTTCTACAACAGTAGTGACACGGCTTCTTGTTGAGATGAAAAGCCATCATGTCTATGAAAGGGCAGCCCCACCGTTGAACCAGCTGTTGAAACACTTGAGGGTGAAGGCCCCAATCCCCCAGATGGAGGTCTGTGCCTGCTGAGGAAGTTTGCTTCCCAGTTGTCCACTCCCGGAATGAATATGGGCGATATGGCCCTTGCGTTGGCTTGCGCCCAGAGGAGTATCCTTGACACCTCTCGCATCGCAACCCTGCTTTTTGTTCCTCAAAGTCAGTTTATATACGCCACCGCCATGGCGTTGTCCGACTGTACCTGTATGGCTTGATGGAGGAGAGAGGAGGCCTGCTGAAGGCATTGTAAATTGCCCCGAGTTCCTGAATATTCATCGGAAGAGAAGACTCCTGACTCGGCCACCTCTCTTGGAACTGAGCCCCTTGGATCACAGCCCCCCAATCGCGGAGGTTCACATCCGTTGTCAACAGAGTCCTAGACTGGGTTCCGAAACGCCGACCCTCCACAAGGTGAGATACTTGTAGCCACCATAACAGGGAGATCCTTGCTTTCGGCGACAGGGATACTCTCTGGTGCATGTGCAAGTGAGACCCCGACCACTTGTCCAGCAGATCCAGCTGGAACGGACGTGCATGGAACCTGCCGTACTGGAGTGCCTCGTAGGAGGCCACCATCTTGCCTAGTAGTCTGATGCAAAGGGGCACCAAGATCTTGCGGGGCCTGAGCACAGAGCGGACCATAGCCTGAATTGTCATGGCTTTGTCCATAGGGAGGAATACTTTCTGAGTTACAGTGTCCAGTATCATCCCCAAGAACTGAAGTCTCTGCGTCAGTTCTAGGTGTGATTTTTGAAAATATAGGATCCACCCTTGGTCCGTAAGAAGACGTGTAGTCAAGTTGATGCTTCGTAACAGACGCTCCATGGACACCACCTTTATAAGGGACTATGTTCACTCCCATCATGCGGAGTTGCAGCATCATTTCCGTCATAACTTTTGTGAACACTCTCGGTGCCGAGGACAAAGTGCAAGGCCTGGAACTGGAAATGGCGGTCCTGTATTGCAAACCTGAGATAAGCCAGATAAGGGAGCCATATCAGGATGTGCAGATATGCATCCTTGATATCCAGGGATACCAGGAATTCCCCTTCTTCCAGGCCAGAAACCACCGCTTTTAAAGATTCCATCTTGAACTGGAACACACGTAGATACAGGTTCAGAGACTCGAGGTTCAAGATTGGCCGTACCGAACTGTTCGGTTTCGGTACCACAAATAGGCTTGAATAAAATCCTTTGCTTCTGAGCAGAGGGGGGACCGGAACACCTGTGTGTGGAGAAGTTTTTGAATGGCGTCCTGCAAGGTAACTCCTGCTACAGGTGAAGCTGGTAAGCCTGACCTGAAGAATCTGTGAAATTCCCACCGGTAGATATGGGATATGAGATCCCTCACCCAAGGGTCCAGGCAGGACTCCGCCCATACCTGAGCGAAATACTGCAATCGAGCACCCACCTGAAAGTCCCCCTGCAGCTGGGGCCAACAGTCATGCGGAGGGCTTTGTGGAGGAAGAACCTGAAGTCTGGTCCAGTGATCCAGCAGCCACTGGTCTGCGAGATTTACCTCTAGTTCCTCTGGCTGCATTTGCTGCACCCCTGGCCCTGTCGCTAAACCTGGCCACACGAAAGGACTGTAGAGAGGGACCGGGATAAGGATGTCTAGTAGGAGGCGCAGCAGACGGCAGATAGGTGGACTTACCTGCCGTTGCTTGAGAAATCCCCTTGTTCAATTCTTCGCCAAACTGGGCATCCCCCGTGAAGGGAAGTTTCTCCACGCCTTTTTTGGAATCAGCATCCGCTGTCACAGCCACAGAGCTCTGCGAGCTGAGACTGCCATAGCTGAGGGAAGGGCATTAATGAGGCCTATCTCCTTGATTGCCTCACTCTTGAAGTTAGCAGCATACTGGATATGCTACAGTAGAGTCAGGATCTCATCCTGAGGCAAAGTGTCAAATCCCTCAATTACATTACCAGACCATTTAACCATGGACGTGTGATCCAACCGCAAGAAATGGTGGGCCTCTGTGCGACTCCTACTGCAGTGTAAATGGATTTGATTGTAGACTCAGTTTTATGGTCAGCAGGGTCTTTTAGAGAGATAGCACCAAATACAGGCAGCACAATCTTACCTGACAGCCTGGACACTGAGGTATCCATAATCGGAGGGTTCTCCCATACCTTCCTATCCTCAGAGGGAAAAGGGAAGGAATTAGGCAACTGCTCAGGGGTTTGAAATTTCTTGTCAGGACTAACCCACGCCTCTTTAAAAAGTGAGTTTCATTCCTTGGAGACAGGAAAAGTAGCAATAGATTTTGGTTTTACATTAAAAAAACAACTCTTCATCAGGTTCTGTCTCTTTATCCGGTATATTGAGGACTTCCCTAATAGAATATATTAGGGCTTCCACACCCTAAGACAGTATTGTCACCTCTGTCTACGTCCACTTCACCTTTCTCCAAATCTGGCATTTCAGTCACATTGGAGTACATATGGAAGTGTGCATTTATGGGAGACCTGTAGTGGGGGATAAATAGTCAGTCTGTGGTCAGCAGCATTGACTACAACATTATCTACAGATTTCTTTACCATTTGTCTTTCCTGTCTGGCAGTAGCCAATTCAGAAAATTAGATATCATTCTTTTAAATGACTCTAACCACTCTGAGTCCTGTGTACTGCTTCCCTGATAAGGGAAAGAACTGATTACATAGTAGAGATCCCTCTGGAGAAGGGGAAAACTTTCTGTTGCAGGATGGACACACAGCCTTTTTGCCAGACATGCTGTGCAGCAGAACACACACACAGCAATAGTGAAATAACACAGGTGAACACAGTACCCTAAACAGCCTGAATGGAGTGATATAGAGTGGGATGAGACCAGCACACAATGCCACAACAGCTGAAGCAGCACCTTTACCGGGCATAAACCAGAGCCTTAGATAAGACAACTAGTTTTCTGACAATATATATATGCTCCCCCCTTCCTATAAATCCTCCTGGTACCAATACAAGGTGTCTTTGGAGGATCTCTGGAGGAGCAACGCTTCCCTGCATGCAGCCTGGAGTCTAAAGCAGCAGCAAATGGCGCCTCTGAGCCGCTGGTCCCGCTTACCGGGAAGCCCCGCCCCCTTAATGGCATGCGGTCCACTGTGCAAAATTATACTGGCATTTGTCATCAAAAAGCAGAAAACTCTGTTAAAACCCCTTTCTATACCAGCACAAGTGTGGGTGTCCGCAGCAGGCACCGCAGCCAAGTGTCTTCCATGCCCTTATACCGCAACTGTCACCGACCCGTTAACCGGGGCCCCGTTGTCTGTACTCACCGCACCAGCGTCTTCAGCATCTGTTAAGGGTGGCATAATTCTGTCGGCGTGCGCACACACCCTAGGGGCATGCGAAACAGCATCTCAAAAGCAATGTCCTGTCAGCAGGGATCCGGACCATTAACCCTGGTTCGGTCCCCCCCCCCCTAAGTCCTACGACGCAGGCAGACTGGTGCCAGCCAGTGCTGCCTGAAAATAAACTAAAATAAATTTCTGAAGAAAACACTATGGAGCTCCAGAGAATGCACCCAGCTCCTTGGGCACATTTTACCCAAACTGAGTCTGCAGGAGGGGCATAGAGGGGGAGGAGCCAGCACACCCCGAAGATTTCTATAAGTGCCAGGCTCCGATGGACCAAACCTATACCACACCATGGTACTAATACCATCCCAGTATCCCCTAGGACAGGGGTGTCAAACTCAAATTCATCGGGGGCCGCATCAGCAGTTTGGTCCCCATCAAAGGGCCGGTTGTATCTGTAGGTCTATGTGTCCACTCTTTATTATCATAAATTAATGTCACTGCATTCAATTATTACTGTTTTTTGTAATAATGTAAGTAATAACTAGCTCTGAAAGCAGAAACATAGTCAGAATAATGACAAGTAGATATTCAAATGTACAATTATTGTACAATGTATTGAAAAATGTTTTTTGGTAACAAACATTAATTTTTTTTTAAACATACAAATATTGCCAAACACTGTTTATTAAACATATGGAAAACACAAGGCCATGTGCCCCCTTTTATAGTGCCCAGCCATCTGCCCCCTTTTATAGTGCCCAGCCATCTGCCCCCTTTTATAGTGCCCAGCCATCTGCCCCCTTTTATAGTGCCCAGCCATCTGCCCCCTTTTATAGTGCCCAGCCATCTGCCCCCTCCATTTACTTTACTTACCTTTTACTTCTTTCTTTCTTTTACTTCTTTCTTCTTGCTCCTCTCCGCGGCGTCCGCGCGCTCCTCTGATCCCTGGAGATGTCGGGCGGACGTCACGTGATGACGTCACGTCCGACACCCAGGGAGCAGTGCGGGGCAGGAAGAAGTCGGGCCAGGTCCCGGAAGGTAAGGCACGGAGTAAATTCATTGAAAAAAAAAAGGGGAGGCTGCAAGGCTGGCGGCGGCACCGCGGGCCATCAGACGAGGTCTGGCGGGCCGGATTTGGCCCGCGGGCCTTGTGTTTGACACCCCTGCCCTAGGACGTTAGAGTTTTTTTTTTAATCATATTGTATCACCATTTTATAACAGATTTTTGTAATTCCTTATACTTCATAACTCGGTAATCAGTAAGTAAGTCTCACCTATGAGGGGTAGTTGGAGTGCCGTCCTTCCCGTTATTCACATTTGGCTCCACTTGAATTGTCAAGTTTGTCCTGCATTCTGTATCTTGAGCCACAGCCTTAGCACGAGCCTTCTCCTTTTCACGGTCAGTCTGATTGACTCCTAATCGACCTCCACCAACCTTGGATGGTTCTTTCAGACGTGAAGAGGAAGACCCTACAGTTTTTCCTTGCACTGGCACAAGGCTTGCATCTACAGTACTACTTAATGGCCGGTTGCCACTCCTGCCACCAGTAACACTCATGGAGCTAGATTTGGCAGGGCGGGGAAGGCTACGATATTGTATGTTGGTGCGGGCAGAAGGAGAGAGGAAGCCAGTTTCCGCTCCAGCTGAAACATCTAAGCTAGTCTTCCTACTACTACTTACAGTACCTGAAGTGGGTTTAACTGGGATTCCTGAGGACTTTGGAGTTTTGCCTAGTGTGGCAGAATTTCCAGTTAGCGGAGAAGATGGTGCAGCAGGTTTTTTGTAGCCAAAAGAGGATGCTGGACGTGCAATGCCTGAAGGAGGTTTCTTTGCATCGGGTGAACGTGGATCTCGTCCTGCATCCGAAGATGACCGCTGCAGTCCAGCAGTTTTTAGGGTTAGTTTAGATTTGTCCGTTGCTTTCTGCTCTGATTTACCTGCAAATAAAGTCACACATGGTAAACCTATTGAATCACGTGAACCAATGTTATTTAATTTAGCCTACTGTGAATCATAAAACATCGGATGTTAAACAGTGCTCCTGCTTTGTATCACCATTTTAAATAAAGGATAACATTTTGAATTACATTAAAGCTTCAATTATAAAGAGGGAGACAGAGGAATCAATACAATGTATTGCACTTTTATTAAAAGACTATACCTGGTGGAGGGCATTAAAGAGGGAACATTGTAGCCATTTCTTAAATTTAGCAAACTTAACACTGAAAAGCTAATTTGTGAACTTGCGAAGGAACAGTATAAATGCCGTTTTGCAGGTCACGAACTGCGGTGTTGTAAAGGTTTCATCTTTTGTTGGGAAGAGCTAGTCTTGTCTGCATACACATGTGAACAATGAATTACTTTTGTGGGACACGATTTAAGTCAGATAAAGGGAAAGGAAAAAGACCCTGGTATTCCTGTAGGACTCAGCATTTTCTTTTCCCACCTTATTTTTTCCACCTAACAAAGAGTGGACCTTCTAGTAATGTTTTCCTAATGCCCACAACACACAAACATACAAACAATTAATTCAGTTCCCCTTTTGTAGGTGAAGTCCCAAGAATCATGTAGCTTGACAAGTGCTTGGAAGGCAGATCTTCTTTTTTTGCCATTAGTAAATGGCATTTAGAGCTCATAGACAAATAAGCTAGCTATGGAATAAGGAATCCAGTCAGGATCCCGGCAGTTGAAATACTGACGCCGGAATCCCAACACTGCTCAGAATGTCGGCACCGGCATTCCAACTAGCATGCCAATCCCAGCACCGGAAATACCGACCGGCAGGTTCCTGAACATCTGTTTGGGGAGGAGGGGGGGGGGGGGGGGGGGGGGGGGGGTTAGGGGTGGCGTTTGGGCACCAGAGAGGTAAGCCACTGGGAGGATTAGGTTTATGCTGCTGAAGGAGGGTTAGCCAGGGGTGGAAAGGTTTAGAAACCCCTGCGGTTGGTTATGGTTAGACGGCGGGGTGGGGAGGGTTAGGCTGTAGGAACGGGGTGGAGGGGTAGGTTTACGCACCACCAGGGAGGTTTAGGGTTATGCTGCGGGGGAGTAGGGGGTACTAGAAGAGTGTGTTAGGGGGAGGGTTAACATACTTACCCGACCCCTGTTGGGATTCTAACCATTGGGATGCCACGGTTGGTATTCTGACTGCTGGCATCTAGAACGCCGAACTGTGCCTGAGCAAGATCCTCCATGAGCGCTCGCAGTCCTACCTTAGATGCAGCAGGTTGTGCTTGGGGGGTGGCGACAAGGACTGTTCTATCAAAACAGGAGGCATATCACCCCCATTTTGTATTCATACTAAGCCCAGGGTCTGCATTGTCGGATGCAGACTTCCTGGACCAGGCTAAGAATTTCTGACAGCCAGTCTAATACCCCTTTCACATTGCACACATAACCTGGTATTGACCTGGTAAATTGCCGGGCGACACAGGTCAGTGTGCAATGTGAAAGGGCCCATGGAGAATTCCCGGGTCGCCTGACCCGGAAATTCAACCCGGGTTATAAGAAGGGTTATTCCCGGGTTGAATACTGGGTCAGGGGCAGTGTGAACGGGTTGCCAGGTCGAAGTGACACGGGACCCGTTCACTACATAAGGAGAGGCGGCACGGAGATTAGCTCATCTCCAGTGCCGCCTCTACCCCCGATGACGTTGCAGTCCCTGCCCCCGGATGCCAAGTCGGGTTGCTAATATGCCGGGTTGGGATGGCAGCGTGTAGGGTCAAATGCCGGGTCCCACCTGGTAAGGACCAGTTTCCAATTACCGGGTGGGACTCGGCATTTGCGATGTGAAAGGGGTATAAGTAAGCTTCAGCTTAATCAGACTGGCTGGGTGCTGCAACCATCGCGAACAATGGCTGCGATAGTGATCCAATGATGCACCTCTTGCTGCATTCGCATTTTAGTTGTATGGTATTCCACAGCTGCTTTCCTGTGGCTGTACAATACCGTACAAATCAGAATCAGACACTTCGCTCACATGTAGGTTAGAATGCCTTATTGGCTTAGCTTTTAGAAAATGCATACTCCCACCAATGACCGTCATCTTGACATCCTGATCCATGCATTTTCTGGACAATTTTGCAGCGTTTTGCAAACATAGGAAAATAGCTTCTCAAACCTGCATATGTGCATTTATTTTACACTTCTTTAATGAGTTAACTGCAGCTTATGCTTTCTGATTTTGTAAGGTCAAAAAGGAATTGAAAAGCAAAATAGATTCCTGCAGAACCTGTATTAGTGTTCAAATTAGTAAAATAATTTCATCATTATAAAGCCTTTTGTCAGGGTCAGAATCACTGAAACCTTGTAATTCTTAGGGTTGAACCTGAGGTAATTTGAGCTCTCATTCAATCCAGACTACTTCCATGGACAAAACTGTATTGTGCATATAATAAAAAAAAACAAAAAGAAAGAGGTCTACACCTGACAAAGGCATAGTAATTATCCCTTGCTTGTAAAAGATTACAAACCCACATTATTTCACAACACTGGAAACCCTCTTTTTATCGTTATCGTGTTTTCTCCTTCAGCAGCATTTAACATTACAGTTCTGGCAATGAACGTCTTATTCCTCAGCCGACCAGAAAATCACGAGACTATGGCTTGTGAATGGACCCTGCCACACAACAAACTTTTGTCCCTATTTTAAGTTGATTAACTAAATGTATTTACATAGATACTGTACATAGAAATTGATGGCAAATAAAAACACATGTCTCATCCAGTCTCCTTTTTCTGGTTTAGGAGATTGAGTATTAGGGTTTGTTTAGCGGTTTGAGTTAGATGATTAGGGATAGGTTATTAGGGTTATATTGTTATGCAAGTAGCCAGACAGTGCATGAAAGGTGTAGTGCCAACCCCAAAACTGTAGAGAGACCCTGATGGGGCATAGCTGCTTCCCCCCTAATATCTGGCCTCAGATGACCTCAAAAGTCTCAAATAGCGCCCCTGTAGTTAGTTAACATTATCACAATTGTAAACTAACTACAGGGGAGCTATTTAAAAGGATTAAAAGAAGCAGAATGTCAGTAGAAACTCATACTTTCATTTAGCCAAGTTTTCTCTTTACTCTGTGTGTGCTGTTTGTCATGATTTTTATAAAATTATTTTTATTGTTTGTGGGCATGATTTTGCCTTGCAAGTGATTGCCCCTTCAAAAAAAAAAACATCCAAGATCGGCAGGCATCTCGCACCTCTGGTAAACTCGGACCCTATTACATATGCTCCTATATCTCTCCAAAGTCCGCAGTATCTGGCATAACAGCACAATATTGTGAACGTGGATATCTATTATATAAACTGCATAATGCACACTGGAGATCAGGGGAGGCCCCCACACAGCTTGCTTCTTGTGCTGCAGACACAGGGTCCAACAAACCTGCGAACCCTCTCTACCCCCCCCCCCCCCCCCCCCCCCCCAAGGCTGCTGTGGAATGCTTAGATTATAAAATAGATGTAGCAAATGTTTGTACAGAAAATAGGGCTTATATCTGCTAAATATGCGCAGATGACTGTAAAAGAGTAGAAGATAGCATACGTAACTGCATCCTACAGATGTGTCCTCATAAATCTAGCCTCAATACGCTCTGCAGCGTGAGATGCCTGTTGCTAATGAGCCTGAGGAAGCGGTTGAGTCATGAAACATGTTGCAAAAATCCAAATAAGTATGACTCATTCTGTTTTTATTATTTTAGATTTTCTTTTTTCTTTAAATTGAGTCACATTTATTATCTTTTTAGTGCCAACAGCCTAGCTACAAGTCTTTTATTTTGTTTTATTACATTAGTCACTTTTCTAGGAATTGATGAGCTCCAATGCACGTTTTGTATATCTCCTCTCATTTATACCTCAGATATAAATCGTACCTTTAAATCGTGCTCAATTTACAAATTAATTAAAAAAAAAAAAATCTTACTTTGAGAAAACATCAGCAGTTAGCATTTAATTCTCATTTTACTTCCCCTTATATGATTTTCTTACCTCCTCCTTTCAAAGCTGCTTGCCCAGTGTGGGTTATTGGGGATGTAACACCGACTGGTGGGTTTTTTCCTTTACGCAATGGCTGTCCAAGAGTGACAGGTTTTTTCATCTCAGATTTTGGAGGATCATCACTCTTTTCCCGCCTCCATCGAGATGACCCATGCTCTGACTTTAGGCTACCACTGTCATACTCCATCCTACGCTGTCCCCGTTCTTCTGGCTCACTGTGCCAGCTTAGTCCACTCTCTGCCAGAGATCGCTTCTCAGAATCTGTTCGGAGCTACAAGACAAATGGAGAACAAAACAAATTCACAGGTCATAAACTCCTAAAATAATTAAGCACATAAATAAATGACTCAATGGGACAGGTTGAAAAAAAGTCATTTTGTGGTGAATTGTTTTGATACATCCAACACTTTGTAAAATGTATATATCCATTTTCTCTCTCTCCAAGGCTTGATAAAACTCCCCCCTTTGTGTCTCTGATCCCGTACATGCTGCTGTGTTCTAGAACTACTACATGGTGTTTGCCTGCTATTGCTGCCAAGACCACAAGTATGTACCTGAACAGTTAGACTGAGAAGAAAAGGTGTTTATAGTAAGGAATCTAATATAACCAGTGGGGAGTGGCAGTGACTGACATTTATGATGCCATGCCAGTACAGACTATCCTTATTCTCAAACAAATCACCTATTGTCACAGACATCAATAACATAATTAGATTACTTACAGTAACTTTACACATTTATAATGTAATATATCTTGTACCAACTAAACAAGCCAATAGTCTAATATCTTATTGTTAACCTTGAAACATGAAAAGGTCAGGCACTTTATATATATCCAAATGGTTAGGGTATACAATTAACAGTTTCTTATACAGCGCAGCAAATTCCGTTGCGCTTTACAACTGGACTCAATTAGAAGACAAAACTGGGTAAAAACAAACACAGTCATAGAGGAAGGAGGGCCCTGCTCGCAAGCTTACAATCTATGGGGAATGCACTCTTACACACGACATAGCCGACACATTTCACTGCTATTATACCAGACTATATAACTTAAAGGACCCTTGTCTCCCGCGGCACTGTTCTCCTCTCGTGAGGTTGTGTGCCAATACCTTTCTGATGCTGGTCTCCCCCAGTTGTCGCAGGACGACAGTGTTTGGTTAGACTCTCCATCTCCCTCCCAGAGCTTGAGACGGCCCTTAAAGATACGCCTTCTGGAAAAAGCCCAGGCGGCTTCACAATTTCTTATTATAAACTTTTTAAGGCCGCTCTTTTACACAAAATGCTTGCGGCTTTTAATGCAGTAACGGAGGAGCGTGGGTTCTCTCCCCAATCCTTAGAAACTCATATTACAGTCATCCCCCCAGGCACCCTCGCCTGCGATGTAGCCACGCTCAATGAGCATGGCTACATCTGTACAACTGGATCTGGCAGATAAGTTATTCTGTAATCATAACTTCATTTAGGTTCTCTCATGCTGGTATCAGTGTCCCCTTACTTTTGCTAGGATGTGCCAGACACTTGCTGGCATTACAATGCAAATGTTGGCTCCCCATTGCACATTTGGTGAGAATGCCAACTCCTACAGCCAAGTGATACCCATCTCAAAGCTGATTGTGGGTACCTCCGCTTTTTGGCTGCTTAATTCTTACTCTGGTTCTTTAGCTACATATAAAAAGTCCTTACTGAAATTCCTCAATAGTGCCGCAAAAGCTGTAATCCCGATATGCTGGCGATCTACATCTCCTCCCACACTTAAGGAATGGTTTACTTGTACGGATATGTACTTGACAATGGAGGTTATATGTGTGACCCCGGAATGGACTCGAGATTCACAGCTACTTGGCATCCTTGGTTGGAATTTAAATCTTCTTGAACATATCTTAAATTGTTGTTTTAGTGCCTACAACTCTTCCTACCCACCCCTTTTCCGTCCTCTCTCTCTTGTACTCCCCTTTATTGTGTGATGTCTTTGCTTTTGTCTAACTGCTTAATTGTTAAAGTGGTTATCAAACTGTGTGCCTCGACACCTTGGGGTACCTTGGCACACTTGCAGGGGTACCTTGGATTAGTGGTACAGGACAAATTAAAATGATTTATGATCCATTTAATAGACAAAACCAGTGCTGGTGGCTACCAATCATAAAATATGTTAACAAACACACCTCACCGCATAATTGAACCTAAGGATGACATATGAACACAACATTTACTTAATTTGAGATTTTTTTTCTAAATTTCTCAATTAGAAACTTTTTGGTCTTGGGGTGCCGTAAAAAAAACAAAGCAAAAAAAAACCCAACACTTCTGATACTCTAGGGCGCTGTAACTCAAAAAAGTTTGGGAATAGCCCAATTTATATTGGAAATGGTTTTATGGCTAGTATATGTCGGGTTAAGGTCTTCATGTTGCATTTGTCACACTATTCTCTGACCTTTTTGTATATTGTACCGTGTTTAAAAATAATAAACATATACTGAACAAAAAAACCATGAAAATGTCTTAAAATCAAAAAGTTCAAGTAGATAAACAGCAAAGTTTAAGGATTTCGAACAAATATCTCCTTCTAATGAAATGACTTAATTACGGAGTATACCACTGTATGCATAAAATTATATATATATATATATATATATATATATATACATACATACATACATATATATAATTATTTTTTTCTATATATATTTCATGCTTCCACTGTGTCTTGTACACTAAATCGGTATAAAACAGAGAATGATAATCCCCTTACTCCCCAAGCCATTTTCATTCTTACTGCGATGGTGGAGCTCCGTCGGGATGCAGTGGGTGTGGAGGGCAGGGAAGTGAGTGAGGAGCTGGCGTTGCACTCCTCTGAACTAAGATTCCCAGACGCATCGCTCAGGCCGCTGCTTATGGAGCTGCTCTCGTCCCAGCTGTAGACATAAAATGTAGCATCAAATGGAGGCAATTCATACAATTTATCAAATTAAATCAATTGCACACGTTACAGAAATCTTTTTGCAATGATAACAATAAAATAATTGTAATATTCAAAAATATTTCTTGAAGAGTCTCACTAGGGGAATTAATATTTTTATGCACACTTCCTTATCAGCAGAACAAGACAAACCATTATAGGAGACATGGATAGCGTGCCACTAACCCATAAAGTGGTGCAAACTGGAAACAGTTACTGTGCAAATAACTATTATTAGATCAAAAGACACACTAATGCAAACATACTAACTGCATTTATCAAGTTAAACATACTTCATAAAAATACGCTTTTCATAACAAATAGCTCCAGATAAACAGCATTTGTAATTCTGAAGCCCTCAAGGACTATAAAAATATGGGAGCGCTTTCACTGCTTGATTGTAGTGATTATATACGTTATTTATTAACAAAACTCCCAGTTGTGGTTGCAATCTAGGTGTTCATAACCAGTCCCCTAACTTACCGTCCATGCATACTGTAGGCAAACAGAGAGAGGGGATGTAGTTATATTGCCAGCAGTCGAGAACCTGGCGATCAGGATACAGACGCCGGAATTCCGACCACTGACAATGCCGGCTAACAGGGGCTATGCCCGCAAGGGGCTTTGCTGCTCCCGGCCACCGGCATCCCATACCCAATGCAGAGAGTTACAGCTGCAAGAACCTTAGGCAGAGGCACCTGCACAGTTTCTGCATCTGCCCATGCGGAAAAATAATTGCAAAGATAGTAACTATCCTAGTATGTTACCTCTTCCTACTCCCTCCATTTAGGGCAGGGGAACCGCAGGCCCGCGGGCCGTATAAGGCCCGCAAAGCCACTTGATCAGGCCCTCCCAGGCTCAACTAACCAAGGGAGATGCTGGGCGCCCGCTGAGATTTTGTTACTAGC